>NC_056749.1:8055859-8403359 GCF_019279795.1 Protopterus annectens | reverse complement strand
CCTTTCTGAAGCTAGTAGAGTCCAGTTTTCAGAGTTTACTGAATCCAGAGCTGTATTGTAGTTTGTGTTGCCCATATCTTACTTGGATAGAAGGAAGTTTCTGTGTTCACCAGTGAAAGTGGGGAGCTTTGAGTAGTCTCTCTCCCTGGAGGAGTAATTTTCATCTCAGAATTTGTAGTTTATTGGCCATTTTGGGATAATTTTTATTCTTTTCATCTTTCTGCTATAAAAACCCACATTTCCGTGGTTTTGTACAGTGCCGGTTAGCTAGGGTTAAGTATCCCCGGCTCCACAAAGTCTGCTCTGCAATTTTTCCCTTATAACTAGTCAGTCTTTCAGCCTAAGCACTCAGATCTGCATCTTCTAGCCCAGCACTTGTTCCAAATCTGCTGTAACATTAAATAACCCCCAGCACTCAACCCCCTCACTAGCCAGAAGGGAATAGTCTATATACATCCCTACTTGACAAAAAGAGAACAGTCTTTACACATTATTCAGGCGTGTCCAAGGGACAGCTCTCAGTGTACTCTACAGTCTACATGATGAACCTGGGAATCTTGAGGCAATGTTACAACTGCCTCATGTATACAGACTACCCTCTCTTCCTACCACCAAGCACTAATACCTGCGAGAGATGCAAGTATACAGCCAATCTAGAGACAAAGCTCTCTCCAACCAAGACTGGAACAGACAGTCGAGGAGAAGGTAAAAACTCACAGCACCCCACCCACATCACATAGACCTACTGAACCAACACCTCCAATACCCACACATAGAAACAACAAGAAATCTATATGGAGGCTCTGAGTAAAAATCTAAATTTGCCTAGGCAACAGGCACCTCCCAACAGACACACAAGCAACCTCCTCCCACCAGCACATCTCAAACGACACTTAGCCCACAAACTCGGTGTGCCACACAACCACAGCCCATAAGGGAAAACATCATACACAACACACTAGTCATAGGTAACTCTATAGTCAGGCACACTGACGTCCCATTCACCAGGTTTGACAAAGAGGTGGTTACTGTCAGCTGCTTGTCGGGCGCCAGAATCCACCACATAACGCATGCACTCAGGTCACTACAAAGCAAGTACCAATATGACTCTGTCATTGTACATGTTGGTGTGAATGACCTGAGGCATACCTCCCTGGACTGCATGGAAGAGCTCTCCGATCTTGTAGCCCAGGCAGGTATGACCTTAGCCCTGAGTAGCATCCTGCCTTCACCAAGAATGATACCACAGTACAAGGATAAAATGATCAACTTCAACAATTGGCTAAGCTTCTGGTGTCATTTAAAGGGGATCTAGTATCTGTCTGCCTGGGATGACATGCTTGACAGGCCACGATGCCTTGCCAAAGATGGCCTGCACTTGTCACTCCTGGGATTTCGGATATTGGCCAAGGCTGTTGCCACCCCAATAGTGCCTTTTTTAGGCGAGGCTTAAAAGGCAAACCCACCACTGTAAGAACTACAAGTGATAAAAAACTGAGGGTAATGCTGCTCAATGCCAGGAGTCTAAACCTCAAAATGCACTCACTCGAGGCACTCCTCAAATTGGAGAACATCAATATAAGTGCAGTGACTGAGACCTGGTTCAAGACTCCCAAGAGCACCCCAGCACTACCAGGCTATAATTCATACCACAAGTTTCGGCCACAAATCCCAGACCGAAACACTAAGGGCAGAGGTGTGTCCATATTCATCAAGGATACACACAATTCCAGGCTAGTTGCACAACACAGTGCCTCTGAGATCATCCAATTGCAATTAACCCCTGGGCAAAAATGCATTCCAAATTGTAGCTCGTTATAGATCCCCCACCGTGACCCAGGACCCACACTCCTCGTTTCTGGAGACATTGGAAAGGAGGGTCCGACCAACTACCCTAATAATGGGCGATTTCAATTACCCTAACATAAACTGAGAAAACTACTCTTGTACTAATCCCCTTGCTCAACGATTTCTGGAATTTATAAACTCTAATGCCATGGATCAATTTATCAACACCCCCCACCAGGGGCAATAATATTCTGGACCTGGTCATTATTAACGCCCGAGATCACCTTCTCACTGGTTAGATCAGACCATAAACTAATCACCCTGGATATCCACATCCCGACCCCACCCCCACACAAGGAAACCATAGTAAAAATTTTTTTTCAAATCGAACTTCACTCTGCTCAAAACAGAAGTGGCTAACTTCGCGATGCCCCTGCAGACAGATAATACAGTCATGACTGCTGAATCCTATACAAAAGCACTCTACGAACACCTGCATGAGTGCATGGATCATGCTATCCCTAACAAAACCAAGACGCTATCCTCCAAAAAAAGGAAGCCAATCTGGTGGTCCCCTGCCATTAACAAACTCTACAACAGAAGGAAGAAACTGTTGCAAAAGGGAGTAAAAACCCACGAATGGAGGACCTCCCTGACGAGCCTCAGTAAGAAGCTAAGATCCCTCATAAAATCCTGCAAAGCAAATTTAAAAAAAGAAATTGCCACGGATTCCAAAGACAACCGCAAGGCATTCTTTAGCTATGTCAAAAATCTCCATGGCAACACCCAGATTTGCGCTGAGCTACAGCAGAACAGCACAAAATATACAGAGCCAACTGATATTGCCAACATCTTGGCAGATAAGTTCAGTGCTAACTTTACTCCCCTCTCACCCCCGAAAGGGCCTATAACTATACCAAATGATTGTAGAGCACTGTTAATCACAAACATGCAGGTAAAAATGGCACTCTCTAAAGCCAAAAACACAGCATCCATGGGACCGGACAACATTCCAGGCTGCTTCTTACATGAACTCCAAAATGAACTAGCCCCCCCACCTAAACTCCATGCTCAATCACAGCCTCACCACAGGCTATGTGCCCACTGAATGGTGCACAGCAACGGTTTTCCCACTCCGCAAAGGGGGCAGCCACCACAGACCCCAGGAACTATCGACCTATTAGTCTGACAAGCCTGGTCTGCAAGGCCATGGAGCGTATCACCATGGAACTCATAAAGAAAGACATTGGTAACCTCCAAACTTTGGATGCTACTCGATTCGGATTTGTAAAGGGTCAATCTTGTCTCCTAAACCTGGTAGACTTCTTTGAAACGGTTACCAAGGCCATAGACTAAGGAAAGGTGGTCCACACAGCCTACCTGGACCTTGCTAAAGCTTTCAGTATTATTCCCCCATTCAGGAATCCTAGATAAACTCACCAACCTTAACATAAACCCTTACATCATGAGATGGGTGGCCAACTGGCTCATAGACAGAACCCACATGGTGAGAGTTGCAGACTCCAGATCCGACTCCAAACCAGTGACAAGTGGAGTGCCCCAGGGTTCAGTCTTGGGACCACTCCTGTTCAGTATATACTTCTCTGAAGTGCAAGTGAACACTGAGGGTCTATGGCCAAGTTTGCAGATGACTGCAAACTGGGTGCCATAATCGATTCCCCTACCAATGTAGACATCCTGCCAAAGGCCCTCACCGATACAGATACCTGGTGCCAAAACCATGGCCTCAAACTAAATGCTAAAAAGTGCATTGTCATCCCCTTTGGTGAAAACCCAGCACCCATGAATTACCAAATAGGGGGAAGTCCACTTAACACAAAGTTTGGTAAGAGACCTTGAGACCCAAGTGGATAGTAACCTCTCCTTTGATAATCACATAGCCACAGTGGTCAGAAAATCTTTCTGTGTGGCCCACCTAATCGCAAAAGGGTTCGCTTCTAGAAAAAAAGGAAGTAATTGTCCCCCTCTACTCATCGTTTCAGACCCCCTCATCGAATACAATGCCCCATTTGGGATGTACCTCACAAGATACCTGCAACAACTGGAGAGGCCCCAAAAGTACCTCACCAAGAGGATTGCTGGCCTCAAACAGTTGTCTTATGCCGACTGGCTCAAGAAACTCCAACTCTACTCAGTCGCATACCGCTTACTCCGAAGAGATCTCCATGTGACATACAAAGCTATGTCAAACCCAGAATTAATGGACATGCTTCACTTAAAAAAAAATGCCAGTCGCCCCAAACTACACGCTCTAAGGACCTAAATCTCACCACATCAATAAATAGGACATGCTGGAGAGATAGATTCTTGTCTCAGAGACTTCCCATGCGCTGGAACAAAATTCCCATCCACATCAAGCAGAGCTCATCATTAGTACTCTTCAAGAAAACCCTTGATGAGTGGATGGGCAATAGTAAATTCACCCCTGGAATCATGTCTATGGCTCTGCTCGATAGAGGGGCAGGAATTTAATCTACATGGGTGGCGAAAGCCAAAACAATTTTGGCTAGGCTTACTTGTGTCTTCGGGCCGATAGCCTAGTAACTACCTATGAACCTATAGTGGATATCTGTGAGGTGTCTGTCAACAAAGACCTTGAAAAGCTGTATTGGTACTTACAGTGTGCGCATACTAGATCTGAAAGCAATGAAGCACTCAAACCACAACAACACACCCTTAAGTCATTATTTGTCTTGCATTGCTCCTGGCAAATACTGATACTCAGTTTTAACCAAATGTAATAAGTTTTAATGTTTAATAGTTTTGCTGTTTGATATTGTCTTAATTTGTGACAGACGGGTACCAGTAAGAGTGAAAGGGAAGGTCTACAAGAGGGTAGTGAGACCAGCTATGTTGTATAGGTTGGAGACTGTGGCATTGACGAAAAGGCAGGAGTCAGAGCTGGATGTGGCAGAGTTAAAGATGTTAAGATTTGCACTGGGTGCGACTAGGATGGACAGAATTAGGAATCAGTATATTAGAGGGTCAGCTCAGGTTGGATAGTTTGGAGACAAAGCAAGAGAGGCAAGATTGCGTTGGTTTGGACATGTGCTGAGGAGGGATGCTGGGTATATTGGGAAAAGGATGCTAAGGATGGAGCTGCCAGGAAAGAGGAAAAGAAGGCCTAAGATAAGTTTTATGGATGTGGTGAGAGAGGACATGCAGGTGGTTGGTGTGACAGAGCAAGATGCAGAGGACAGGAAGAAATGGAAACAGAAGATCCGCTGTGGCGACCCCTAACGGGAACAGCCGAAAGAAGATGATGATGATGTCGCAGACAAACTGTTAGTTTGCTTGGAATGTACCATGTTTTTATAGTTCCATTTGTTGATGTTTTGCAATAAAAGTAAAATGCTTGTAGTGATAGTGTTGTAATGTTATGTGCTTTCTGCTATTAAATCTGCCTCGTTATACTGGAGAAGGAGCCATCTGACTTAGTGTGCAGTTGGACTGGTGCATTTTACCTTGCCTCGTAATTGTAGTGATTGTGAAACAATTTGACATCTGAATATTGCACATACTGTTTATTTTACGTAATGAGGGGTGAGTAATGCTTTAAAGGCAAAAAAAAAATTAAAAAGTAATAATGCAGACCTCACCAAGTTTTGTCATGACTTTCTGTGAGGTTACTGAGTTCTTCCGTGGTTGCCAGCTGTTATTACACTGTAATGCTGAAGTAAGTTTATTAAGAGCTGAGCCTGTTATGTATGTTGCTGCAACTCTCTGCCGTTTCATTGGATTTGTTTAGAGGGTGGGCCTTGTATTGTGTCATTTAATAAAATGCTGCCTTTTAGTCCCATAGTGTGCTGATGTGCCTGTTCTGGCAGTTGCATTGCAATGAGCCCATTGCAGCCTACGTGTGCAGTCCATAGGCATTTCACTCTGGTTTCAGTTGGTGAGTGTCACATGTCAGGTATATTACATAAGGTGTGTCCTCACCTATGATGTGTTGTTCATTTATTTTGCACTGTTCTGGTATACTTTTGCAGCTTGTGAATCCTTTTTTAAAAGGCAGGTTGAAAAATTACCTTTAGTATTTGAAAATCTCTGTTTGTACTTGCTATAAGAAATGAAGGGACCTAATAAGTGGTGTGTGGGCAGGGCAACAAGTAGCTCCAGTAGAGGGCTAAAGCAGTTAGCATGGCTGGGTGTACCTTTCCTGGTGTGCAGGGAGGGGGAGGGTTACAATCCCTCTAATGGGGGATGTGGGTGGCAGCATGGTGCATGTCCTTGTGGCAGATTTCTAGCTCACCAAGCTGCCACTGGGTGTCAGACTTCATTAGCAAGTCCACTTGAGCATGTACTCGCAAAGTGAAGGCCCCACAGTGATGACTGTAGCCTGCCTTCCAGCCCAGGGGCGGGGTTAACGTGTATAAACAGCTTTTTTGTTAGGATGTAGATGAGGGCATGACCAGCTTCTCATGGCTGCATGTGTGATGCTCCTCTAGATGGCTCTTTCATACTGTACTGGGGCAATTTCCTAGCACATTGGAATGAAAGGGCAACATCCTTTGTCCAGCTGGCATGGGAGCATAAGACAGCCTTAAAAAGTGGGACCAGGTTCCATTGTAAATATGTACTACAAAACCACCTTTAGTGAGTATTGGGGAGAGGTAATGCTTGATGTATGTCTGAGGTTACTACAGGCAGAACCTGTAGATCATGTGCTGTGTCTTTTAAGAAGCATATCAAGGACTGAACGTGCAGATGTAAATACCGGGCACGTGCTACTCCCAGTGCCATTTTGAGAGTGCAGCCAGAGAGTACGCATGTATGATTGCAGTAGTTAGTTTGTATACAAATTACTTAAGTTAAAGTCAGTAAACGTCTGGTGTGATGTTTGTGTATAATAAAGCTTCTTAAACAAAACCCACGAAGACTCTTCTATTGTGTCCGAAGTCGGAGAGTGACATGGTGTCAGAACTGGGATTGCAGAAAATAATAATCGGAGCCATGAGGTGCAGCGATGACGGTGAAGGTAAGCTAAGAGAAACGAGCACAAAAAAGAGCCAGAAAAGAATCAAAGGTAATGAAAATTCGCACAAACTGCTTATTTTATCAAAAAGATAAAACTTCACGACCCAAGGACAAAACGCCAACCAAAGCAGTCAATAAAATCCTTTATTGGAAAGCCGCAACACTTAAAAACAAGCGCTTTCGCTCGGTGCAGTACCGAGCTTTTTCAAGTTAATTTCAAGTTCATTAAAAGTGTAAAATGTTCAGGTGTTATATACAAAACCTATGTCACATGGTGTGCATAATTAATTAAATCATTAAGTGATTTAATGAATGTTCGTGAATTAAACACCAAAGGATAAAGTTTAAGTACTACTTCCTGTATAAAAAATTAATAAAATGAGTAAAATGCAATGAATATGAAACCAAAATAAATATGTAAACATATCTATAAATGCATGAATGTGGATGCTGGTAAACCTCCAGGGCTCAATGATAGTGTAAACATCAGTAGCGTCCTGAAGCTAAGGACTGCCCGCCTATAGCCTTTAATTCACCCCGGTCCGTTTTAGCTCCATTTAGTTGTACTTTACATGATGGGTTTATCGTTTACCTCTGTGTAATATATTTCTGCATGTATTTGTTATTAAATATATTCTTTACCTTAATTCATTTATTTAAAATTCTTTTACATATATACATATTCACATGCTTTTTATTTTTTGTTTAAGCATTGGCTTAAGCAATAAATTAATTCTTAATATTCATTATTTTTCAACAATAACTAAAACTAAAATTGCAAGGGTGTTTTATTTATTTTTTGAACAGTAAGAGATTGTTTAAGTTTTTGGATGAATTGTTTATCACATTTTAATTGTGGTTGAACACACGTATTTTTAATTAAATATGTGTTATAACTAATGGTATACACACATTCATGCATTTATAGATATGTTTACATATTTATTTTGGTTTCATATTCATTGCATTTTACTCATTTTATTCATTTTTTATACAGGAAGTAGTATTTAAACTTTATCCTTTGGTGTTTAATTCACGAACATTCATTAAATCACTTAATGATTTAATTAATTATGCACACCATGTGACATAGGTTTTGTATATAACACCTGAACATTTTACACTTTTAATGAACTTGAAAAAGCTCTGTACTGCACCGAGCGAAAGTGCTTGTTTTTAAGTGTTGTGGCTTTCCAATAAAGGATTTTATTGACTGCTTTGGTTGGCGTTTTGTCCTTGGGTCGTGAAGTTTCCTCTTCTGGTCCCTTTCACATTTGGTTTCCTTGATAAAAAAGATAAAACCGAGCATTGCAAGGGCACAAAACCGCATTATTAAACAAGCGGGAGGCACGGCAGGTTTATTAACTAAAGGAAATGTTTAAAACTAAAATGTTTGACAAAACAATTATCAATGATCAGAAAAGCAAAACAGGCATATTTAAGGCAAAACGGGCATGTTTAGAGTAAAATGAGCACAAGAAAAGTACAATGGGCATGAAAAGGGATTAAACGAGCAAAACAAATATAATAAGGGCAAAAATGGCACATGAATCATAAATAAAGCAAGGTCACTGCATGTTTTTGGCAAAGTGCTGTTTTGGCATAAGTACTACTTCGTATTGTATCAAGGGCATAACTAGAGTATTCGAAGTGTCTCAAAGTGTGTAAAAGTGCTTACAGTGTGTGCTTATTACTGTGCATGTATTCCAAAGAGTTTATTTGTGTGCAAAGTGCAACTGTTTCATGAAGTACAGTCCATTTACAGCTATTTCGAAAAGTTTCTTGTGCTGGGTTTGTGTATTTGCAAAGTACCGCCATTACCGTGTGTGTCTTGCACTGCAAAGGATTACCTAGCAAGGTACTGCCATTTTCAGGAAATTTCAGTGTGCTGTGTACAGTTTATTCGCAAAATGCAACTACTTCGAAATGTTATTGAAACAGCTTCTCTTACCCAGTTCATTTACATCGTACAGTTATTTGAAATGTTTCTTAAAATTATGATAAATTACTTTTGCAAGATAGTAATTTCAAGAGCATTACAGTGCCAGAGAGACTTGTTCACAAAGTTCGGTTACACAGAGGCTTGTTGTGCTATTGAGCTAAGTTATAAGTGCTGGCATAAATTTCTGGAATGTGTGTGTTTGTGCTTATCTGCAAAACCCTTCATTGGTATTTGTTAATATGGCAGATGGATTTTGAAAGCCCTTACCACTTGTATTTGAGCGAGAGTACGATATTTTTATACAAGCAGCTGTTCTTGAGATGTCAGCACCAGACAATATTCAAGCTGTACAGCATTTCCTAGGCATGGTCATCTATTTAGGCAGGTTTATACCAGACTTCAGTGAGTTGACAGCACCTTTAAGAGAGCTGACATGCAAAAATGTTACATAGTCATGGTTAGAACAGCACCAGAAGGCATATGAAAACCTTAAGCAGAAAATTGCCACCCCACCTACATTAAGATGCTATGATGTGAATAAGTCAGATGTTTCAAAATTTGGTCTTGGTGCAGTTATACTTAAAGAGGGAAGATCAGTAGTCTGTGCATCTACAACACTTACCCAAACTGAAATGCAGTATGCTCAAACTGAGAGAGAACTTTTGGCAATAGCATTTACATGTTCCAAGTTTCATGATTATATTTATGGTCGAGCTATTCAGGTTGAAACTGACCACCAACCTCTAGTTACTATTCTAAAGAAGCCTATGCATTCAGCTCCAGCGACATTAGAAAGAAGATGTTCAAATTGCAAAAGTTCTAAATGGTCTATATGAAAGGCAGTCTACTCTGTGTGCCTGATACCTTATCCAGACTGACCAGAAATAAGACGGAACAGCTTGAAGCAGAGAATTTTTACTTTGATGTAATGGCAGTGCATAATTTTTCTCCCACTAGGCTTGATGAGTTAAGTGATCACACAAAGACTGGTCCAGTTTTGCAAAAGCTCAATCACTATATTAATGTTGGATCGCCGTCAAAGCAATCACTTGAAGTGCAAACCTATTTTCCTTGCAGAGATGAGATGTTGATGGAAGATGGCGTTATTTTCGAAGGTCCTAAAATTGTTCCTGCTTTCTTGCAATAAGAATATTCAGATTTTTCATTGTGTTTCCACATCCAGTAAGAGAAGAGAGAGAGAGTGCATATTTTGGCCTTCATTACTGAAAGACATCGACAGAGTACTTTTTTCTTTTTCAGTATGCAAAAAGAACCACTTCAGCTGAGTCAAGTTTCTGAACTACCTTGGTCAGCAGTAGCCACTGATATATCTTCGAGTGGGACAATCAACACTACTTAGTATTAGTAGATTCTTATTCAAATTGGTTTGAGATTGACTTACTACCTAATCTAACATCCACTACTGTTATTACTAAGGTGAAACGTCATTTCTCAGTCCATGGTAGTCCTCACAATGTTATTTCTGACAATGGCACTCCATTTACTAGTCAGTTATTTCAGAAATTTGCAAGAGATTGGGACTTTGTATATGTTACTAGCAGTCCAGAATATCCACAGCCAAACGGGCTAGCTGAACGTACAGTGCAGAGTGCAAAGTAATTACTTGAAAGGTCAAAGTGTGACAATACTGATGTCTTTTTGAATTTACTTAATCTCAGAAACCTTGCCCGTGATGATATACTTGGCTCACCTGCTCAAAGACTTCTGTCCAAGCAAACCAGAACAACGCTACTTATTGGTTCCAATTTATTAAAGCCTAAAGCCAAGAACAACAGAACCATCAAGGCTCAATTATTCAAGAAGTGTTTTAGCCAGAAGTCCAGTTATGATAGATTGAGCAGATTTCTTTGCCCGTTAAGGGAAGGAGAGACAATGAGAATACAAACAGTGAAAGCTTTTGACCTGATTGGTCAAGTTACAGGTATATGTATCGAGCCAAGATCCTGCCTTGTAGATTCTGACGGTGTGGTGTACAGGAGAAATCATCTTCCTGTACCAACGTCATCATTGCAGCATTGTTCCCTGTGATACAGACTTTAGATGTCAGAACGAACCAAATGTAGTTCCCATCCCATCCCATCCCAGGGTATATTTCAACCTCTACTTCCATTCCAGAAGATGTTCCAAATACTTCCAAGGTTGAACATTCTGTAGAGACAGCTTCAGTTGCTAAACCTAATTCCCAGTTTTATATCACATGATATGGTTGAATATCCAGGCCCAGTGTGAAATTCACAGCAACATGGACTTAACTGTATATATGTACCTAGTCTTGTATAATTGCATGACAAAGAGCTACTTGTAATATCTGCATGCCAAATAGATTCATAACGTTGCATGATCTATTTCTCAAAGAGTGAGGAGGTAGATCAGAGTGTGTGTGCTGTGTCTTTAAGAAGCATATCAAGGGCTGACCGTACACAAATAAATATATTTGGAATGGTTTAAAAAATGGCAAAAGAAATGATTAGAAGCAGCTTTGGACCTTGCACCAGCCTTCTCCTACCTATACTGCCGTGATTGAAGATGTGATATAGCCAAAAGATGGTGGGCACAATAAAGGATGAGTAACTAAAGTTAGCCAGGGAAATTATTTTTTCATTGTTTCATCTCTGAGGTTATGAGCATGCATTGCTCTAATGGCTGAATAGTAGGACATCGTAGGCTTTTTGTACATGTACCTGTACATGCTCATCACAGGGTTAACACTTTTTCAATGTACAATAGTATCCAGTTACTGTCCTTAAATATAATATTCTCCATCTTACTGAAATGACAAAACCATTTTATACATAACTGCTGCATGTACAATCCACTGTGTTGCACGTGTGCTTTCTGTTTAATAACTTCCATCCCTGTAAAATCTTAGAATGTATATCTATAAAAATTACTGTTTGTGTGTAAATAGAAATGTAACTTACTCTGAGTTTGACTGGAACTCGGTATATTGCAATGCAAGTAAATGGAGCTTTCCTCCCCAGGCCTCCCGCTGAAAATGGGTATTATCCAGTCAGACTTTCTCAGTAAACAAAGACAAATAAACAAGTATGTTGATGCTGTTCTTGCTTTTAGGGTACTGTAATTTTCAATCTGAATTGTCTGTCTTGTCATTTTGCACTTGCTTTGTTCCCATTCCAATTCAGATTCAGCAGCTTGACTGTGCATGATCTTATTTTTCAGCCTGCTGAAATGAACAAGAACAAGCGAGCGCCAGGTCCGAAGGTAAAAGGGCAAGGAGCCGCAACAGCCAGACAGGTAAAGCTGGTATACAGTGATTTCAGCAACTTTCTCTGGGAGGCATGCAAATGGCTAACATGCAACTTATTGTGTAACTTACTGAGAGCCTTTGAAATTCTTTGACTCCACCCAGTTGTTTCCCCAGTTTTTGGCAAGTTTACATTTTGTCAGATTACGCGTTTTACATTGACCTAATAGTTTTCAGTAATGTTACTTTTTATGACAGCTGGAGAAGTTGGGTCAGAAATCTTTTCACCAATAAGTAGTTTTTTGCTTTGCTATCATCTGTACCTTGCTGTCCAGTATGAGTTTTGTCAAGGATCTTTGTGAAGCTATCTGGATTACTGCTGCTACCTGCTTGTCTGATAAGGGAGTCGCTTGCTGCTGAAGTTGTTGGGAACTGGATTTGAGAAAAGGTTATTCCATTGTATTATTCCCTGATGTTAGCTTTTTGCTCATAATCGTAGGACAGTCTGTGATACAGAACATGTCTCCATTGCTGTGTACTCTGGCAAAGACACTGGGGTGTACTTTTTCTGCTGCAGGGGCTTGTCTTATGCTAGGATTGGCACACATCTTTTCCCCAAAGAGAGAGAGGATCATAACTGTTGAATCCTTGGTGCTGTGAAATCTTTGTCAAATATATTATGCTGAAATTTATTCCTGAACTCAGGACTCTGGCAGTAGTTGAACTTGTACACTGGCAGGCTTGCCCCACATTGGTGTCCTACATTAAGACCTTAGAAGGAAACAGCTCAGTGTCTATCTGCTTGTATAGTATCACAACTGTCTCCATTAGGCATATGGATGCCTGATGTTCTGGATGTTGTAATGACATCCTGTTGGAATTTAGTTCATATGCTGCTGTACAGTACCAGGCTGTTAAGTCTGTACAGAAGGTGCTATATAGATTGTCTACTGCTGCCTCCATATGTATGTTGTTGTTGTCTTTCGGCTTTTCCCGGTTAGGGGTCGCCACAGTGGTACTCCGGTCCGCTAATGATTGGCAGTAGATTTTTAAGTGCCGAGTTTCCAGCTCTGACGCACAACCTTCAACGAAGGTGCGCCCATTCACACATGTCTCCTCACAGAAGACGTGCTAGCTGAGAATCGAACAGGACGACGTCATACTGTGAGGCGATTTGTAAAAGTAAAAACTTCAAACGTCATTTTTTTCTGCTTTGTCTGTTTTTGCTTTGTAGTATTTTTTAAATGCTTGTTTTAATTTTTTTCTTAAGCTGCATGTGTTCCTACCATTAACTTATGAACCTTAGATATACATGTATATGTAAGTTTACTAGGTTTGCAGTCCAGTGGACCATTGAGGAACCTAGCCCAAATTCCCAGTTGTCCCTAAGCTCTGTTTAAGTGACTTGCTTAAGGTCACATAGAAGGCAAATGAAGGCGGAGGGAATCGTACCCTGTACCACAGGAAAATGCAGCTCATAGCCTTCACTCTGTTTGCCAGCTGTCAACTTGACTTTCTGGTGAGCTTATCTAAATCTATTTCATACTACTTTATTTGCATTTTTAAATAGGCGATTATGCATTTTATTGCATATCAGATGGTCCAAAAACACTTTATAATGCTAACAAATTCCTGGCAGTTTCTAAATATATATTTGCCCTATTAATTTGATTTATGTTTTAGCCGATATGTTTATTTTGGTGATGTAAACATGTCTTGCACATTTAGACTGTTTATTTTTATGTTTTGTGGATGTGTAATGTGTGTGTAAATGTTAGTATAACCCCACCCCCCCCATGGATTGCAGCATCTCCCATTAGTCATTATCTATGATTTCTGGGTTGCAGCACTGCTACCTCACTGTAGATCCCAGTAGCACATCACCAGTCCTTACCCTGGTTCACAGTATGTGTTGGTCTTTACTTCCCCTCTCATTCAGGGATGTAGGCTTCTACACCCTGTTTTGCTTTCCAGGAAGTAGCTCCAGACTGTAGCCTATACTCTCGGTCGTACTTTCTTGCAACTTTAACAGCTGCCAAGTAGAATAGAAAATACTGAGGAATAATAATTGTAGTGAGGGAAGTAGCTGAGCAGGAGTGAAGCTTCACTGCGGTACACCTCTGAATGTTAAGGCATTGAACCCGTTCACAGACTTCAGCCCATATTCTGACATTGATTTTTCTCTTGCTTAACCAGATTAGTGATCCACCTTAGAAAGAGTTACTTGTCACTAGTGGATGTCGTGTCGTTATTAAATCCATGCTGAACTCCTCAACCACCTGCTTGAAAACCAATTTCTGTCACCCAGTCAGCATGGTTTCAGACCAGGACACAGCACCACTGCTGCCATCCTGTCCTTCCTAGATACAGTCAGCTGGGCAACCGGATTCTTGCAAAATAATTGCTTCTGTCTTCCTAGATCTCTCCAAAGCGTTTGATACCATTTCCCACACCATCCTCCTATGTAAACTACCCACCCTCCACATTTCTCCACCTACCCTCTGGTGGTTCAGTAGCTATCTCTCCAATAGGCAGCAGTCCACCAAATGGCAACAGTCTTATTCTCCCTTCCTCAGTACTTCCACAGGTGTATCCCAAGGCTCCATTCTTGGTCCTCTCTTATTTAGCATTTTTATTAACAACTTTCACTCCATTCTGACAATGCTCAGTATTCCAGTATGCTGACAACTCTATAGTAATATGCACTGCAAATTCCAGCTCTGAACTCCAACAAATCACCCTCACCTGTAGTGAATCTTGGATGCTTAACGATCATTTTGCCCTAAAGCCAAAAAAAAAAACTAAACTAGTACTTTTACCCCTAAGAAAACCACTCCCCTAAGTAAAAAAAAAAAACTCTTCACTGTACAATCCCAAGACAGTACCACTATGGAAGTTGTCCCACACACTAAACTACTAGGCATCGTTATAGATGAAAACCATAACGTTGACCTACACGTAAACAGTAACATCATAAAAACACACCAAAAGCTTGGTATGCTCTATAGGCACCAACACTTTCTTAGCCTCTCTAGTAGACAAACCAAACCCTTGCAACCACCTTTTTATTGATACTGTCCTTTTGGCGCCCCTCACCTCACTAATATTCAAAATTCTGCAAAATCCAAACTTGAAATTTGTTACAAAAGAATAGCCAAATTTGCCACCAAGGCCAAATTCTCATCCCACCACTGTAACTCATTGAAACAATTAGGCTGGCTGGAACTCCCCCACCAGCTCTCATTCACCCAACTAACTACAGAGCACAAAGTAATCTACAGACTCACAGACTGTCCTGCTCTCTCAACGCTACTCAGCCAATACCAAGCCAGGAGGCGACTAAGATCTGAAAGTAAAAAATAAAACGTAGCACCACCTCAGGAACAAAAGTCCCGTGTAGAAGCAAATTGATATAAGAAAAACGGATACTATTAGCATCCACAGGTCTAACACGGCAGTTCTATGTGTCCTCTAAAAATTCTGTATAACAGTCCCAAAATGTTCAAAAAGTAAAGGCAGAGACAAAAATCCGTAATATAAAAACACCTTTAATATCGAAAACGGTAAGCGCTTTCACAGCGTTCGGTATAATTACTGAAACAAAATGGATAATCAGATATAGAGCTGATAGATTTCCCGGGCTTAATGATAAAGTACCTTTGAAGCCCATTTTATACAACAGGAGAATAAAAGTGTTTAAAGAGTCACAGTGAACATAATTTTAGTTATGAGTATTTAGTTACTTATTTATTCATTTAGTTTTATATATTATAGCTTCTAATGTTCGACGTGGCATTTTGGGTACTCACTTCAAACGTGATAAATTAGATAGTTAGTTATAGGGTTATTAGAAGATTTGAGACGTATGTTTTAGCCTGTCTTACATAACATAAGAATAAAGCTATAGGGAGTAATATTACAACATATTTTAACACTGTTTTACTAACATCCTCTCAGGGTATGTAATTATTTTAATGCACTGTGGAGAATGTTAGTTGTATATTGTAAGTGTGGCTAGGTTCATTATTATATTGAGCATATAGTTCAATTGTTTTTTAGTAAGTCACATTTGAATTGTATATATTTTTTATGCATTTTATGTTGCAGTTTGGTAATTACTTGTTTAACAGGAAATGTCATCATTTTAGTTTGGGTAATGAATACTATTTAAACCAATTTTATCTGTATGACTTTTCAAGGTCTGATGAAGCCTATATGGTGAAAGTGCTTACTGTTTTCGATATTAAAAGTGTTTTTATACTACGGATTTTTGTATCTGCCTTTGCTTTTTGAACATTTTGGGACTGTTATACAGAATTTTTTGAGGACACATAGAACTGCCGTGTTAGACCTGTGGATGCTAATAGTGTAAGATCTGAAAATCATCACTGCTAAAAGTAGAAAATCCCACCTTATCTGCTGGTTAACTCCTGTATTCCTTCACCATAATCAAACTATGGAACTGACTTCCACCTTCTGTAAGAAACACAGATAGCAGCACCACCTTCAAACAAATACTGAAAAATCATCTCAACTCTTCCTGGCTCTGTACCTGCTCTATAACAACCCTTCCTGGCTCTGTACCTGCTCTATAACAACCCTTCCTGGCTCTGTACCTGCTCTATAACAACCCTTCCTGGCTCTGTACCTGCTCTATAACAACCCTTCCTGGCTCTGTACCTGCTCTATAACAACCCTTCCTGGCTCTGTACCTGCTCTATAACAACCCTTCCTGGCTCTGTACCTGCTCTATAACAACCCTTCCTGGCTCTGTACCTGCTCTATAACCTAACCTCTTCCTTCTCCTTATATTATAACTAAACTCCTGTGCTTTTTGCTTCTGCTGACTGATATTTTCTCCATAATTATTATTTTTATCACTTGTTGATACTGGTACAATAATGCTGATTAATATATATCTGTTTATACCTCTCTGATTGAATTAATGTGGCAACCAACAAAATTCCTTCTTTTATGTATATATTCTGTGTATATTAATGTAATCACTATCTGTAACACTGTATCTACTTTTGTACCATTTAATGTTTAATATTTTCTGTATCTATGTTCTTGTCGGAGCTTTTCTTCCCGGGCCTCCACTGAAAATGGGCTCTTCTAGCCCAGTGGACATTCCCGGTAAACAAATACAATAAATAAATGGCCATGAGAACATACCTCTCAACAAGTAAAAAATAAAAATATCATAGTGCTGGGTTTCAAAGAGTACTGTCTTGTATTTCAGAGTAGAAGCTTTTCACGTACTGGATACCATATAGTTAGCAGTAATGAATATTTGTATAGGCTTTGTTAAACAATTTAATGACAAACAGGTCTGACTGTGATAAAAAAAGTCAGTAATTCTATAACTACAACTAAATTTGAGGACAGAACTTGAAGTGTAGTGTTCAAATTATAATAGGCAAGACATGAGGGTTACAGATTTCTATGCCATTTCAATGTGTACTAAAGGAACATGACAGTTGTTAAAGCTATCTGGCATACGTTGCTATGCTGCCTGATGTCTTGTATAGCTACTGGGAAGCAGGGGTTTTAATCTTCCTTTGGCTGTGACATACTGATGAGTTAGATATAACTTTTCAGTTCATTCTTTGCAGTTCCTTCTTAGCAGTCATTAATCAGAAGTTTTTGTTAAGCATGAGGCAGCCTTGGTACATACGTAAGCCATACTAACTGTTTTGTGGTAAGCAGGCTTCTTTTGCAGCTACAAAGGCCAGATTGCTAGCAAAGAAAGTTGTCCGGTTCAGTACGTCATTGTATACTTTCCAGTTTTTGGATATGGTAATTTTTAGTTTGTAGCCTGTACTCTTTGCCAAGGCACATGATGCCTACTTTTTGGACAAAAGCAGTCCTAGACTACCTGTCCAGATATTATGAAATAGCTACCATGTACTGTCACATGCTGTCATACTTCCCACTCCTTAGTCACAGCCATGCAGTCAGTTGCATGTAGTTTTGGCATTAGTAGTAAGCCAGGTTTCCTAGTATTTATTCTGTGTCCATTTTCAGTTCAGCAAGTTTAAACAAAATAACGGCTCTGGAAGGGTTGGTATGGTGGTAAATTTTTCTGGTGTCTACCCTTGGCTTGAAGCTTATATTTTGTATAAATGTATAGTTCTGTTGAAATATTACAGATTTAGAAAATACATTTTGCAGAAAGTTTGATGGCCAGAAGATATGACTTCCTCCTGCATGATTTTTATGCAGCATTTGGGTTGACAGGTAGATGAATGTGTTGTTCACACATTAAACACATCATGCTCTCAAGCAAATTATTCCAGTTTGGATTTGCTTAAACTCCATTCTGTAATAATGGTTGATCTGATGTTGTCAACTTCATTTCATTAACATGTGGATTACGGTTTTAATGCTCAGAACCGACCGGCTGCCTTCTTTCAGCTCTCCCAAAATACCTCACATCTTGTTTGCTGCACTTCAAGTTCACATAGAGTTCCTTGCTCTTGAGTTTCTCCTAGTGAATTGTAAGTTTTTTTTCCCCCTACCCTTTGGCTTTTTTATCTAACTTCCTCTGGTTTTCTCTATCTAGCCTTTGAGTTCCTATCTATCAGGTCTTTTTCTTTAAAAAAAAAAAGTTTTCTCTCTCTTCTCAACTTTTTTATTTTCTCTCCCTTTCTTTGCCCTTATGGCTGATATGGCTGATCAAAAACCTTTAGGTTTTAAAAAGTGCATTTCCTGTGGGCGGAAGATTCCTCTATCCAACGCCCAAGGGAAGTGCATGTACTGCTGTGGGCCTAAATATTTGGAAGCCCCATGCAATATTTGTAGGGCTTTTCATCCTAGAGCTCTGGCGGATAGGAGGAGCAAACTGATTTTAAAAGGTTTGCTTCTTCCACCTCAGAGATGCATTCTACATCAGGGGCTCAAATCCCACCTAAAAAGCCCGGAGATTCCTGAGAGTCCAGGAGAGACCACCTCCCGCACGATCTTCCTCTGAACCACCTAGGAAAAAAGGTGAAATCTTCAGAACCTCGGCTCAGAGTTCGGTTGCCACTGCCTCTCCTCCTTCCTGGTCATCCTGTGCTGCTCCTGGGCTGAATGTTGCTTCCACAGCGTCAGCTCCAGGGTCAACTCTGTCTTCATATGTAAGGAGGTCTCATCTCATTCCCTTTTGAGATCTTCCAGACCCTCATCCACCACTACTTCTGGGTCTTCCCAAAGTCTGACCTCCAAGGATGTCTGTAAGCTTATGAGGCAATTTCTTGAGACACAAATCCAGATGGAGTTTGTGTCCTCTCCGTCCGCATCTGGTTCCATGAGGATTTCCACATTCCAACCAGTAACCCCTTCTCCGATTCAACCCTTGGTTTCAGAGTTGTCTGTTTGATTGGGTCTCTGTGCCAGGGTGTTGGAGCCAATAGAGCTCTCCTCCTCGCCTCTGACTTTCTCCCCAACCTGCTTGACTCCAGCCACTTTAGTTCTGAGCATGTCTCGGAGCTGTAGCATCGAGGTCAGTTCCGGGGAGTTGCCCTCGACTCCTCAGTTTTCTGAGCTGTCTCTTCTCCTCAGTGCCACAGCCTTCAACAGCTAGTCTCTGCCTCCCGTCTTGGAGCGGGAGGCACGTACTCTCTGGGAGGTGTCTGCTGTGATGGTCTTGTTCCCGGTAGAACAGCTGGCTCAGAGCCTTTCCATGTTTGAGGTTGTTGAGAGGGTTCTGTCATTTCCTAGGAGATCCTAGGTACTTATTTCTATGAAACCTCCCCCTCCTCATACTGGAATTGTGTCTGAGGTCTCTGAGCTGTAGTATGGACAGACTGTCCTAGAAAGCCTCCACACCCTTCCCTCAGTGGATCCTCAAGCTTCATCCGACACCTCCCTGGAGCATTCCCTGAGGATATCCCTTGGAAGGGATTGTGTAAAAGGAGGCATGTGGATTCCCCTATGGAATCTGTCACTATGGATACTGATTTTGAGGAAGGTGAAGGGTCTCCGAAATCACCACCCGAGGAGGTCTCCTTCAGAGACATTCGTGAAATTCTTCACCAAAGGAGTGGTTAGTCTGCCCAAAACCCTTGTCTGGAGGTATCAGTACTGTGGGAGGCTTTTGGGTTCGGCCCAATTACTATCTGCATGTGTTCCCCCATCTCCGCCTGACTTGCTCATCCAGCTGGTGTTATTGAGGGCTTGTAAGGAACTAGATGCATTGGAGCCTATCCCCAAACACACGAGCAAGATTTTGAGTGCCCCAGTTGATAAATCTTTCTGGACCAAGGGAATCCTCATAGATGCCTTGGTTGTGGCGGCAGCCACCAAGAAGGAGCTGGCTCAGGAAAGCGGCTCAGGAAAGCTCCTCTGTCCACCCCCAAATAGAAAATCCCGGGTCTTGGACAGATTTGACAAAAGTCTACTCCTCATCTACCTTTACGCTTAGGGCGTTGAACTATTTATTGCATTTTCCCTGGCTACAGGGGGATTTAGTCAAGGAAATTTCTAGCTCTGACCAAGAAATTGGAGTCCTTTTCCTCCAGGCTGGCCACCCTACACTTCTTAGCCAGTCCATCCATGAGGCAAATCTCTCCTGCAGCGGAAGGTACCTCAAGGGCAGCCGGTTCTGGCATTGCCATACAATGCCATGCCTGGATGAGGCTGTGCAATTTTGTGGAGCCTTTCAAACCGTCCTTAATTAATGTTCCCTTTGATGGTTCCACCTTGTTTGGGCCCATAGTACGTGACACATCTCTGAGTGAGGAGGACAGCAAGACCTTGCCTGCTGTCAAAATCCTTTCTCTACTCCACAGTGGACTTTCTCCAAGAACCAGCATGAATATAAGACATGGTTTTGGAAGTCACAGGGTCCTTTCCAGGACACTCGAGAAGACTTCCGTCCAAGGTAGATGGGGTTATCGTCAGAATGGGAGGCACAACTCACACGGCAGAGGGGGTCTGCAAAATCAAGGGTCATGGGAAACCTCCCAGGACAAGCCTTTCCAGCAGTCCTGAACTGCTGCCCGACTGCTCTCCTCTGGAAGCAGTTGGGGAACATTTCTCCTTGCACCCAGAAGCCTGGGAGGCCATTACAAATTATATGGCTGCTAAGGATCATATCCACAGGATACTTCATTCCCTTTTCCGAAACTCCCAAATGAGAACTTCGCCTCCCTGCTGTTTCACCCAGTCAGAGGGAGGATGCAGCCCAGTAAATAAAAAAGTTACTTGAAGAAAGTGTCATTCAAGAGGTCCCCCCTGATCAAATTGGATCAGCCATTTACTCCAGATTCTTTTTAGTACCCATGAAAACAGGGGACTTGTGATCTGTCTTGGGTCTGACCTTTCTGAAGAAGTCGATGAAACACGCGAAGTTCAGAATGGTCATGATTCAATATATATTACCTGTCCTGAAGTTGGGCGATTGGATGTGCTCTGTAGACCTCAGTGTACTACCATATCAAAATGGACAGGCGCACTTGGCGTTTTCTGTGTTTCAGGCTGGGGAGCCAGTCACTACTAGTTCAGGGTGCTTCCATTTGGTCTCATCACAGCCCCCAGGGTGTTCACCAAATGTCTAGTAGTAGTTTCAGCTCCACTCCGACTGCAAGGTTATCGGATAATTCCATACCTGGATGACTGGTCCTGACTGCTCCAACGAGGCATCTACTCCTTCAGGCCAGGGATTACTTTCTCAAGTTGGCCCCAACCCTGGGGATAACTATCAATAGGTCAACTTCATAACATTGACATTTCATAACATTGAGACCATAACATCGAAAGTTCAAAAAACTTTAAACCCAAAACATTGAAAACTCAGAATGTTGAAAGTGTGCTTCATAACACTGAAAACTACACTGCACAAGTAAATAAGATCCCCTCCACTTAGAACACCACCTAACAAATGGGCAAATGGAAGAGGTCTTTTTTTTGGGCTGAACAAAGGGCTCAAACAGATGCCATATGCTGCCCGGTTAAAGAAACTCCAGCTCTACTCAGTGGCATACCGCCTGCTCAGAGGCAATCTGTGCCTGACGTATAAAGCCATGTCCAACCCGGAATTAATGGACATGCTGCACCTCAGAAAATCCAAATCCCATTGAGTTACGCGCTCGAGAGACTTGAACCTCAGCACTAAAATAAATAGGACATGCTGGAGGGACAGATTCATAACCCAGAGGCTCCCTTCACTCTGGAATAAAATCCCAGTCCAGGTTAGGCAGAGTTCCTCATTGACTCTCTTCAGGAGGAATCTTGATGAATGGATGGGAGATTGTAGGTTTACCCCGGGTATCACTTCTGTGTCACTGGTAGACAGAGGCAGAGTATACTAACCTCGAAAAAGGGCATAGCAAAATTCATTTAAAATGGTTGGCGAAAGCCAAACACATTCTGGCTAGGCTTATAAATGCCCTAGGGCAGATAGCCTAGTATGAACCTATGAACAAAAACAGACCCCTTGACAGCAGTTGGGCTAGACTTTTTGGCTTCCCTTTCAAGGATGGAGCTAGTTGTTCTGCTGTCAAAGTTCAGCTGGCTGCTATATCCAGTTTTCACGTGAGGTTTGATTCCTTATCTCTTGCTTCTTCTAAACTGTATAAAGCTTTTCTCAAGGGCATCTTCCTGCTCCGACCACCAGTGAAAAATCCTACTCTTCCTTAGGATTAAACTATGATTCTGCAAGCTTTTGAACCCTCAGCTACAGTGGATTTGAAATTTCTTTCCTGGAAGACATTGTTTTAGTAGCTATTACTTCTGCCAAAAGAGTGTCTGATCTGCAAGCTGTTTCAGTAAAATTTCCATATTTGATTTTCCATGAGGACAAAGTGATCCTGCGTACTAATCTTTTTTATCCAAGATGGCTAAGGAGAGTAACATTAATCAGTCCATCAATCTTTCCGGTCTTTTTTCCTGATTATCAAAATAAAGGGTAATACACTTTGCATTTGCTTGATGTACATAGATAGCTTCATTTTTATATACGTAGAAAACAAGCCCTTCTGGAACTCTGATCAGTTGTCTTCTTTTCAAACGCAAAGAGAGGTAGAGTGGTTACCAAAGTTATGCTAATGAGATGGCTGAAAGACGGTATTACCTTCATTTACGCTTTCAAAGGTATTCCTTTACCAGGACCAGTAAAGGCCCATTCGGCAAGGTCTGTGGCTACGTCTCGGGCATTTTGGTCTAGAGTTTCAGTTGAAGACATTTCTACTGCTGTGTGTGGTCAAACTACTATATTTTCATTCTGCATTACAAATTGGACATCGTATCCAGGAGTAAAAGTGCCTATGGTTCTGCTGTACTCGGGAATATCCTTCCAAAATTGGCCACCGTAGATTATTGTAGCTGGGGACTCTGTCCCACAGGTTAATGAAATGAAATGAAATGAACAGCATCCGATAAAGAGCTTATTTTCTTACCATAACGTTCCATGTGTGTTGTCTGTCTTCATTTCCATTAACCTTCCTGCCCCCTTCCCCCCACCCAAGTCTTCGAGAAGTGTGATAGAATATATATATTTTATATAATAATAAATATATATATATATATATATATATATATATATATATATATAAAAATGCATAATATATAATCTAATTATGTATTTATATATATATATATATATATATATATATATATATATATATATATATGTATGTATAAAATGTGTGTGTGTGTGTATATATATATATATATATATATATATATATATATATAATATATTTGTATAATAAGAGTATATATTATAATATTTGATATGTTTTTTTTAGGATAGGCTAATGTTTAGCTGCTATGCCTTTTTTGAAAAAGTCGATCTGAGGTATTTTGTGGTAGCGGGGCATTATGGGTAGAGAGGAAGACCTGAAGTCAGGAGTCTTTAGCTGGAAGAAGGTGGATGGTCAGTTCCGAGTATTGGAACCATAACCCACAGGTTGATGGAAATGAAGATGGACAGCACAGATGGAACGTTATGGTAAGAACATGACTTATTTTTTCAACAGTTTCATGACCTCAGAAATTAGGCTTGTGCATAATTTGTATACATTGAGAATTATCACAGAGGTTGCAGAGGTGAATTATTCACTGGCCTTCTGTGTCTAGATTTGGTAGCACTCACTCCACCAGTCTCCATCTAACGCGTGCACATGTTTCTAGCAGCCGTCCACCATTACCACCACCCCCATGTAAAATGCACACACACTTGCTATACCCTGTCTCCTCCCAACATGTGTGCACAGTTTCTATTTAATGGTAATAAATACTGTCTGCTGTAATAAGCAAAGTACATTTTATAACCATACTGCTCATGTAATAAACAGTGTTGACTGATTTGTGTCTAGTGTAACCCTTTAATGTTGTGCTTAAACTTTGTCACTTCACAGCTGACTTCTCCATGATCTGTTATAGATTTAGGCTTTTAATCTGTGAGGATCTTAACAAGCCAAGCCCTATATTTCCATGGTACGTTTTAGCCATTACATGTTGATTGTGCATAACCCAGAGACGAGCAGAAAACGAATATTATGGGACACATCTGTGAGGGGCATAGGTGTTAAACTGGGGGTCAATTTGATTCACCGTCTATTTGTCTAAATTACATTTGATTAGAGAGAGAGTAGTAGTTTGCTTTATGTGGATTGGAAAATGACCCCATAGGTTTGTATCAGAAAATAATTTCTATCCCTCCAAGTTTTATACTTATTTTGCAGAAGAGATTGACATCCCTTGCCCAGCTATTTATGGTGCTGCTGGACTTGCGAATGTGAAGTAGGTCTGACAGAATAGAGTCTGGTGAACCTCTGCATACAAGGCAGACATTGTCTGTTGGCAGCCTGTATGATGCCAATAAGAGGGACAACACCTTGGATAGTCTGCTTAGTTTTTGTGATTTAGGCCCTTGATTTTTTTTAAAGAGGGAGTATTATGGTTGCACTAGTTCTGAGACATGTTTGGGCAGATTCGTATCATTTCACTGAAAGACCAAATCACCTAAAGTTCATTTGACTGAAAAGGCAAGTCAGAGGTATATGTCCTTTTCCCCACTGTAGTGCAATCCTGGTGTTAGTATATATAGTTAGGGGGCTGTGGGGGCATAGCCCCCCCAGTTAATTTGTTTTTCTGTTGTCTGGTTTTGTTTTACATTATTTGGTAAAACCAAACTAGGTGGGGGGGGGTGCCCCCCACCCTCCCAACTATATATGCCAACACCAGGATCGCACTACAGTGAGGAAAAGGACATATACCTTTGACTTGCCATAGAGTACTACTTGACAGTGAAATGAATTTTAGGGGATTTGGTGTCTGTGAAATGGTCTTTCAGTGAATTGATACAAATCCGTTTGGGCAGGTACATACCAAATGGGGCATTATTTATTTATTTTATTGTACATTTGTTAACCAGGATGGTCCAACTGGACACAGGTCCATTTTCAGCGGCGGCCCGGGGAGAAAAGCTCCACAGTAAGTAAAGTTTTACACAATATGTTAAAATACAGTATACAGAGAATTTTCAAACAATATGTTAAAATACAGTATACAGCAGAAGACATAAAGTACAGTTGTGTACACTTACCATAAATGTAGATGTTCGAGTGTATTCACTGTTGCAGTCATTACACTTGGTTTATCCTGCTGGCAGGCTACCCTCAGTTGGCCTGAATTCCAAAGTCTAGGTCCGGCGTCTGTTGGTGTCGCCTCTTCCCTGACGTCAGTGCACCAGGGGTATAAAAGATGCAGCTGACGCCATTTTCTTCAGTTTTTCTTGCCCCAGATGTCAGGTGTCCCCAAAAGGATAGGCTGAAAATATGCCAGTAAAACATGCATGCAACAAAATATATAATACCTTCATCTACAAGCAACTACACCACATAGGTTGTATAGATTAGAGAAGTGCATATAAGTTCCAGCAAAGAAATGGGGGATGGTGGGTGGGTAACCTGGACTGCAACAGTGAATACACTCGAACATCTACATTTATGGTAAGTGTACACAACTGTACTATGTTCTTCGTGTTTCACTGTTGCAGTCATTACACTTGGGTTGAATCCCAAAGCTATGGTTGGGAGGCTGGAGCTAAATAGCATTAGGAGCAGCTATGAGGCCCTGCAGAACTGCAGTTGGTACTCCCCTGAGGAAGGCTGCTGAAGTGGCTGCTGCTCTGGTTGAATGCGGCCTAATGCCCTTAGGCACTGGCTTGCCATGTTGTGAATAGCAGAAATGAATGCAGTGGCCTATCCACTTTGAAATAGTCTGCTTTGAGATGGCCTTTCCTTGTGATCCTGCAGCATATGCCACTAGTAATTGCTCTGTCTTTCTGAAAGCTTTGGTTCTGTTCAAGTAGAAGTGTAGCTGTCTGTGTATGTCCAAAGAATGCAGAATTTTCTCCCCCTTATTCTGTGGGTTTGGATAAAAAGTAGGCAGATGAATAGTTTGGTTAAGGGCCACACTGGACAATACCTTAGGCATAAATGTCAGGTTTGTCCTCAGAGAAACCCTGTCTGGATAAAAAATGATAAAAGGTTCCACAGCCATGAGTGCCTGTAGCTCTGAGACTCGTCTTGCTGAGGTTATTGCTAGGAGCAGAGCTGTTTTCCAAAATAAAAACTTTATATCAGCTGTAGCGGCTGGTTCAGAAGGAGGCAGGGTGAGTTTTTCCAAGACATAGTTGAGGTCCCATGCAGGTATTGGTGATCTCTTTGGAGGCCTTAAGTTTTTGGCTCCTCTAAGGTACTGCCTTAACAATGGATGAGAAAAGATTGGTGGCTCTGTATTGTAATGAGCTGAAATGGCAGAGGCATGAACTTTAATTGATGAAAAGGATAGGCCTTTGTCCAGCATCTCAAAGTATTGCAAAATCTGAGGAATATTTGGTACAGCTGTGTCAATTCCTTGTGCCTGGTTCCAAGCACAGAATCTCACCCATTTTTCAGCGTAAGATTTTCTGGTACTAGGCCTTCTGGCCTTCAAAATGGCATCCATCACAGCTTTAGTGAGAGGCGCGTTTTGTATGACTACATTATCCGCCATGCTGCCAGATTTAAGGTCTTTAGTTGGCTGTGCAGGATCTGATTGTTTTGTTGGGATAGTAGATGAGGTGTTTGAGGCAAGGTCCAAGCCGGGCATTGAGACAAGTTCCTTAGGATTGGATACCAGTACTGGTGGGGCCAGTCTGGGGCAATCAGTATCATCTTTGGCTTCTCTTGCCTGACCTTTAGGAGTACCTTGGGGAGGAGAGGCAGTGGAGGAACGGCATATACTGCTAAGCTTTTCCAGCTGAAAGATAGGGCATTCACTTTTCATGCTTGTCTGTGATAAGTCCTTGTGCAGAATCTTTTTATTTGGTAGTTGTGAGGGGAGGCAAATAGATCTATATGCGGGCATCCCCATTTCCTTGTTCTCATGCTGAAGACTTGTAGATCCAATTTCCACTCGTGGGGATCCATGAGATTTCTGCTTAATTCGTCTGCCAGAGTATTTATCTTTCCTGGTAGGAATTGTGCCTGCAGATGTACTTGGTAAGTCAATGCTGTGTCCCACAAAGTTATGGCTAGTCTGAAAAGGGGGTAAGAATGAGTGCCTCCCTGCTTGTTTATGTACCACATGACCGTGGTGGTGTCTGTCTTTATCAGTAGTTGTCCCAGATGAAGTAAGTCCTTGAAGGCTGTCAGGAGATTCTGAACAGCTACCATCTCTTTTTGATTGTTATGTAGATGCATTTGGTTTGCGGACCATGTGCCTTGAATACATCTTCCTGCCATGTGGGCCCCCCAGGCATAATCTGATGCATCCGTTGTTAATGTCTGCCTGGATGGGGGTAAAGTGAATGGCTGTCCCTTGTTCTGGTGACAAGCCTTCGCCCACCATCGAAACTCCTGTTACAGGCAGGGAATGGGGGTAATTATTGTTTCCAGGCTGTGGCAATGTTGAGTCCAAACACTTTTTAGGTACCATTGAAGTTTCCTCATATGCAGTTTCGCTTATGGAATTAGTAGAATGCAGGATGCAATGAAGCCCAAAGCCTGCAGAATTTTTCTTGCAGATAACTGGGCCTTTGTTGCCAACAGGTTGAAATAGGTAGTCTGTTGCCTTTGTTTGTCTGGCGTGAGATAAGCCATCTGGGCAGTTGTGTTTAAGCTTGCACTCAGGAATATTATCTCTTGAGAGGGTACTAGTTTTGATTTCTTTTCGTTGACTGTGTACCCAAGGCCTGCTATAAATCTCTTTACAAATGCCAGATGCTGTAATAGAATGTCCTTGCTCTCTGCTTGAATGAGGCAGTCGTCCAGGTAAGGATATATTTGTATTTCTCTTTGTCTGCAGAATGCAATTACTGGTGCCAGGCACTTTGTGAAGACCCTGGGCGCAGTAGATAAGCCAAAGGGCAGTGCAGAGAATTGGTAGCGCATTGAGCCAGCTTTGAATCTGAGGTATCTTCTGCATGTTTGTCTGATTGGGACATGCAGGTATGCCTCTTTTAGGTCTAAAGTCACAAGCCAAGCCTTCTTGCCCAGCATGGGCAAAAGTTACTGTAGAGTCAACATTTTGAATTTTGGTATATCCAGATATGTGTTTTGAATAGATAGGTCCAGTATTGGTCTCCAGGTCTTGTCCTTTCTTGGTACCAAGAACAGTCTTGAATAAAATCCTTGTCCCTGCTCTTGCTCTGGTACTTGTTGAATGGCCTTCATGTCCATAAGGGATGAGACTTGCTTTTGTGCCTCTGCCCATTGATGTTTTGGCAGGTCTGGCCAACCGTTTGCCCTTGGCAGGGTATGGAAGTGAAACTTGTAGCCTTGTGACACTATGTCGAGGACCCATTTGTCCTGGGTTATTATGTGCCAATTTTGAGAAAAAAGTGCTAGTTTTCCCCCTAAAGGTGCTGCCAGAAGGTAAGTGCTTTGTGCAGGCAGGGGGGGAAGTCGTTGGGACTGTTTCCTGTATGGCTGTGATTTGTCTTCTCCACTTTTGGAGGTAGAAGCACCCTATTGTTTAGACCTGTACGAACCTTGGGGCTGGGATCTGCCTCTTGGGCGTCTGTATCTGCCCCTTTGTGGTCTGTCTGACACTGGAAAGGACCAATTCTTTGTGGGTCAGTGTCTGCTAAATCTTGGAGGCTGTACCTGTAAGAAATCCTTAACCGTTTGCATAGATTTAGCTTTGTCCTCCATTTTCTTTAACACCTCTTCTGCTTTAACCCCAGACAAGGTATCATGCTGTAATGGAGCATCTAATAATTTTGCTTTGACATGATCAGGCAGATTTTGTTCCTTTAATCAAGCATGCCTCCAGATGACAGAACCCGTAACAGCGGCCCTGCAGGAGGCCTCCAAAGAATCAAACCCACATTGCAAAGTATGCTTTCCAACTTGTTCAGCTGCATGCAATAAATCCTGCATTTCTTTGTTTTCTGCACATTCAGAATTTATCAACATTTTTGTTTAAGCAGTGACATAATATATTGCTGATATTTGATCATATGAAACTGACAATTTAAAGCCGTTGTAGCCAAGGTAGCAGAAGTGTAACCCTGAGAGATAGTTTCTGGGTCAGCAGCAGGGTTTTTGAAAAGGAATTTATGAGAGTCAGGGAACCCTGTAGTACCTGTCCGGCTTAACAGGAGCTGGAGGTAAGGAGTCGGGGGTCAGACTGGACTCTGAAAATACATCATCTACAATGTGTAACACAGGTGGAATAGCTAGGGGCCTGTGTTGAGGTAGTAAAAGTAAGTCTCAGAGCCTTTTCTAAGATTCTGAAAAATCTTGGCTCTCCCAGTGGAAATGCTCCCTCTTGGTATGCAAGGTTTCCCCAAAAGAGTAATCCTCAGGAGGAGAGGCTGAAGAGATAGATTCTTCAGCATCAGAATCCTCATAGCGAGGAAGAGAGTATTCCTGATCAGAAGAGGAATACGATTAAATAGAAACCTGATCTGAAGATTCATATTCTGCCTCTTGCCTAGGCCTTTTATCAAGTGGGGGATGGGTACCCCTGATCAAAGTAATTAAGTCTTTGGCCATTTTGAGCATCTGTTTTTTGGGCATGGAGGCCTGTCCATTAGGCTGTTGTACTTGTTCCTTTGTCTTTAAAGGTGCTTTAGTCTTTGCCTGTGAAGCTGAAGTCATTTTAATGTATAATTGAGTAGGTCTGAAAACACCCCCAGAAGCCGATGCCTGCTCAGCGGCTCTGGACCCATCTGAGGGAATAGTCTCCGAAGGTCCAATACCTTGAGCTTCCAGCGGCCTAGTCGACTCCACTTGGGAGTCAGTAGCAGCCTGCAGGTCTAAAGTAGCGGGCATCAGGGGCTGCGAAGGCGCCAAACTGAGAACCGACGACTGGCTTAGAAGAAGCCTCGTTGTCTGTTTTGGAACTCGGATGCCTGTCCTTTTCTTTTTCTTTGCGTTTCTTGTGAATTCCAGTAGTCGGATGGCTATCCGACGACATTGTATAGCTAAATCTTCTGCCAAAATTGTGTAATGCAAAATCGTACCAACGCTTAATAGTGCGTTGGTTAAATCTAGCACAAAACCGACAACTAGCAACGTCGTGGTCAGGGCCTAAGCAGGGAATACAGTAAGAATGAAAGTCCTTATGAGGTATTTGCTTCACACAAGAAATACAATTATTAACTTTTTCTGACATCGGTCTGGAGCAAGAAAAAAGTTTTCCCAACGAGGTACTTAGCTTTTAATGAAGACTTCGGATCTGAAATTCGAACACGAAAATCTCAGAGGTCATCCGACCGGCTCTTGCGAACTGCTTATGCTTCGGGCACCACGCAGCAAGAAAGACTGAAGAAAATTGTGTCGGCTGCATCTTTTATACCCCTAGCACACTGACGTCCGGGAAGAGGCGACAGCAACAGATGCCAGACCTAGACTTTGAAATTCAGGCCGACTGAGGGTAGCCTGCCAGCAGGATAACCCAAGTGTAATGACTGCAACAGTGAAACACGAAGAACATCAAGACCTATATATATAGCAAAAAATAGTTACACATGGTTAATCACAGAATAAGTATACAAATTCAGTCAGCATTAGGAGAAGACCTAGACTGTAATATGTATTACAGTAGGTATATTAGGAAGTGAGGTGTATAAGTGGAATAATTTGAGGATATATGTAATACATGGGCAAAGCCACTTATTCTTTGTGTGTTCTAAGTGAGTTTTTAAAGTAAGAAGAGGTAGGTGTAGAAATCGGAGCAGGAGGGAGATTATTCCAGGTTCTAGCTATGGAGTGGGAGAACAGGGCAATGGCTAATTGGTGACAGGTTAGTAGCTGGGGAAGTTCCAGCCATTGCAGTTCTCTTAGCTAGATGGTTAAATGACTGTGTGACCTTCATTTATACACAACGTAATATCTGGTTGCCTACTACCATGAAAGCTCATTCAACAAGGTCGGTGGCAACTTCTGCTGCCTTCCATGCTAGAGCTTCTTTACATGACATCTGTGCAGCTGCAACTTGGGCTACACCTCATACCTTCATCATTCATTACAAATTGGATTTGGCCTCCAGAGGAAGAGCATCTTTTGGTTCTATGCTGCTCAGGAATGTCCTTCCATGAGAGCCTCCCAGGAATAGAGGTAGCTGGTGGCTCTGTCCCATGCGTAAGGAATGAACGAGGATTAACAATATCAGATAAAGAAGTTATGTCTTACCATAACGTTCCATCTGTATTGTTGATCCTCGTTCAGTCATTGCGACCCTCCCTCCTTCCCCCTCCTGTGGCTTCTAGTGAATCTCTAGGTTTACTATCAAAATTTTGAACCGTACTCAGTCGACTGTACTATCGTCAAACATGGAAGTTCGAAAACGGTAATATCGATGTAAAAAAAAAAACAATCTAGGAATGGGTTTTAACATGGGTCGAGGTAGGGGAAATGTTTGTAGTTCGGAATAGTACTGAACACCTACCTCGACCGATGTTAAAACCCGTTCCTAGATTGTTTTTTTGACATCGATATTACTGTTTTCAAACTTCCGTTTTCGATAGTACAGTCGACGGAGTATGGTTCAAAATTTTGATAGTAAACCGATCTCACCATCTGGTTTTCTTAGGTTATTTGACCAGAGGTAGCCTCTACCTTTTTTTGACTTGCAAACTCAATCTGAGGTAACAGGGAGAGGGGGATTATGGTTAAGAGTTTAGCTCGAGAGTTTGAAGCTGACACGAGCTTGGAAAATGGCCGGCTTGGTTCCGAGGTCAGAACCGATACCCATTCGTAATGACTGAACGAGGAGCAACAATACAGATGGAACGTTATGGTAAGATATAACTTCTTTATGTAATATGTAAATAGTTTGGATATTATTGATGTTAATATAAATAGTGTATATAATATGTAAATGTAGATATTTTATAGGTTCATAGGTTCATAGGTTCATACTAGGCTATCTGCCCGAGGGCATTTACAAGCCTAGCCCATAGTTTTGTGGCTTACGCCACCCCTTTAGTATGGGGAACTATACCCATTATTTTGCTGTGCCTCTGTTGAGCAGTGACACTGAGGTAATCCCTGGAGTATATCTGCGATCTCCCATCCATTGGTCAAGATTTCTCTTGAACAAGGCCAGCGAGGTGCTCTGCCTCACATATACCGGGATTTTATTCCACAGCATAGGGAGTCTTTGGGTGATGAATCTATCCCTCCAGCACGTCCTATTAATAGCCGTGTCGAGGTTTAAGTCTCCGCCTTGTGGCTCTGACAGATCTAGATTTTTGAGGTGAAGCATATTCATCAAATCTGGGTTTGACATGGCCTTGTATGTTAGGCAAAGGTCACCTCTGCGCAAGTGCTAAGCGACTGAATAGAGCTGGAGTTCTTTCAGTCGGGCAGCATAGGACAGATGTTTGAGACCCTTTATCCTTTTGGTGAGGAACTTTTGTGGCCTCTCCAGCTGCTGCAAGTGTCGGGTCAGATACATTCCGAATGGGGCATTGTACTCAATCATTGGTCTGATGAGTGATGAGTATAGGGAGACTATGACCTCCCTTGATCTAGATGAGAATCCCTTCATGATAAGGTGGGCAATGTAGAAGGTCTTCCTAACTACTTTAGCTACATGGGTGTCAAATGACAGACTACTATCAACCTGGGTCCCCAGGTCCCTGATAACTTCTTCTGTACTCAGTGGATTGCCACCTATTTGGTAGCTAGGGGTAACCTTGTTTTTCCCGAAGGGTATGACTATGCATTTTTTGGCATTTAACTTTAGGCCATGGCTCTGGCACCATTTATCCGTTTCTGTGAGACCCTTCTGAAGGATATCTGTGTCAGATGTGTTTTCTACTATGGCGCCAGTTTGCAGTCATCTGCAAACTTTGTCAGCCATAACCCTCCTGTGTTTGCTTGTACTTGGAAAAGTAGATGCCAAACAAGAGTGGGCCCAGGACTGAGCCCTGTGGTACACCACTTGTGACAGGCTTTGAGTCTGACATGGCGCCAGCAACTCTGACCCTGTGGGTTCTGTCACTCAGCCAGTTTGCAACCCATCTTGTGATGTATGGGTTAACATTTAAGCTGATGAGTTTTTCAATGATACCCGAGTGGGGTATTGTATCAAAGGCCTTCGCCAGATCGAGGTAGGCTGTATGGACTGCCTTTCCCTCATCAATGGCTTTGGTGACTGTTTCGAAAAAGTCAACCAAGTTTAAAAGGCATGATCTGCCTTTGACAAAGCCAAACTGGGATGGATCCAAAGTCTGCAAATTCCCTATGTCTTTATTTATGAGGTCCATTATGATCCTCTCCATGGCTTTGCAGATAAGGCTTGTCAAGCTAATGGGCCGGTAATTTCCAGGGTCGGTGGAGGCACCGCCTTTGTGAAGTGGGACCACAGTTGCAGTGCGCCACTCCCTGGGTTTTAATAATTATAGTGCATATATGTAAATAATGTAGATATAGCTAATATATTGTAAATAGTGTATATAATATGTAAATGTGGGTATTATAGATAACATATTTAATGTAAATAGTGTATGTAAATAATGTAGATAGTCTAGCTAATGTATTTAATTGTAAATAGTGTATATAATGTGTAAATGTGGCTATTGTAGATAATGTATTTAATGTAAATAGTGTATATAATATGTAAATATAGATATTTTAGATAATGTATTTAATAATTATAGTGTATATAATATGTAAATAATGTAGCTATAGCTAATATATTTATGAATGGTGTATATATAATATGCAAATCATGTGGATATTATAGATAATGTATTTAATGTAAATAGTATATATATATATATATATATATATATATGTAAATGTAGATATTTTAGATGATGTATTTATAGTGTATATAATATATAAATAATGTGGATGTTATAGCTAATATATTTACTTGTAAATAGTGTACATAATATGGATATTATAGATTACATATATACACTATTTACATTAAATACGGTAATGTAGGTGTTCTAGCTAATGTATGTAATTATAGTGTATATAATATGTAAATGTGGATATTATAGATAATGTACTTAATGTAAATAGTGTATGTAATATGTAAATAATGTAGATATTTTAGATGTATTTAATAATTATAGTGTATAATAACATGTAAATGTAGATATTATAACTAATATATTTATAGTGTATATAATATGTAAATAATGTGGATAATTATAGATAGTGTATTTAGCGAAGTGCCATGGTGTCTTTTATATCCACCTGAACTACTACCAGCTCAGTCAGATGGGGCCTTGGTTTAATGCATCATCCAAAGAACAACATACTCAGGAGTACAGCACTTCATCTTCTGCTACTTCAGGAGCACGGGAAAATGAATCCTACTACCTAGAGAGACAGTACAACCCACTGCTTTTTGAACCAAAGCTGGATGTGCTGCCTGTTGACTTACAGAGACGTCTCCATTTTGGGTCTTGGTTATCAAGTGTATGTTTACATAGTACAGCTTTGTAAAATGATTGACTTGGGGATTTTATCCTGACTGTTTCTCCAAAGAGCTATGGCTGAAGTCAGCTGTGACAGTTTTGGTACTCTTCATATTACTGGATATGTATGTAGGAGGAGGACCAGTTTTGGGAATTACTCCACTTTTATCTTACTGTGGTTTTCTCTGTGTTCCAAACCAGATCCTTTACTGTTGGAATATTGTGGTTGTATTTGGCAGGCTGAGAAAGTTTTTTGTGTACAAAGCAGTCCTTTTGCCTCTAGCATCATTCCTGAATTTTGCTGCCGTAGGAGATGTACTCTCAGGTCTAGCATTATGGTGAGCACCTACAATTTTATTTATAGAATGAAAAGCTTCTAAGAAGTTATCATATATATGTCTTTCCATGTCATAATGAACGTTGTTAATTTTTAGGTTTAAAGTAAAACTTTCCCTGGCTTGTGGGCTTTGTATCACTTTTGTTTTTCCATTTCAGCTTGGCCTGTTGGTGGATTTCTCTCCAGATGGAGGGTTGATAGGAATAGGTGATGAGGATGAAGATGATGGGGCTTTGGAGGCGGAGCTGCTTGCTCTCACTGGAGAGAACTCTGGAGGAAGAGGAAGACCTAAGGGAAAAGGTAAGGGTTCTTAAAAAAGCATTGCTGTCAATTAGGTTGACTGTGTCACAAATTTACTTTCTCTTGCATTTGACTTGAGGTGTACTGTGGCACTCTGCTCTTCTTTCTTGTTTTTGTTCCTTATTGCTGTAGTAAATATTTAGGGGTGGCAAACCTTTCAGTGCTGACTAAGGAGCTGGTATCAGCAGGTGTGCTATGAATTGTTAGTCACACTTTGGGTTTATGTCCACACTAACATCACTCTTTTGCGTACCTTGTCTCCTGAAAGTTTTGATAGTATGTCTTTGGCGCTATGAGAGCTATCTTTTAGAAATAATGCCCAGAAAGAATGTCATACAAGTTGTTATACCACAAGTGTTCAAGTTACAAAGACGTGTAAAATAGCAGCTTTGTGCATGTGACATTAGTTTACTCAGTGTCTGTAAATGGTGACTGTCTTTTTTTTTATAGCTTATACTCATTAAAAATTAAAAAAGGCTTTTTGTGAATACGTTTTAATGCATCCAAACAAATGGTTGTTATTGTAACCTTTCATTATACTGTAGACCCATAGTATCAGCAGACGTAAGTGTTCATTTTATTACAAACTTTGCATTAATGTATGACTGTCACTGTCAAGCTGTGAACTTTGTAGATTTTTGTAAAAATATGTCAAATATGTTCATATAGTTTAATAAAATTTCCAAACTGTTTAAATTATAAGCACCTATACGACATCAGATAATGCAAAATTGTTTGAATGTCTGTTATGAATGTATGGCTTACCAACCTCTGATAAATACATTCATTATTTTTATTAAAATTATGATATCTCCAATTTTGTAATTTCACATCTGCTTGAGGCGGTATTGCTTGAGGTAATGCCCTTGTGTGGAGATCAGGATTGCACCGTGTCAGAGAAATGGTTAGTATTAAACGTCACCTTTTCTGAGGTATAGTACAGCTTTACAGTAGGTATATAATATGTGGCAGGGGGTGTGGGTGGTTCGGGGAGGTTACCCTCCTGCAAAACACTTTGTTTAAAGGTGGTTCTCATGGCCACTGTATTCCAGAGGCTGTATTTAATCGAGCAGTAACTTCAGAGCTTGTAACTTGTGCATAGGATTTAAGAAATGCTGCCATTAATTGTTCGTAACTACTGGACTGTGTTAATATAATGCTAGTCTGTCTGGACACATTCATGGTATGAGCCTCTGTTTATTCTACCTTTATTCCCACAATGTGTTTGCATGGGCGCACAACTAAAGAATCGCTTCCAAGTCAGTAGAAGAAAAATAGTTTGTTGTATTGTCCATAGTTCTGTACAGTCATCAGTAATTCATGTAATGTACATCTGACACCAACTGTATTGCTGTATAAAAATAAAGAGGAGGACATCTTGATCCATAAATACTCTTGAGCTATTTATTGATTGATTGATTGTCATTTGTTAACTGGGTTAGTCCATCTGAGCCAAAGGCCCATTTTCAGTGGAGACCCGAGGAGAAAAGCTCAATTTACAATTACAGATATGCCAAAAAAAACAGTAATTTATACAAAGATTAAAACTTCTTGTTATGAATATGCAAATATTGTTAATATGCCTATCTATGTGCAGAAAGAAAGTTTTGTAGCCCATGATGTGTGTGATGTACAACTCCGTTTTTTTGTATTTTTGGTACTATCATGTTAACACAAATGCATGTGCATAGAATGTTTGCCAAGTAATAGTTTTAGTAACTTTCTACAACTGGTCTTTTTGTTTCTTTCGCTGCACAAATGCACTGAATCATGTCAACATTCCAGACGCTTTGCTACGTAATGCCATGGCTACATCTTGAAATATTAGCAGTTATACTACTACTACTAATATTGAGAACTACAGGAAGGAACAGAGCTGTGTAAGATATGTGCATATTACTCGCTTCCTTTCTGTGTCATTCTTACCGTCATCCTGTACACACGTTAGTACATAACTGTGCTCTTGCTGTCACATCCATTAATGCATTATTTAAAAAAATTAAAACCATGGTGCAGTTGTACAGGCCTATGCTTCAGCATCCACTAGTCCATAACTCATGGAATGTACATTAGACTGTGTCAGTATCAGTCATATCAGCTTGTAGATGTCGGCTTCTTTTAAACAACTTTATTAAATTGTCCTTGAAGACACAAGCGTACTACATTAATAGAAAAGAAAACACATTAACATTTTTTTCATTTGCATATATTATACTTTTCATATGTTTTTTCTTTTATCTGCCCTCATTTTGTCCAACGTTACAGAAGTTGCTCTATTACTGTCTTCTTTTAAACCTCACTGAACCTTATTCTGCATGTAATGTCCCCACAAATTCCATTTATTTCTATGTAATTTGTGGGTCTATATTATGTGATTGAAGAATCTCTTCTTCGAACACATAATCAACACATGTACAGCGAATGCTGTAAACTGTGAATGGTCACGTCCTTGACATTTTTCCTTGGGGGGGGGTACAGTTCACCGTTATTGGGAATTGCCTTTTTCTTCGGTGTAGAGTGATCTCGGATTTGGTATATTTAGTTATGGGGGTGTGGGGCGAAGCCCCCCACTTTATTACTGTTTTAAAGTTTGTTTTTTATTTTACGGACACGTGAATTTTTTCCCCCCCGAGGAAAAAATTTGAGGATGTGACCATTCGTGGTTTACAGCATTCACTGTATACGTGTCGATTGTTGTGTTTGAAGAAGAGATTCTTATATCTCATAATATAGACTCTGATTTGCTGCTTCCCTTTTCTAAAGATCCCCCTTTCAGTTATTTTCTCTCTTTTTTTTTTATAGTATTCAATACTTCAACTACAGTTCATTTAGACACACATTCCATTTTCTAGTAATTGCTTTTTGGCAGCCAATAGAATTAGACTTTTAATAAGTCTTTACTGTGTCTAGGCAACTTAGATCCTGTGTTCCAACTCAAAAGAATCATTTCAGTAGTTCCAGTCATTTACTCCCCCAGTATGTCTGACAAAGTATTCTGTAGAGAAGTTTTAAAATCTGACCGCTAATTACACTCCCAAAAAATGGTCCCCATTTACCTCTTTCTTCCACATCACACCTCCGACGTTTGCCATCTGCTAAAAGAAAAGTTATTTGAATTTGAAGTCTGTTTCCACCAAGAAAATTTACGAGTAAGTGCAAAATATTCTCTAATTGGGCCTCACAGAGGAATCTGGATCATTTTTTGACCCTTATTCCAGTGGTATTGGATTTCCTTGTTTTTGCATTGCATGAAGGGGCTATTCTACTATTAAAGTTCAGTTAGCTGACATTTCAGATTTTCATGTGGGACAGAATCATGCCACCTTGGCCTCCGTTAATTTACACAAAGCTTTTTGAGGGGTATCTTCCTTCTCAGACCCCATGTTAAGGATCCTTCTCCACCATGGGACATTACTGCATTACTCTAAGCCTTAGATCATCCACCTTTTAACCCACTGCAATGGTGGACATAAAATTTCTAACATGGAAGACACTGCTTCTAGTGGCTATTACGTCAGCTCGAAAACTATCAGAACTCCAGGCTGTTATCCAATTCTCTGTACATTATCCATGGGACCTGACAATATCCCAGGCTGCGTTCTACACGAACTACAGAATGAACTGGCACCCTACCTAAGTACCATGTTCAATCATAGTCTCACACTGAATGGCACACTGCGACGGTTATCCCACTCCACAAAGGGGGAGCCAAGACGGACCCCGGGAACTACCACCCCATTAGCCTGACAAGCCTTGTCTGCAAGGCCATGGAACGTATCATCGTGGAACTCATAAACAAAGACATTGGTAATCTCCAAACTCTGGACCCTACCCAGTTTGGATTTCTAAAAGGCAGATCATGTCTCCTAAACCTGATTGACTTCTTTGAAGCAGTCACCAAAGCCACAGATGAGGGTAAAATGTTTCACACAGCTTATCTAGATCTCACCAAGGCTTTCGACACCATCCCCCACTCTGGAATTATAGATAAGCTCACTAAACTAGGTATAAATCCCTATGTCACAAGATGGGTTGCCAACTGGCTCACGGACAGAACCCACACTTTGAAAGTAGCGGATTCCAAATCCGACATCAGACCAGTGACAAGTGGAGTACCACAGGGTTCAGTCCTGGGTCCTCTCCTGTTTGGTATCTACTTCTCTGAAGTGCAGGCCAACACAGAAGGTCTTTGGCTAACGAAGTTTGCAGATGACTGCAAACTAGGAGCCATAATCGAAACTCCTAACGATGTGGACAAACTACAAAAGGGCCTCACTGAGACAGATACCTGGTGTCAAAGCCATGGCCTGAAGCTCAATGCCAAAAAGGGTATTGTCATCCCCTTTGGTAAAAGCTCTGTACCCATGAACTACCACATAGCTGGTAGTCTACTTAATGCCGAAAATGTGATGAGACCTTGGGACACAGGTGGACTGTAGTCTCTCCTTTGATAATCACATCGCCACAGTGGTCAGGAAATCCTTCTACATGGCTCATCTCATCACAAAAGGATTCTCATCCAGAAAAAAAGAGGTCATTGTTCCCCTCTACTCATCACTCATTAGACCAATTATAGAGTACAATGCCCCTTTTGGTATGTACCTCACAAGACATCTACAACAACTGGAAAGTCCACAGAAATACCTCACAAAGAGGATTACTGTACTCAAACAGATGCCCTATGCAGACAGTCTCAAAAAACTACAGCTTTACTCCATCGCATATCGCCTACTCAGGGGCGATCTCTGCCTAATACAAAGCTATGTCAAACCCAGAGCTGTTGGACATGCTCCACTTAAAGAAATCCCAGTCCCTCAGAGCTACACGCTGTAGGGGACCTAAACCTTGTCACCACAATAAACAGAACATGCTGGAGGGATAGATTCCTGTTCCAGAGAATTCCCATACTCTGGAACAGACTACCTATCTATGTCAAACAGAGCTCCTCATTAGCACTCTTCAAGAAAAATCTTGATGATTGGATGGGAAATTCACCCGAAGGATCACTTCTGTGGCTCTGCTCGGCAGGGGCACATGAAAATAATTATTTTGGGTGGCGAAAGCCAGGGTACATTTTTTGGCTAGGCTTGTACGGGCCCTAGGGCCGATAGCCTAGTACCTACCTATGAACCTATGTTTCACAGAAATAGGATTTCATTACACACTAATCCCTCCTTTTTCCCTAAAGTCACTATGGAGACTGCTCTTAACCAAAACATTAATTTGTCAGTCTTCTTCCCAGAATTTTCAAGTAGAGGTAATTATATGCTCCATTTGTTGAACGTATGTAAACGATTACACTTCTGCCTTCATCAAACCAAATTTTTCAGGAAGACATATCAGCTGTTAGTCTGCATTTCTAAAGTTAAAATGGGTAAAGGTGTTTCAAAGGTTTCTCTAACTAGATTGCTGACTACATCTCTAATGTATATAAAGATAAAGGTTTGTCATTACTTAAACCACCAAAACTACATTCAACTAGATCTGTTTCTACTTCCATGTCTGCCTTTTCTAGGGCCTCAGTTGATGATGATGGTGCTGCTGCTGCCACATGGTCAAATGTTCAAACCTTCATCTCTCATTGTAACTTGCACTTGCTTTCCTGGAATAGGGTGACATTTGGTTCCACCATCCTCCAGAATATTCTTCCATACCACCCTAGGGGCTAAGTAGCTAGGTAGTCTGTCCCATCCATTGAGGAACAGACAGAAAAGGCAACTTCAGATATGAAATTATGTACTTACCATAACAATACATATGTGTTTTCTGTTTCCGAACTCTCTCCTCTCCCTTCCTCTTTATAGAAGTCTGAAGGATCTGCATCCAGAATGCCACGCTCTCCTTACGTCTTGAACATAGTCCCTGATGTTCATCATGTTTCACTGTTGCAGTCATTACTCTTGGGTTATCCTGCTGGCAGGCTACCCCCTGTCGGCCAGAATTCCAAAGTCTAGGTCCTGCGTCAGTTGCTGTCGCCTTTCCCTAACGTCAGTGCGCCAGGGGTATAAAAGATGCAGTCAACGCCATTTTATTTAGTCTTTCTTGCCGCGTGGTGCCCGAAGCAAAAGCAGTTCACAAATGCTGGTCGGCAGACTCCTGAGATTTTCAAATCCGAATTTCAGAACTGAAGTCTTCATTAAAGTTAAGTACCCCGTTGGGGAAACTTTTTTCTTGCTCCAGACCGTTCTTGTGGGAAGCAAATACCTTATAAGGATTTTCACTCTTACTGTGTATTCCTTGCCTAGGCCCTGATCACAACGTTGCTAGCTGTCGGTTTTGTGCTAGATTTAACCAACGCACTATTAAGCGTCGGTTCGATTTTGCATTTCATTACTTTGGCCGAAGATTTAATTATATAATGCCGTCAGAACAGCCGATAACCGGAGTTTACAAAAAACGCAAGACAAGGAAAAGGATAGGCATCCGAGGTCCAAAACCGACGACGAGGCCTCTGCTAGGCCAGTCGCCTGTTCTCAGTGAGGCACTTTCGCAGCCCCTGGCACCCGCTACCTCAGAGCCATAGGCCGCTTCAGACTCCCACGTGGAGCTGACTGGGCCTCTGGATACTCAAGGTATTGGACACTCGGAAATCATTCCCTCAGATGGGTCTGGAGCCGCTGAGCAGGCATCGGCTTCTGAGGGTGTCTTCAGACATACACAACTATATATTAAGCCATCTTCAGCTTCAAAGACAAAGACTAAAGCAGCTTTAAAGACAAAGAAACAAGTACAGCATTCTCCTACTCAAGACTTCCATGCCTAAAAAACAGATGCTCAAAATGGCCGAAGACCTAATTACTTTGATCAGGGGCTCCCATCCCCCTCCTGATAAGAGGCCTAGGCAAGAGACAGAGTATGATTCTTCTGATCAGGTTTCTATTTCCTCTGATTGCTCTTCTGAACAGGATAATTCCATGCTTCCCTATGAGGACTCTGATGCTGAAGAATCCATTCCTTCAGCCTCTCATCCAGAGGATTATTCTTTTGGGGAAACCCTGCATACCATGAGGGAGCATTTCCACTGGGAGAGCCAAGATTATTCTAAATCTAAGAAAAGGCTCAGAGACTTCCTGCTACTTCCTCAGCACAGACCCCTTGCTTTAGACATTGTAGATGATGTATTTTCAGAGTCCGGCCTGTCCCCTGATTCTTTACCCCCTGCACCTGCTAAGCCAGACAGATACTACAGTGTTCCGAATTCTCATAAGTTCCTATATAAAAACCCCACTGCTGACCCAGAAGCTATATCTCAGGGTCCCAAAGGGGTTAAAGCTTCCACTGCAAAAAACCCTGTCCCCTCTGATGGGGATTCTAGGGCTCTAGACAGATGGGGAAAGAAAGTCTACACTTCTTCTACCTTGACTGTAAGGGCTTTAAATTGTCAGTTTCATATGCTTAAATATCAGCAATATTTAATGTCACTGCTTAAACAGAAATTGTTGACAAATACTGAATGTTCCGAGAACAAGGAATTGCAGGATTTATTGCATGCAGCTGAACAAGTGGGAAAGCATACTTTGCAATGTGGTTATGATTCACTGGAGGCCTCTTGCAGTGCCGCTGTTACAGGTTCTGATATTAGAAGGCATGCTTGGTTAAAGGAACAGAATCTGCCTGATCATGTTAAAGCAAAATTATTAGATGCACCATTGCAGCATGATATTTTGTTTGGTACTAAAGCAGAAGAGGTGTTGAAAAAAATAGATGATGAAGCAAAATCCATGCAAACAGTCAAGGATTTCTTACAGGTACAGCCACCCAGGTTTAGCAGGAACTGGCCTTCTAAAAATTGGTCCTTTCCAGTGTCAGACAGACCACAAAGAGGCAGATACAGGCATCCCAGAGGCAGATCTAAGCCCCTAGGCTCATACAGGCCTGAACAATGGGGTGCTCCTACCTCCAAAAGCGGAGAAGACAAATCACAACCTTACAGGAAACAATCCCAATGACCTTCCTCTGCCAGATCCAAGCACTTTTCTCTTGGCAGCCCCCTTAGGGGGAAAACTAGCACTTTTTTCATCAAATTGGCAAATGGTTACCCAAGACAAATGGGTCCTGAACATAGTGTCCCAAGGCTACAGGTTACATTTTCACACTCTACCAAGGTCAAAAGGTATGCCAGACCTGACACACAATCAATGGGCAGAGGCACAAAAACAAATTACAGCCCTCATGGACATGGGGGCCATTCAGCAAGTACCACAACAAGAGCAGGGGCAAGGATTTTACTCCAGACTTTTCCTAGTACCCAGAAAGGACAAAACCTGGAGACCAATACTGGACCTGTCTATACTAAATATGTTTCTGGAAGTTCCAAAATTCAAGATGTTGACTCTACAGCAGCTACTGCCCATGCTGGGCAAGAAGGCTTGGCTTGTAACTTTGGACCTAAAAGAGGCATACCTGCATGTCCCAATCAGACAATCTTGCAGAAGATGCCTCAGATTCATAGCTGGCTCAATGCATTACCAATTCTCTGCACTGCCCTTTGGCTTATCTACTGCGCCCAGGGTCTTCACAAAACGCCTGGCACCAGTAATTGCGTTTTGCAGACAAAGAGGAATTCAAATATATCTCTACTTGGACGACTGCCTAATTCAAGCAGAGAACAAAGACATTTTTCTAAAGCATCTGGCATTTGTAAAAAGATTACTAATTGGTCTAGGGTACACAGTAAATGAAAAGAAATCAAAACTAGTGCCCTCTCAAGAGATAATATTCCTGGGTTCAAGCTTAAGTACAACTGCCCAGATGGCTTATCTCATGCCAGACAAACAAAAGCAACTGACTTCTTACTAAGAAATTGGCAACAAAAAACCCCCACCTATCTGCAAGGAAAATCCTGCAGGCCCTGGGTTTCATGGCATCCTGCATTCTACTAATTCCGTATGCCAGACTGCATATGAGGAAACTACAATGGTATCTAAAAAGTGTTTGGACTCCGCATTGCTACAGCCTGGAGAGGGTAATTGCACTCATTCCCTGCCTGCAGCAGGAGTTTCAATGGTGGGCAGAAGCCTGTCACCAAAACAAGGGTCTGCCATTCAGTTTACCCACAGCCAGACAGACACTGACAACGGATGCATCAGATTATGCCTGGGGGGTCCATATGACAGGAAAACTTATTCAGGGCACATGGTCTGCAAACCAGATGCATCTTCACATCAATCAAAAAGAGATGCTAGCTGTTCAGAATGCCCTGACAGCTTTCAAGGACCTGCTTCATCCAGGACAGCTACTGATAAAGATGGACAATACTATGGTCATGTGGTACATAAACAAGCAGGGAGGTACACGTTCCTACCCCCTCTGCAGACGAGCAATGACCTTATGGGACACAGCATTGGCTTTTCAAGTTCACCTGCAAGCACAATTCCTGCCAGGAAAAACAAATACCCTGGTAGACAAACTAAGCAGAAACCTCATGGATCCCCACAAATGGAAACTGGATCCACAAGTCTTCAGCATGATAATAAGGAAATGGGGATGTCCAGACATGGATCTTTTTGCCTCCCCTCACAACCGCCAATTGCAGAGATTTTGCGCAAGGATTTATCACAAGCAAGCATGGAAAGTGGACGCCCTATCCTTCAGCTGGAAAAACCTAACAGTATATGCCTTTCCTCCTCTGCCTCTCCTTCCCAGGGTACTCCTAAAGGTCAGACAAGAGAAGCAAAAAATCTGATTGCACCAGACTGGCCACACCAACACTGGTTCCAAGTCCTAAAGAACTTGTCTCAAGGTCCAGCATGGATATTGCCTCAAACTTCTCACTTGCTGACCCAACAAAACAATCGGATCCTGCACAGCCAACTCAGAACCTTAAATCTGGCAGCATGGTGGATAATGTAGCTATTCAGAACACTTCTCTTTCAAAAGCTGTTATGGATGTTATCTTGGAGGCCCAGTACCAGAAAATCTTATGCAGAAAAATGGAAGAGATTCTGTGCTTGGAACAAGGCATTGACACGTGTGTACCAAATATCCCTCAGATTTTACAATACCTAACTGAGATGCTGAACAAAGGCCTTTTTTTCTCATCAATTAAGATTTATGCCCCTACCATTTCAGCCCATTACAATACGGAACCACCTATCTTTTCTCATCTTTTAATAAGGCAGTACCTCAGAGGGGCCAAAAACATTAGGCCTCCAAGGAGAGCACCAATTTCGGCCTGGGACTTCAGTTATGTTTTGGAAAAACTCACACTGCCTCCTTTCGAGCCAGCATCAACAGCAGACATAAAATTCTTATCCTGAAAAACAGCTCTGCTCCTAGCAATAACCTCTGCAAGACGAGGCTCTGAGTTACAAGCACTCATGGCCATGGAACCTTTTATCATTTTTCATCCAGACAGGGTTTCACTGAGGACAAACCCTACATTCATGTCTAAGGTGGTGTCCAGTGTGGCCCTCAAGCAAACCATTCACTTGCCTACCTTTTATCCAAATCCACAGAACAAGGGTGAGAAAATTCTGAATTCTTTGGACATATGCAGGCAGTTGCGCTAGTTGCGCTTCTACTTGGACAGAACTAAAGCTTTCAGAAAGACTGAGCAACTGTGTGTCATATGCTGCAGGATCAACTGTGTGTCATATGCTGCAGGATCACAAGGAAAGGCTATCTCAAACTATTTCTAACTGGATAGGCCATTGCATCCGTTTCTGCTATTTTCAACATGGCAAATCAGTGCCTAAGGGCATTAGGCCTCATTCCACCAGAGCAGCAACTTCAGCAGCCTTCCTTTAGAGGAGTACCAACCAAGGATGTCTTAGAGGCTGCAACTTGGAGTTCAGTGCACACTTTCACAAAGCACTACCACTTACCTCTTTACTCTAAGTCCAGAGCAGGCTTTGCCACTGCAGTTCTGCACTGCCTCATAGCCTCTCCTAATCCTCTTTAGCCCAGCCACCCATCCTCAGCTTTGGGATTCAACCCAAGAGTAATGACTGCAACAGTGAAACACGATGAACATAGTACAGTTGTGTACCTACCATAAATGTAGATGTTCGAGTGTATTCACTGTTGCAGTCCAGGTTACCCACCCACCATCCCCCTTCTCTTTGCTGGGACTTATCTGCACTCCTCTATCCTATACAACCTCCTTGGTGTATTTGCTTGTAGATAAAGGAAATGTTATTTTTGTGCATGCATTTTTATTGGCATATTTTTCAGCCTACCAATTTGGGGGCACCTGACATCTGGGGCAAGAAAAACTGAAGAAAATGGCGTTGGCTGCATCTTTTATACCCCTGGCGCACTGACGTCAGGAAAATGCCGACAGCAACCGACGCCGGACCTAGACTTTGGAATTCTGGCCGACTGAGGGTAGCTTGCCAGCAGGATAACCCAAGAGTAATGACTGCAGCAGTGAATACACTCGAACATCTACATTTATGGTAGGTACACAACGGTACTTTTCATCATCCTGGTATGGTGCTGTGAACCGCTTCCTGGACAATGTCTTATCCTCTCTTAGATGCGGAGCAGATTAGCTTCAGTTTACTGATGTTTCTGAGCTGCATATGTGAACTGCTTCCTGGACAATGTCTTCTCCTCTCTTAGATGCGGAGCAGATTAGCTTCAGTTTACTGATTTCTCTGAGCTTCATATGTGAACTGCTTCCTGGACAATGTCTTCTTCTCTCTTAGCTCCGGAGCAGATTAGCTTCAGTTTACTGATTTTCTCTGAGCTTCATATGTGAACTGCTTCCTGGACAATGGCTTCTCCTCTCTTAGATCCGGAGCAGATTAGCTTCAGTTTACTGATTTCTCTGAGCTTCATATGTGAACTGCTTCCTGGACAATGGCTTCTCCTTTCTTAGATCCGGAGCAGATTAGCTTCAGTTTACTGATTTCTCTGAGCTTCATATGTGAACTGCTTCCTGGACAATGGCTTCTCCTTTCTTAGATCCGGAGCAGATTAGCTTCAGTTTACTGATTTCTCTGAGCTTCATATGTGAACTGCTTCCTGGACAATGTCTTCTCCTCTCTTAGCTCCGGAGCAGATTAGCTTCAGTTTACTGATTTCTCTGAGCTGCATATGTGTGTCTTCTCCTCTCTTAGATGCGGTGCAGATTAGCTTCAGTTTACTGATTTCTCTGAGCTTCATATGTGAACTGCTTCCTGGACAATGTCTTCTCCTCTCTTAGCTCCGGAGCAGATTAGCTTCAGTTTACTGATTTCTCTGAGCTTCATATGTGAATTGCTTCCTGGACAATGTCTTCTCCTCTCTTAGATCTGGAGCAGATTAGCTTCAGTTTACTGATTTCTCTGAGCTTCATATGTGAACTGCTTCCTGGACAATGTCTTCTCCTCTCTTAGATCCGGAGCAGATTAGCTTCAGTTTACTGATTTCTCTGAGCTTCATATGTGAACTGCTTCCTGGACAATGTCTTCTCCTCTCTTAGATCCAGAGCAGATTAGCTTCAGTTTACTGATTTCTCTGAGCTTCATATGTGAACTGCTTCCTGGACAATGTCTTCTCCTCTCTTAGATCCGGAGCAGATTAGCTTCAGTTTACTGATTTCTCTGAGCTTCATATGTGAACTGCTTCCTGGACAATGTCTTCTCCTCTCTTAGATCCGGAGCAGATTAGCTTCAGTTTACTGATTTCTCTGAGCTTCATATGTGAACTGCTTCCTGGACAATGTCTTCTCCTCTCTTAGATGCGGAGCCGATTAGCTTCAGTTTAATGATTTCTCTGAGCTTCATATGTGAACTGCTTCCTGGACAATGTCTTCTCCTCTCTTAGATGCGGAGCAGGTTAGCTTCAGGTCACTGATCTCTCTGAGCTTCATATGTGAACTGCTTCTTGGAGAATGTCTTCTCCTATCTTAGATCTGGAGCAGGTTAGCTTCAGGTTACTGATTTCTCTGAGCTTCATATGTGAACTGCTTCCTGGACAATGTCTTCTCCTATCTTAGATCCGGAGCAGGTTAGCTTCAGGTTACTGATTTCTCTGAGCTTCATATGTGAACTGCTTCCTGGACAATGTCTTCTCCTATCTTAGATGCAGAGCAGATTAGCTTCAGTTTACTGATGTTTCTGACCTTCATATTTGAACTGCTTCCTGGACAATGTCTTCTCCTCTCTTAGATCCGGAGCAGATTAGCTTCAGTTTACTGGTTTCTCTGAGCTTCATATGTGAACTGCTTCCTGGACAATGTCTTCTCCTCTCTTAGCTCCGGAGCAGATTAGCTTCAGTTTACTGATTTCTCTGAGCTTCATATGTGAACTGCTTCCTGGACAATGTCTTCTCCTCTCTTAGATCCAGAGCAGGTTAGCTTCAGGTTACTGATTTCTCTGAGCTTCATATGTGAACTGCTTCCTGGACAATGTCTTCTCCTCTCTTAGCTCCGGAGCAGATTGGCTTCAGTTTACTGATTTCTCTGAGCTTCATATGTGAACTGCCTCCTGGACAATGTCTTCTCCTCTCTTAGCTCCGGAGCAGGTTAGCTTCAGATTACTGATTTCTCTGAGCTTCATATGTGAACTGCTTCCTGGACAATGTCTTCTCCTCTCTTAGCTCCGGAGCAGATTAGCTTCAGTTTACTAATGTTTCTGAGCTGCATATGTGAACTGCTTCCTGGACTATGTCTTCTCCTCTCTTAGATGCGGAGCTGATTAGCTTCAGTTTACTGATGTTTCTGAGCTTCATATGTGAACTGCTTCCTGGACAATGTCTTCTCCTCTCTTAGATCCGGAGCAGGTTAGCTTCAGATTACTGATTTCTCTGAGCTTCATATGTGAACTGCTTCCTGGACAATGTCTTACCCTCTCTTAGATCGGGAGCAGATTAGCTTCAGTTTACTGATTTCTCTGAGCTCCATATGTGAACTGCTTCCTGGACAATGTCTTCTCCTCTCTTAGTTCTGGAGCAGGTTAGCTTCAGGTTACTGATTTCTGTGAGCTTCATATGTATTGTTATCATTATTTCTATTGTTATACATCTTTATGGAGTTGCAGGCAGACTGTCGTAATGTTACTGCTAGGAAAGGGGTTATGAGTAAGACTGGAGCGCCTTATCTGTGTATCTAAAGTCTGATCTGAAGTCATCTCGGAAGACCCATCCATTGGGGAAAGATGGGAACAGACAACCTAGACCCATCATTATGTTAAGCACCTGACTTTCATTTTTATTTTTATTAATTTTACATCCTGAGAAGACACCTGTCTCAAAATATCCCACAGCGTATAAATGTCCATTTCTGGATTTATCACGTACAAAATAATATCTGCAAATAAAGCCAGCTTTTTTTCATTACCACACTGATTATGTCCTTCAATTTCTGAATCCCTTATTTTCTTTGCCGGTGGCTCTAAATGTAAAGCAGTTAATAAACGCAAATTATCAAAGAGGAACCTGACTGTCCTTCATATATCATTCTAATAAACTTATTTTTGTATCGGTGAATGCAAATTCTTCCATTGCCCAACTCCTAAAATCACAACTTATTCTTTTAATTCTTTCTCTGCATCAAGAGCCACAAACAACAGAGGTATTTTCTTCCATTTGTCTGTCCTTTCAATAATCCTTGCTCTGTTAATGTTCTCAAATGTCTGCCTCCCCTCCATAAAAAAAAAAAAACACATTCATCCGTATCTATCATTTTTGGCAACACCTTTGCCATTCCTGTAGCTAGTATAGACTTAAACACTTTGCATTCATGGTTTAAAATTGAAATGGGTCTATATCAAGTTCGGTCAGACAGGTCAGTACCCTCTCTTTGGGTAATGCAGCCACCACAGCTGTCTTCAAGATGCTGGTGCTTCACTTCCTTTTTAACATACTATCAAAACCTTCTAGCTCTTTACCCCTTTGTTCACTCCTAGCTTCCAGACTTCCACAGGAATGCCATCTATTCCTGGAGACTTCTGTGCCGATTGATTATGCATCACTATTTTTATCTCATCACCTGCTACTTAACTATATATTAAAGTTAGGGTGCCTGTGAAAAGAAAACTAACTAGAGGTCCTGTAGCAATATTAGAGATGCCAAGGTTAGAGGCAGATGAGGTTCAACAACTAAGATAGGAGGGGAATGAGATAAAAGTGGTGATGATAATACATTTTCAGGAAAGCCTCTGAGAAACAGATTGAATGCCTGTGGAAGTTAGGTGGGAAGAATGGGATAAAGATCTAGAAGATTTTAACAGTACTTTAAAAGGGGGGGAACACACACACCTTGGACAAAAGCTGTGGTGGTTGTATTATCCAAATACAGTAAAGATCCATAAAACCCAGCTTCATAGAGAGCCATTTCGTCTATACTAGCTAAAAGAATGGCAAATGTGTTGTCAAAATTGATAGATATTGCTGATTTTTTTTTATTTATGTATTTTTTAGGGGAAGACAGACATTTGACAACACTGACAGAGCATTGATGATCCAGAGGGAAGAAGAAGAATGTAAGAAAAGGCCACTGTTGGTGTGTCGTGATGCAGAGAAAGCATTTGCTAGAATAAGCTTTTGTTGTGAGTATATCCATGGAAGCATTTGAATTCCCTGGCACAGCAATAAGGTTAATTAGGTAGATATATGAGGGATCAGAGGTAAGATTTAAAGTGGGAGGGTTTCTTTCTGACATCTTTTGTCTGAACAGAGCAACCAGGCAGGGATGCCACTAGCAAAAAATAAAAGATTCAGAAATTCAAGGATATAATTGGTACGGTAATCGAGAAAGGTTGGCTTTATTTGCAGATACTGTTTCGAAGTTGATAAATGCAGAAAAGGATATCTCAAGAGTTGTGCAACATTTTGAGATCATTTCAAGTAATTGGGGGTATAAAATAAAGATAAAACGGTTTACTATCAAAATTTCGAACCGAACTCCGTCGACTGCACTTTGTTCGAACACGGAAATTCGAACATGGCAATATCAAACATCAAGCCCCTATCTCGACCCATGTTAAAACCTGTTCCTAGTTTGGCTTTTGATGTTTGACATTGCCGTTTTCAAATTTCCGTGTTCGAACAAAGTGCAGTTGACGGAGTTTGGTTCGAAATTTTGATAGTAAACCGATAAAACAATGGCTGTAGTGCAATACACACCAGTTGGTTCAGCAGTACCCATGTAGATGGTGACACAATTAGATGAAATATTCAAGAGTATGGATTAATAAGTTTTCAGCTGTGGGAGCTAATAATATATGGGAAGAGTCTAAACAAAAAATACAAAAAACTGAGAAACTGGAAGCTGTTTATGGATATGAATAGTAAGATACAAGCAGGCAAAATGTTTATAGTCCCTTTAGTTTTATATATTTTTCAGGCATTTTTTTATCAACAACAGTAGAAGTTGTAGACAGTAAGTTTTTTTTTTTTTCTGGGAGGGGGAGAGGGCAAAATTAAGCATGGCAAGTTAACCCTAAACTATCTTGTACTGGAAAGATTATCTGTTTTGAAGGAACATTTTATAACTGCTCAGTTAAGGCTCATATGTGTAACACAGGAAGAAGGTTATAATTCAGAATGGAAAGGGATAGTGAAACAGGGACTATGTTCAAGACATAAGGAGAGTGTGGCATTCTGGATGCATATCCTTGACATCAACCATACACTGTATTATGTTCATAAAGTAGCAGAAAGTATCGTAAGAACTACACCAACATGTGATTGGAGAATGGCAATTTTGTCAGTAAGGATGACTGAAAATAGGAGTACAGAAAGTAGGCAGGGGGAGGTTGGAATTCTTTTAGAGAAAACTGGCAAAGGAAGCACGATATCGAGAGGAACTGACTGGAGAGGGAGTGGTAAAAGAGTGGTATGAGGCCAATAAGGCATTTGGGCTGCAGGCTAAGGATCGATATCGGAGAATGGGATAGGGGAATCCTTAGTGAAAGACCTGCTTGGTGGAGATTTTAGTTGAATCTAGAATAGAAGTTGCTGTTAAAAAGGGAAAATTAGTAGGGTCTATAAAACATTGCACAATAACTGTAAGAATCAATCAGTGGTTAGAAAGACTGGGAAAAAAGACTGGAAAAGCAATTTATAAGTTAACAATGGAAAGACATATGTATGGCTCCCAAATATGCAATAAAGCCCAGAAGGTTTAGGATTTTTGCTTGGAAGTGTTCTCATAGGTATTTTATACCCCAAGCAGATTTCAGATTTTTCCCCTGGTAGATGGCAAATGTTGGAGGTGTGATGGGGAAGAAAGAGGTAACCGGGAGCGTACATTTTGGGAGTGTAACGAGTTGGTAGAGTTTACAAATTCCTCAATCCCCCTTTAGACTACTCTGTCAGAAATACTTGGGTGAGCCAATGCGTGTAACTAAGGAAATGATTCTTTTGAGCTGGGACATGGGATCTGAATCATCCAGACATAGTAAACCTTTGTTCCATTCAGTTGTGTTGGCTGCTAAAAAAGCAATTCATAGAAAATGGAAATTAAAGTCTAAACCAACTGTATTTGAAGCACTGAATATTGTAAAAAAAGATAAAAAACTCGAAAAAGGATCTGTAGAAAATGGAGCAAATTACATAGAAATAAGTGATAACTGTGGGAAATAACATGCAGAATAATGTTTAACAGGGGTGTCCAACCTTTTGGCTTGCTGGGGCCGCATTGAGTGAACAGAAATTGTTTTGGGGCCGCATATAAAATATATCATATAGTTAACTCTTTCACTCCCACGGGAGACCAAAGTCGACCTCCTGGCTGTACTGTAGGTGCATTCGAACAATTAATAAATGCCTAATATTTGCCTTAAAATTCTAATTCTCATTCTGATTTTAATTCTCTCATCTAACAGTTAACGCTAACATCTTGGTTAATATATAGATTTTTTTTTTTTTTTTTTACAAATGAACAGATATTCACTACAGCACTAGCATTTCTCACTGGGAAAACCACTCCAGCAGTCCATCTACATACAATGTCAACATTAGCAGTCCTACAATACTATAATCCACAAAAATAAGCCAGCAAATTTACAATAAAGTAAAGAATTCACATTACTGACTTAATAAAACAATTCTGAATAAAGCTACAAGAGGGTCTCACCCAAACAAATGACTGGTGCCAGAAACATGGCCTCAAGCTAAATGCCAAAAAATGCACAGTCATCCCCTTTGAGTGATGTCCCCACAAATTATCACATTAATAACAATGTTGTAAGCACGCAATCAGTCGTGAGGTGCTTGGGCACCCAGGTTGATAGAAATTTGACTTTTGACTACCACGTTGTCTCACTTGTACGGAAAGCTTTTTACATGTCCCACCTCATTAGTAAGGGTATCTCATCCAGCGACAAGGAGGTCATAACATCCTTGTATTCTTCCTTTACAAGAGCAATTATTGAGCGCAACACCCCTTTTGGCACGCGCCTCAGCAAAACACCCTGCCAAAAGAAAGACTACAACCATTTCTGACAAAAAAGGTCAAAGGACTGAGTTCACTTAGTTATCCAAGCAGACTAAAAAGCTTCTTGCTTTCCTCTGTCTCTCATTGGCCCCTATAAATTTCATCATTGGCTTGCTTTCCATGCTAAGAAAGATCCTGCCTTAAGAGACTTTCTCCACCTCAGAAATACTGGTTATATTTAAAACACTCACTACAAAGACCACAGCCTTCACTGCAACTTAAACAAGCCACTTTGTATGGACAGGTTCTTGACACACAAACTTTCAACTTCTGTAAAAATCTCTCATTATCAAACAATGTAGTTCAACAACACTACAATTGGATAGATAGCCATGAATGTACTCCTTAAGTAAGTAGCATAGCCTTCATCAAACCGGAAGGAAAATCCACATACTAAACTTTTCCAGCTGGATGGCTAAGATCTAATATTGGTTACTCAAGTCTACTTGTCTAAGAAGAGGGGCCTATTTAACTAAGAATTCCATTTGCAAAAATGTATTCAGTATACGTATTAAATCTCTCTTATATACACACACACACGCATACACACGCACATACACACACACAGAAAAGGAGCCCCTACTTGTAAAATAGGCAACCTCAGTAATCACATACACAGTGTCACTGATTGAAATTGTCTGGAAGTCAAAATATCTGAAAAAAAATCATAATAGAGATGGATTCATCCATGTAATTTCCCTCCGCCAAAAGGACCATCAATAAATCTCTAAGATCATACTACATACTGGAGTAAACATATAACTTCCCTCCAATCTAAAGCCATTTGACATTCAGACATTTTAATGTTTGCAGAAGTTATTCACAGACTGACCGTTTACTAAGCTGTAATGCTGACCATCGCTTTTGAAAAAAAACAAATTCCCAGACTTTGTCAGTAGCTCAAAATGAAGAAAAGATTACTTTTTTATTTATTATGTATTTATTTAATTTTGGAAAACATCTTTAAAATTGTTAAATTGATCACACACACAGAAACACAGAAAAGTTATTGTGACAAGTAAACCACGGATTGCTGCAAGAAATCAGTCACAGCACACTATTCTTACGTCTGAACCAAGGAAGCATACCTGTCAATTCCAAAAGAATTAAAGTAGCTTAATAAAGAAGTTATTTGCAAGGTTACGTGGCAGTTTATATTGGACATAAGTGGAGATATTAAAAACGCTCTGTTTCTCATAATTATGCTGAAAAGTCTTCCAAGGTAAATACAACCTTCTGATTCAGCATGGAACCATACCTCCCAAACGTAGAGCAAGAATTCTGGACAAAGCGAAAATTAAAATTGGGACACAGGCCCAAAAATAGTTATGCATCACAGACACCATTGAAACAAGTGTTGCTGCAAACATTATACATCACATATAATGTTTCTATCCCATTATTGTCAGTTAAGCATTATATAGTTCATTCAATCCTGCCTTCTTTTGCAACAAAGAAAACCATACTTTGAAATGACAAATCCATTAAAAATAATAAAACACATTGGCTCCACATCCTGCAACTTACTACCTGCAAACAACCACATAGCTTTCACTGAAACTAGGTCTGCTTATTTCCACAGAATGACAGCTCTCCCTAATTAAGTCTAATGGTATACAATCTATCAGGAGCTGGACTACCTGAAATAAATTAAATTATGGCCTGTAAATTGCAACTGCACTTTGTTTAATTAAACTACATTTCAAAGCCCACTTGCTGTATTTTTTCAGTAACATCCCAATATCCATTTCCAGGTCACTTTACATGACACTGGCAGTAGTAGACTTCGCATCCTCTAGATCCCTACAGTACCACACTCATACTGCTAACATTGTCCATTAAATGTAAATATCCATCCATTGTAAATGGCAAGAAGCTATGTCTTAAAATCTATTTTTGGCATTCCTAGTACCCAAGTATCAGGTTTTGAAACAAAGAAACATATTCTCCACAGTTTGTAAGTCTCTGTTCTCTGTCTTTAATAATCATCTACTATTGCAGCACTCCCAACGCAAACACACACATACACACTAAAACCCCCAACATTTAAAAAATGGCATTGTGCCGACCTGATTTGCCAGTATTGATGATCCACCAAAATATGCTTACTGTTGTCCAGTCTATCACTGCTTAGAACCCGCCAATGACAAAGAGAGTACTGGGTGATTTTTTGTTTGTCAAAAAAAAAAAAAAACTTTATATGCTACAGTCCCACATTAGTCAATCCACTACTGACCCATTAACCCTAGGCTGCTGTCTCATTCTTACTCCCTGGGACTGCATTACCTTGGATGACTACTTTTATTTCCTAAGCAAAAGTCACAAATTGGAAGATGAGGCAAAAATCCAGACATTCTTCGAAAATCCATACAGTTGAGAGGTATGATTTCATATTCAGTACAACACTCTGCCTGTCAGGAAAGCTGCAATTTAATGAAAGTGTACTTTTAATGTAGGATGCATTTGTGAGCTAACTTGTTTGTATGTTAGCCTCTTTGTGCACGTGTCTCTCTCGGTCTGTCTGTCATGCACACATAAACACACACACTTATACTTTCACGCACACAAACATTCTGCTTTCATGCATGCACTCACTCACACCATACTTACCTATTAACACAGGTCAAGTGCTGTCTCTTTAAAAGGCAATGGCAGCAAATCCGTAGACGAGTCCCTCTTCAGCAAGAACACACACATTGATTCTTTGGCACGAAATAATGGCACGAACAGACAGGCCCTTCTTTGGTGTAAAAAAATCAAAACTAGAAGGATGCTTTGGTGCATGCGCACACCGATGTTAGAGTTACAGGTCACGGACGAGAAAAACACAACAAAAAAGTGTCTTGAGGCATGCGTACATCGATGTTGGAGTTGGAGGTAGAGGGCCGCATGGCAGAGCTCTGAGGGCCGCAGGTTGGACACCTCTAGTTTAGGAGGAGATGAAGTGAGATTCGTGGAAAGGCAGGAATTGCGCAAATTATTTAATGTCTTATGTGGCAATGGTTATAAAGAAAGAAAAGATATGTGATTATGTCAGTAAAAGGAAAAAAGTTAATATGGTTTGTTGTGTCTGTTAAAGTATGTCTTTGTCTAAAGTGATAGTTTAATAAAGGTGTTTAAAAAAAATGACATAGGTACAAACAGTGTTCAGACTCCGAGAGGTTCCCAGTGGGAGTGGGTGTGCTTTAGCTATGAGCCCACTGCTGTTCATACTGGTGGTGGACGAAAGGATTATCAAAGTCACTGTATGCAGACTCTGAAGAGGAACTTCAGCAAAGGATAAGGGAATGTAATGCAAAACTGAAGGCACATGGAATTAAACAGAGTACATATAAGAGTTGTCATGGCAGCAAATGGAGGAAATAGAAGATGCTGGGAAGTGAGATGTAGAGAAAACAGTGGAACGGTTTAACAGATTCAAGTACCTGGGAGAGGGAGTCTAAATGAGATCAAAGGTAGAATCAGAGGGCCTGCAGCCAACCAGCACAGTGCGTCAGGGGTTAGTGTATGACAGATGCTAAAGAAACTTAAAAGTAAGGTGTAGAAAACAGTGGTGTGGTCAGTACATCTGTATGGCCCAGAGTTGTTGGGCAGTGAAGGCAGAGCAGTTGAGGAAGCTAGAGATGATTGCGGTGAGGTGCCTGAGAGAGGTGATAGGATGTATGCTGTAGGACAGAAGAAGAAATTTGGACATCCGAGCAGATTCCCAAGAAGTTCCAGTTGCAGGGAAGGTCAAAGAGGAACAGACTGCACTGGTTCACCACATGCACAGTTAAGCAGAACACAATCTGGTGAGTAGACATGGCACACTGGCTCTGTAAAGAAAATGAAAAGAGGGGGTTGTTGATGATCATGAGCGCAATCCTAATTTTTGGCGAGTCTCTGTAATTTTGAACTTGCAGGTCAGATTTAAGGTAATCTGTAATCATTCTAAGAAGTTTAGTTTGTGAGACTAATACAATTTCAGATTTGTTTAGTAATACGATTTTGAAATTCACTTTGTCAGGTATGTGTAATTTGGAGAAATAGTAACGTTAACGACTGAGGAAAAAGCTTCTTGTGTAATATGGAGAAGTTAAAGCAGGTCACTAGATGCACAAATAAGTGTGAATCATTAGTGTATTGTGGGCCTGTAGAGTAATAGTAATCCTTGCTAAAGATATTAAAGTAGAGGAGGCCAAGAATAGAGTTATGTGGCTCACCAGTGTAGACAATGCAGTAGGAACAGAGTGAGAGAGTAATGTTACAGAATGGGGCTAGTCAGTTATATAGCTACTGAACCACTGTAATGAAGACTGGGGTAGTCCAAGTTAAGACATTTTATACATGAGGTCAGTGTGAAAAACTGTATCTAAGGAATAGGGAAGGGAGTAAGTCTGCCTGCATCTCTGTATTATTTTAGTGTCTGTGCATGAGAGGACAGTTGTTGTACTGTGTGCTGGGCGGAAGCCATGTTTGGTGGATGTTAAGTGTTGTTCTTTTAGGAGATAGTGGAGGAGTTGTTTATTGATGCATCTTTCAAGAGTTTTTGAAAGAGGTGATAATATTGCAATAGGTAGGAAACTGGAAATGCCAGCAGAGATGTCACCTTTATGAAGAGGGACAGTACATGATGTCTATTTTCGTCTGATTCAGTGTTTGGGTTATCGGATCTGACTGGATCCAATCTTAGTGGCTTATTTCAGAGTATTGGATCCAAGAGCTCTGACCTTTCCTCTTCCCACAATTCCCTCCTCCTAGCTGGTTTACCTCATCTCGTTTGCCGCCTGTTTGAGAAGACCACTGAGAGCTCTGAACATTCACGATAACTTAAAGCAAATTTTTTGTTTAAACTCTGCTGCTCCTCTTTTAACTTAGTTTTAGAGTTAATTTAGTTATGTATCTGATAAATACTTGTTTCTAGGTAATAGTGTGATCTGATTTTGTTAATCCTCGTTCATTCCTTATGCATGGGTATCGGTTCCGAGCCGGCCATTTTCCAAGCTTGCGTCAGCTTCAAACTCTCGAGTTAAACTCTTATCCAGAACCCCCCCTCTCCCTGTTACCTCAGATTTCATTTGCCGCGTTGCCATTCGGTCATGTCAAGCTACTTCTCTTGAGCTAAGTACAGTCAATTGTTGTTTAATAGCTTTACAGATTATTTTTCTGTCAGAAAAGTTCATATTTTATTGTCTCTTACCCTATCGCATCTAGCGTTTATATTTTCTTCAGGTTTTTCTGCTTCTTTCTTTACTTTTACCGCAAGGTATTTTCTCTTTACCATCATTGGTAATCCTTTTCCCTTTTCTCTCATACTTTCGGGTACTCTCTTGTACCATTGCTGGTACCTTTTTCTATTAATTAATTTGCTGTCATGGCAGAAAAGAAAGGTAGTCCGGGGTTTAAGTGGTGTTCTGATTGTGGACACACACTGCCTACTTCTAATGCACACTCTCTGTGTGTTTATTGTTTGGGAGGTTCTCATTTGTCTGTTGACCCACCCTGTACTGTTTGTGAGAACTTTTCTAATAAAACCTTGTTGGAAAGGAAAAACAAGTTGTTACTGAAGGGACTTAAAATCTCCCTTTTCAGAGGCTATTTCTGGGTCGGAGGCCTTTACCCCTTCTAGAGCCCATAAGAAAACCGTGGATGTTCCTACTAAGGCTTAATCTTTGCCTTCGTCCCCTGACTGGGGACACCCGCCAACCAAAACCTAAAAAGGCTAAAGTTTCGACTCCGGAGCTCTCTGTCAGCCCCAGTGCTTTCGGTGCCTAGACCTTTGGCACTGAGGCCTTCAGTTCCATTAGTGATTTCAGCTCCGTCTTCTCCTGCAGCCTTCTGTATATTGGCACCGAGGGGCTCCTCGGTTCAGACCATTACCACTGTATTGGCACCGACCGTCAGCTCTGAGATCTTCCTCGGAACCGATGCCTTTATTGTTCACTCCAGTTTTGTTGGTTCCAGCTTCGGCACAGACAACCATTTCGGCACCGATCCCTGTGTCGGTGCAGACCATGACCTCGGCACTGATGACTTCTTCAGTGCAGACAACAGTAGTCCGTCCAGTCTCTCTCAGCACCGTTGTCCTCGGTGCGGTCAGATAAGATGGGCACCGAGTCTGCTTCTTTTGTCTACAGGCCTGTTTCTCCCTCAGTCTCCATGAGGTCCACTAGAAGCCTTTCTGAACATGATGTGCTGCGTCTTGTGGACCAGGTACTGTTGGTCAGAGGTATCCCACCCCCCAGGAACTATCCTTCCTTGGGAGGTGATCACCCATTTCCAAAGACCCCTTCTTATTCTCCTTCATTGCCTTTGAAGTCTATGGATATAGCACGGTCTTCCCCTTCTGCGGTTCTCTTTATGGATCTCACTAAGGAACTGCAGTTGCCTTCATGGCAGGAAAGTTTTGCTACGACCCAGGATGTCAGTTGTGACACGCATAGCTTGCTGCTCCACAGCCATCCAGGGACTCCGGATCAGCAGGCTGAGCCACTTAGGGGAGGGGTGACCCCCTGTCCTAGACATGCACTCCTCTTCAGGTGGACCAGCCTTCCAACTGACGGAGTAGGCTTTCGCTCCTGCTGGCGATACCGGACTGTCTATTCCTCAGCCCTCCTCTGGTACACTGGTTTCACAAGTCGCACCTAGCGGACACCGGGTGCAAGGGCCGCAGGGCATATTCACTCAGGAATCCCCTTTTCTGCTGTCTTCTCCAGCTTCTCCTGCTGAGGAGGTCCACTGGAAAAGTTCATGTAAGAGGAAGCACATGGACTCCACAGAGGAGTCCCTCACCGAAGAGACGGATTTCGATGAGGAGGAAGGATCTCCTCGGTCACCCTCTGAGGTATCCTTTGGTGATATCCTCGAAGTCCTGAAACAGAGAGGTGACTGGCAGTCCCTCTAATCTGACCTCTGAGGAATCTGTGTTCCTGCAGGCCTTTCACGCCCGGCCCCCTACCTCCTGGGTTACTCCACTTGCCGATGAACTTGTCTGGCTCATCGTGCAGCGTGCTAGGTAGGCTCCAGATACTGTTGCAGCTATTCCCCCGTGGCCAGATAAGATCTTGTCCCCTCCTGCTTCGGATCCCCATTGATCCAAAGGTCTTCCAGTGGATGCTTTCGTGGTGGCGGCCACAACAAAAAAGGATCGGCAGAAGAAGAAAGCCAGACTGTCCATCCACCTAACAGAGTCCCGGGCCCCTGGACAGATTAGGGAAGCATACCTTTGCTTCAGCGACCTTTGCTATCAGGTCCCTGAATTATATGGCACATTTTACCAGGCTTCAAAGGGATCTGGTTTCTGAGCTCTCTGAAACCTTGGCTGGAGCCATGTCTGATGAGGTCCGTGACAAAGTGGCCTCTCAGCTGGCCACCATTGAATCTATACCTAACTCCTCTATGCGACTGGTATCTCGCGCATTAGAAGGAGCAGCTAGAGGAGCAGGTTCAGCTGCGGTCTTGAGACACGCCTGGATGCGCTTGTGCAACTTCGCGGAACCCTTTAAGTCTTCTTTTCTTAATGCCCTCATTGAGGCCTCCTCGTTGTTTGGGCCCAAAGTTAAATGCACACTGGCCAGATGTGAACAGGATGGTAAGACCCTTTCTGCCGTAGGTGTCCGTTATTCTTCCCCTCAACTTACTTTCTCCCGAAACCAAAAGAGTGAGAATATATGGTTCAAGAAATCTCGGGGTCTTTTCCGTGACACACAGGCCGAGTTCTCCCCCAAAGGCAGAGGGGGAACTCACAGGGAAGCCTCTCCTTTTGGGGCAGCGGGGGGTCTGCATAACCAAGGTTCCAGGGATTCTTTCCCTGGCCAATCCTACCAGCACTCCTGAAGAGCAGGCCCAACTCCTTTTCTTCTGGAGGTGGTTGGGGACATTTTTCCTTGTACCCTTCTGCTTGGCTAACCATCACCACCGATTCCTGGGTACAAAGGATTATAGCCAGAGGTTATCATATCCCCTTCAATCTTTGTCCCGTCCATTCAAAAAACCTTCCCGATGTTCCACCCAGTCAAAGGGAAGAAGCAGCACTAGAGATAGAAAAGCTGCTAAGAAAGAGAGTCGTCCAAATAGTCCCTCCAGACCAGATAGGATCCGGATTCTACTCAAGACTATTTTTGGTGTCAAAGAAAACCGGGGACTGGAGACAAATTTTGGATTTGTGTATTGAACAAGTTTGTGAGAATACAAAAATTCCGGATGGTCACTATACAGTCTATCCTCCCGCTTTTGGAAAAAGACGATTGGATGTACTCGATAGATCTTCAAGATGCGTACTACCACATAAAAGTGGACAGGCCATCAAGAATTCTGCGCTTCTGTGCGGGAGCCAGTCACTATCTGTTCAGAGTACTGCCCTTCGGACTCTCTCTACAGCCCCCAGAGTGTTCACAAAGTGCATGGCAGTCATCACAGTTCGCTTGCGACTTCAAGGATTCCAGGTGTTTCCATACCTAGACGACTGGCTCATTTCCGCTCCCACCAGACATCTACTGGAAAAAAGCCCTGGCATACTCTTTCCTCGCTGCACAAAGGCTAAGCATAACCATAAACTGGCAGAAATCCAATATCACCCCATTTCAGTCGACAGAATTCATAGGGGTTATCTTGGACACAAAAAACTGCAGAGCTGCTATTCCAGAGCACAGAATTCTAAGGATAAAGCAACAACTAATTCCAATCTTTCCAAAGAAAAAATCCATGGCTCACTCGGTTCTACAGCTGTTGGGTTTTATGGCAGCCTCCATCACCATTGTTCCCCTGGCCAGGTTTCACATGAGGCTTCTACAGTGGCTGCTGCTCACCCAATGGTATCCTTATCAGTATCCTCTTTCAGCCATGATTCGAGTAACCCACAGGTGCAAACAGGACTTAAATTGGTGGATGACACACAATCCCTCAAAATGGTCTCACCCCTTCTCCCCCCAGCAACCCAAGGCCACAATGACCATGGACGCCTCCCTGATGGGGTGGGGGGGTCTATGTCAGGGACAGACAGTTCAAAGCACTTGGTCCGAACTGGAGGCCCATCTGCATATAAATGTTCTAAAGCTGAGTGCGGTGCTCCTGGCGTTGCAAGCATTCCATCCCCTGCTGCCATCTGGGACAATTGTGATTCAATCAGACAACATGGCAGTGGTCTGGTACATCAACAAGCAAGGTGGAACCAAATCTTACCCCCTTTTTCAAGAGGCCATGAGGATATGGCTATGGGCAATGGCTACCAACAGTTTTCTTCTAGCAACGTGCATTCCCGAGAGTTCCAACGTGATAGCAGACAGACTCAGCAGGTGTATTCTTCAACCTCATGAGTGGTCCCTGAATCCCTTGATAGCGGCGAATATCTTCCACCGCTGGGGCCTTCCTTGCTGCGACCTCTTTGCATCCCCGACCAACTACAAATGCAGCAACTACTTCACCCTGATTCCCCCTCGGGACAGTCACCCAGGGATGCTCTAGTCCACGATTTGCCCTCTGGTCTTCTTTACACATTTCCACCCTTTCCCCTCATTCCCCAGTTTCTGAAGAAAGCCCGTCAGTTGAAGAGCAAGGTGATCCTCCTAGCACCATATTGGCCTCGACAGATTTGGTTCCCCTTTCTTTGGCCTCGCCTACTAGATCGACCATGGATTCTCCATCCAACCCCGGATTTGATCTCACATGCACAGAACCTGATTCATTTCAACTTGAACAGCCTGAAGCTCACGGCTTGGCTACTTCAATTCCCTTGATTGCCAGGCAGAATGATCTTTCTTTGCCAGTACGGGATATTCTCATTGCTTCTCATAAGTCTTCCACTAGAATTACTTATCTGAGCAAGTGGAAAAGATTTATCTGTTGGCTGAAAGATAAACAAGTAGACCCCTTTTCAGCACCAATGTCGATTTAATACTAGATTATCTGGCTGACCTGTTTCAATCGGGTCTATTGGCCTCTACCATTAGAGTTCATTTGGCTGCAATTTCTAATTTTCATGAGGGTGTCGAAGATTCCTCTCTTATGTCCCATAAATTGAGCAAGACCTTCATAAAAGGTGTGAATCATTTGTAGCCACCTTTTAGAGAGCCTATTCAACCATGGGATTTATCATTAGTTCTACAAGCTCTGACAATGTCACCTTTCGAACCAGCCTCTTCTTGCGATCTCAAGTATTTGTCATGGAAAACCTTGTTTTTGGTCGCCATTACTTCTGCCAGACATATTTCTGAGCTTCAAGCTTTATGTATCGAGTCCATACTCTATTTTTCATAGAGATAGAGGGTCTCTGAGAACTAATCCATCATTTCTGCCTAAAGTGATCTCTGAAATGTCCATTTATCAAACCATTGAATTGCCAGTTTTTTTTCCCAATCATTCAAACAGAGGAGAGTATTGCCTACATACCCTAGATATACACAGGCAAATCCATTTTTACTTAAACAGGACTAAACCCTTTTGTAAATCTGACCAGTTATTTTTGGCCTTTTCTGGATCTAGATTAGGATCTGCTGTTGCTAAGGTCACATTAGCTAGATGGTTGAAGGACTGTGTGACCTTTATTTACACACAACGTAATATCTCATTGCCTACAACCATGAAGGCTCATTCAACAAGGTCGGTGGCAACTTCTGCTGCTTTCCAGGCCAGAGCTTCTTTACATGACATCTGTGCAGCTTCAACTTGGGCTATGCCTCATACCTTCATCAATCATTACAAAGTGGATTTGGCCTGCAGAGGAAGAGCATCTTTCGGTTTTATGGTGCTCAGGAATGTCCTTCCATGAGAGCCTCCCAGGAATAGATGTAGCTGGGGACTCTGTCCCATGTGTAAGGAATGAACGAGGATTAACAATATCAGATAAAGAAGTTATGTCTTGCAATAACTTTCCATCTGTATTGTTGATCCTCATTCAGTCATTACGACCCTCCGTCCTTCCCCCTCCTGTGGTTTCTAGTGGATCTCACCATCCGATTCACTTAGGTTATTTGACCAGAGGTAGCCACTACCTTCTTTGACTTGCAAACTCAATTTGAGGTAATGGAGTGGGGGATTGTGGGTAAGAGTTTAGCTCAAGAGTTTGAAGCTGACTCTAGCTTGGAAAATGGCCGGCTCGGTTCTGAGCTCGGAAGCGATACCCATGTGTAATGACTGAACAAGGATCAACAATACAGATGGAATGTTATGGTGAGACAACTTTTTATTGTAGAACCTTCTTGTAGTTTGATAAATTTATCAAAGTTCATGTAGTTGCTGCTGTAGTGGGTTTGGAGTATAGTTTTTCATTTTAGTGCAAGTACTTTTTCTTTACTAGTATAAGTTCTTTCAAAATTTCTTTAGCGTGTATTGCAATTCCAGCGATATAAATACTACTTGGTTATTTTTTTCTTCTTTGTGTTGTTCAGATGTCTGTCAAACCTACTACATTAAAGAAGAGTTCAGCTTGTAGACACAAAATTCCTTCCCAAAATCCCCATTTCTTTTGTCTACTGTTTACAGTCCATCTCATCTTTAGGGCAGCTGAAGTACCTGTACCACAGCCCTCCAAGAAAGAAAAGAAAAATGTATCCTTAACTGTTTACTTCCCCCTCAGATAGGGTCTACGATGTCCTCTGAATCTACCATCCTCTTCTGTCTGTACTGAGAAGAGGAAGGGGAAAGAGAGAGAGAGATCCAAGGAAAAACATTGTGAAAAAACAGATGAGAGAAGAGACTGGAAGAGAGGAAGGCTGAAAAGCTGATGAAAAGGTCCTCTGATCGAGCTGTCTCCTGTGTCCGGCACCTAGGTTGTCGAGGCAGTTGGTCCATCTGCAACTTTGATCCAAAGTCAGGCTCTGAAACCTTCTTTTTCCCCAGGGCTGATTAGACCTAGATTGCATTCCCCCATACTCCAGCACAAGTTACCATCAAGACAAGTGTCTGTAGCTTTTTCATGCAGGTCTGGTAGATCCATCAGAAGCCTTACCAAGATGGCTGGGAACCACCATCCATCCATCCACCACCCACAACTCCTTTTCGCCTCTTTGTACATGGGGTTGAGGTATCACTTCATCAGTGGCAATCATCTAGAGCCAAGGTTTTACACTGCTGGGTGACTAGCCCTGCCACTGTAGTACTTTCATATCCATACCACACACTCAGAAGCACACTCACATCTGTGGTCAGTTTAGAGTGTCCAGTCCTTAGTAAAGTGGGAGGAAATCAGAACACCCAGAGGAAACCCATGCAAACACAGGGAGGACATGCTGACTCCAAACAGAAGGCACCACAGCCAAGAATCAAACTGGGAACCTCTTGCTGTGAAGGCAACAAGAAAAGGTTTAGTTCCTAGCTCCACCCCTTCAGTTCACAGATGATTAACCTTAACTGACCTGTTGTAATGCATGTGTGACTTCTTAACTGACCTCTTCTAATTTCTGTCTGACTCACAAGAGAAGGTTTCAGAGAAGGTGATCTCTCAGCTATCTACCTTAAATTCCATCTTTAACTCCTGCATGAGACTGGTATCCTATGCAGTGGAGCGAGCAGGGCAGTGGGTTCAGGAGTTTCCCTGAGGAGAGACTCCTGAATGCACTTGTGTAACTTTGGGGAGCCTTTCAAGTTTACCTTTGTCAACGCCTCTTTTGATGGTTCCTCACTCTTTGGACCCAAAGTCAAGGGCACACTCGCCAGATGCGAGCAGGAAAGGAAAACACTATCTGCAGTTGAAGGTACGGAACCCTAAAGGTCAGAAGAGTGGAAACATGTGGTTCAAAAGATCCCAGGGAGTTTTTCAGGCCACATGAGATGAACCCTTCCCTGGGGCGGAGAGGGGAGGCAATAATGGTGGACATCCTCGAGGCAGAGGGGATCCACAAAACCAGTGTGACTGTGATTCCTTTCCCGGATGGCCCTACCAATGCTCCTGAAAGGAGGCCCATCTGCTCGGCAGTAAGGGGGTGGTTAACTTCGTACCCAGAAGCCTGGGCGAGATATCACAAGAGACAAGTGGGTACAAAGTATAATATCCAGGGGTTATTCCATTCCATTTTGCCATCCTGTCCCACAGATCAGAACAATCCCAGATGTTTCACCCAGTCAAAGGGAACAAGCAGCTGTAGAAATTCAAAAGTTGCTAGACAAAAAGAGTCATCCAAAAAGTCCCCGCAGCCCAAATAGGATTCGGAACTTACTCAAGATTGTTTTTAGTGCCAAAAATAACAGGAGACTGGAGACCCATGTTGGATCTCAGCAAACTAAACGAATCCGTGAAGAAGTCCAATTTCCAAATGGTGACACTGCAGTCAGTTCTTCCCTTTTTAGGGAGAGACAATTGGATGTGCTCAGTAGACCTCCAAGATGTGTAGTACCGCATAAAAATGGATAGAACATCAAGGAGTCATTTACGCTTCCGGCTGGGAGCCAGTCATTATCAGTTTCAAGCTCTGCCCTTTGGTCTCACTACAGCCCCCAGAGTGTTCACCAAATTCGTGGTAGTAGTCACGGCTCACTTAAGACGCATAGGATTCCAAGTGTTTCCTTACCTAGATGACTGGCTCCTAACTGCTACCACCAAGCATCTACTTAAGCAGGTGAGAGAGACCACACTACAGACCTGTTCTCCCTTAGGCATTATAATGAATTTACAAAAATCTTCCTTGTTGCCCTGTCAGCATATTACATTCATAGACGCAGATCTCGACACCGTTTCCAAGATCCCAACAGAGTTTCTTTTCTCGGATAGCAAATAGCTGACATTCTACCTAGAAACAAGGTGAAAGCAAAAACAATTTTGAAAGTCCTAGGACCATGGCATCAACTATCACCCTAGTTCCTCCTGCCAGGATGCATATGAGAATTCTTCAATGGCTTCTTTTTACTCCGTGTTTTTTACAAGAGCTTCCCATGTCTCACCAAATCAGAATTAGAGAGTCATGCAAGAGATCTTCTATGATGGCTTTGGTCCGACCATGTCCCCATCGGATGATCTTTCGTGCCACAAAAGCCCGTACTTGTAGTGACCATGGACACATCCCAGATAAGGAGGGGGGGCATTATCTGGGAAGAAAAGTCCAAAGCTCATGGCAAGAACACGAGGCCCATTTGCACAAAAATGTCCTAGAAGTGAGAGCAGTACTTCTAGCATTGGAAGCACTCCTGGACTCTCTTCCACTAGGACCGATTGCAATCCAGTCAGATAACATGTCGGTAGTCTGGTACATAAACAAGGAGGAACCAAATCATACCCTATTTGTTGAGAAGCGCTGAGAGTATGGCAATGGGCACTGTCTTCCCAACGTTTTCTGGTAGTGATGCATATCCTGGGGAAATCCAACATGATAGCGGACAAACTCAGCAGGGCGATATTAATGCCTCAAGAGTGGTCTCTAAACCAAAACATAGCAGAGAAGATTTTCCGAAAATGGGACCAGCCTTGCTGCGACCTATTTGCCACTCCCATGAATACCAAATGCAGCAGCTACTTTGCCCTAACCCCCCCCCTCCCCAGGGAGACGCAGAGAGACGCACTTGTTCACGATTGGCCCTTGGGACTTCTGTATGCCTTTCCCCCCTTTCCCCTGGTGCCCAAAGTCATTCAAAAGCAAAATCCTTGGGAAGCAGGTTGATTCTCATTGTTCCATGTTGGCCTCATCATATTTGGTTCCCCTTTCTCTGGCCTCACCTACAGGAGAAACCGTGGGTTCTGGACACAGTTCTAGACCTTCTGACCCAGGAACACTTCATCCTTCTCTCCAAACCCTCAGTTTGACAGCATGGCTGCTCCACTGCCAAGCTTAGTCAGGCTTCAAGACTTCACACGAGCAGTAAAACACATTTTGGTATCCTGTCACAAGGCTTCTACCAGAAAGTTATGTTCTAGTAAATGGAAGAGGTTCTCCTACTGGGCACAAGCAAAATACATTGATCCCTTTTCTGCCCCGATTAGTTCAGTTTTAGAATTTCTGGCAGAACTTTTCCAGCAAGGTTCCGCCGCAGCTAAAGTTAAGAGTTCATCTAGTTGCAATTTCTAATTTTCACATAGGTGAATACACTCCTAACCTGATGTCACACAAATTGTGTAAAGCATTTTTAAAAGGCACTTGCTTATTGAGACCTCTCATAAAAGAACCTCTCTCACAATGGGATCTGAATTTTGTCCTGATGCACCTAACCTTAACTCCCTTTGAACCCTCATCATCATGTGATCTCAAATTTCTCTTGGAAAACTATCTTCCTAGTAGCCATTGCATCTGCAAGAAGAGTCTCGGAGTTGCAAGCTGCATCAATCAAGCTGCCATACTTGATTTTCCATAAGCATAGCGTACCTCTGCAAATTAATCCATCCTTTGTGCCAAAAGTTTGCCCCCAAACCAATCTGAATCAAGCAAATGAGCTCCCAGTGTTTTTTCCTAATCATAGCAACAAGGCAGAATACAAGTATCACCAATTGGATTTGCATAGGCAACTTAGGTTTTATCTGCATAGAACTAAAGATTTCAGGAAAACAGATCAGTTGTTAATCTCCTTTTCAGAAGCTAAGAAGTGCATGCCAGTTTCAATAGTTATGGTTTCAAATTGGCTCTCAAATTGCATTACCTTTCTATACACCTCAAATAACAGGAATTTACCATTCAAAGTTGAGGCCACTCAACCAGAGCATTAGCAACATCCTCTGCTTACCTGGCCAGGTTGTCAATGGACAGTATTTGTGCCGCTACTACATCGGCAAAACTCCATACTTTTATTACTCATTACAAAGTTGATTTGGCCTCCAGGGACAGGGCGTCCTGTGGTTCCACTGTGCTCAAAGGTATACTCCCGTGAGCCACCCAGGAAAATGGTGCTAGGGACACTGTCCCAACCAGTAAGAATGAAGGCGAGATAGGACAACATAAAATAAAGAAGGTATGTACTCACCATAACGTTCCATGTTTGTTGTCCATCTCGCCCTTCATTCTTGCAACCTTCCCACCTTCCCCCAGCCAAGGACTCCTAGAGGACCTAGATGTGAGATCTTTCTTTAGTGAAGGAGCTCATCTGAATTTCCTTGTTATTTCTATACCTGATGTTGCAGGACAAATGTAGACACATTATGATTAGCAGCAAACAAGATCTGGGGAATTGCACCACTGCATGATGGGATACCTATTCAGCTACAAGCCAAGTGAAAGACTTAGAGCTAGTGTATTTGGCCGAGTCGGAGCTGAGGATCGGCTCTGAACCCAACCAGTAAGAATGAAGGGTGAGATGGACAGCAAACATGAAACGTTATGGTGAGTACATAACTTTTTTTCCCTACATGATTGACCTGTCTGCCTGCTGTCACTATGCTACGTAATGCTCATATTCTTTAACTTTCTGGTCTTTTTTTCCCCTACACTAGATAGTTAGGGTTGGAAAAAGTGTTTGGAGCAGGGATTCATAATTAGGAGTTCATAATAAAACTGAAACTTTTGTTATTCTTGTAATAGGTTCCATCCATAATACTAAAGAACAGAAGGGATTTGAGTGCCAGGGAGAAACTGCTTTAAAGTGTGACACACCCCCCAGCAGTGAAGAGAAAAGTTAAATAGTAGCATTCAGAGGCATCTGCAATTTATCCCTGCAATTTGTAGTAGCTGTTGTTTTGGCATCCTATTGCACAGGCTTGAGTATTAAGAACATTGCCACAGCAAAGTCTGTATATGTAGAGTGCACACATTGCTTACCTGTGTTTTTACGGGTGTAATCTCCCCTGTGTGGGCTGCTTTCATGTTTATGCATCCTTGAGCACCCTACATCATTGCAGTTGTACTGCTCCCACTCTGCAGAGTTAGCCTCATCACCAGTTTACAGTGGTGTACCTTCACTTTTTGTTTCTGTCTTTTAATGGCCACAGCAAACCTCTACCTCTGGGCATTTGTTTACTTTTTTGTTGGGCCGGGTATGCAGAAGCACTGGATTTGAACAGGCCTAGACTCATTGCCTCCAGTGTGGGTGTGTGGCTAGATGTTCATCGTGTTTCACTGTTGCAGTCATTACACTTGGGTTATCCTGCTGGCAGGCGACCCGCAGTCGGCCCGAGTTCCAAAGTCTAGGTCCGGCGTTGGTTGCTGTCGCCTCTTCCATGATGTCAGTGCGCCAGGGGTATAAAAGATGCAACCAACGTCATTTTCTTCAGTCTTTCTTGCCGCGCGGTGCCCAAAGCAGAAGCAGTTCGCAAGTGCCGGTCGGCCGACTCCTGAGATTTTCAAAATAGAGTTTCAGATCCGAAGTCTTCAGTAAAGCTAAGTACCCCGTTGGGGAAACTTTTTCTTGCTCCAGACCGATGTCAGTAAAAGTTAACAATTGTATTTCTTGTGGGAAGCAAATACCTCGTAAGGACTTTCACTCTTACTGTATTCCTTGCCTAGACCCTGATCACGACGTTACTAGTTGTTGGTTTTGTGCTAGATTCAACAAACGTACTATTAAACGTCGGTTTGATTTTGCATTTCATTACATTGGCTGAAGGTTTAACTATATAATGCCATTGGAACAACTGATGACCGGAATTCATAAAAAACACAAAGACAAGGAAGAGGACAGGCATCCGAGGTCCAAAACCAATGACAAAGCCTCTGCTGCGCCAGTCGCCGGTTCTCAGTGAGGCACATTCACAGCCCCTGACACCCGCTGCCTCAGAGCCACAGGCCGTATCCGACTCCCACGTGGAGACAACTAGGCCTCTGGATACTCAAGGTATTGGGCCTACGGAAAATATTCCCTCAGATGGGTCCGGAGCCGCTGAGCAGCCATCGGCTTCTGAGGGTGTTTTCAGACCTTCACAGCTTACTATTAAATCCTCTGTAGCAGCCAAAGTATAGTCAAAGACACCATTAAAGACTAAGAAACAAGTACAGCATTCTCCTGGACAGTCAACCATGCCAAAGAAACAGATGCTTAAAATGGCCGAAGACTTAATTACTTTGATCCCATCCCCCTCCTGATAAAAGGCCTAGGCAAGACACTGACTATGATTCCTCTGACCAGGTTTCTATTTCCTCTATGATTCCTCTTCAGATCGGGGCTATTCTCTTCCTCCCTATGAGGACTCTGATGCTGAAGAATCTATGCCTTCAGCCTCTCCACCTGAGGATTACTCTTTTGAGGAAACTCTGCACACCATGAGGGAACATTTCCACTGGGAGAGCCAGGATTAGTCAGAATCCAAGAAAAGGCTCAGATTTTCTTTTACTGTCTCAACACATGCCCCTGGCTATCCCCCCTGTGCTTGATATAGTTGATGATGTGTTCTCTGAATCCAGTCCGTCTCCTGATTCTTTACCCCCTGCACCAGTCAAGCCAGACAGGTATTACAGGGTCCCTGACTCTCATAAATCTTTTTATAAAAACCCTGATGCTGACCCTGAAACAATTTCTCAGGGTCCCAAAGGGGTTAAGGCTTCCACTGCAAAAAAACCTGTTCCTCTGATAGGGATTCTAGAGCTCTGGATAGATGGGGGAAAAAAGTTTGCACTTCTGCTACTTTAGCTGTAAGGGCTTTAAACTGCCAGTTTCACATGCTTAAATATCAACAGTATCTCATGTCTTTGTTAAAACAGAAAATGCTTACAAATTCAGAAAGTCCTGACAATAAGGAAATACAGGAATTATTGCATGCAGCTGAACAAGTGGGAAAGCATACTCTGCAATGTGGTTTTGATTCATTAGAGGCTTCTTGCAGAGCCGCAGTTACAGGCTCTGTCATTCAAAGGCATGCTTGGTTGAAAGAACAAAGTTATACCTGAACATGTTAAAGTAAAATTATTGGATGCTCCATTACAGCATGATAATTTGTTTGGTGTTAAGACAGAAGAGGTGTTAAAGAAAATGGAGGATAAAGCAAAATCTATGCAGACAGTAAAGGATTTCTTACAGGTTCAACCACATAGGTTTAGTAGAAACTGGTCTTCAAAAAATTGGTCCTTTCAGGTGTCAGGCCACAAAGAGGCAGATACAGACACCCAAGAGGCAGATCTCAGCCACAAGGCTCCTACAGACCTAAACAATGGGGTGCTTCAGCCCCCAAAGGAGGAGAAGACAAATCACAACCTTATAGGAAACAGTCCCAATGACTTTCCTTTACAAAAGCCAAGCACTTACGTTTTGCCAGCACCCCTAGGGGGGAAGCTAGCACTTTTCGCACAAAATTGACACATAATCACCCAGGACAAATGGGTACTGAATATAGTTTCTTAGGGTTACAGGTTCCACTTTCACACTCTTACAAAAATCAAAAGGTATGCCGGACCTGCCACAAAACCAGTGGGCAGAGGCACAAAAGGAAATTGCTGCTCTCATGGACATGGGAGCTATTCAAAGAGTACCACAGCAAAAACAGGGTCAAGGATTTTACTCAAGACTCTTTCTGGTTCCCAGAAAGGACAAAGCCTGGAGACCAATACTGGACTTGTCAATCCTAAATACTTTCCTGGATGTTCCAAAATTCAAAATGTTAACACTGCAGCAACTTCTACCCATGCCGGGCAAGAAGGCTTGGCTAGTTACTTTGGACATCAGAGAGGCATACCTGCATGTCTTGCAGAAGATACCTCAGATTCATAGCTGGCTCAATGCACTACCAATTCTCTGCACTGCCCTTTGGCTTATCTACTGCGCCCAAGGTCTTCACAAAATGCATGGCACCAGTAATTGCAGTTTACAGACAAAGAGGAATTCAGATATATCCCTACTTGGACGACTGCCTTATTCAAGCAGAGAGCAAGGACATTCTACTAAAGCATCTGGCATTTGTAAAAAGATTATTAATTTGCCTAGGGTACACAGTAAACGAAAATAAATCAAAACTAGTGCCCTCTCAAGAGATAATACTCCTGGGTGCAAGCTTAAATACAACTGCCCAGATGGCTTATATCACGCCAGACAAAGGCAACTGACTCATTACTTTCAAATGATGGCAACAAAGACCCAGCTCCCTGCAAGAAAAATTCTGCAGGCCCTGGGCTTCATGGCTTCCTGCATTCTACTCATTCCATATGCAAGACTGCATATGAGGAAACTACAATGGTATCTAAAAAGTGTTTGGACTCAGCATTGCCACAGCCTGGACACAATAGTGACTATAATTCCCTGTCTACAACAGGAGTTTCGATGGTGGTCCAGGGCCTGTCACCACAACAAGGGACAGCCCTTCACCTTACCAACTGCCAGGCAGACTATAACAACGGATGCATCGGATTATGCCTGGGGGGCACATATGGCAAGAAAATGTATTCAGGGCACGTGGCCCAAGGAACAAATGCATCTTCACATCAATCAAAAAGAGATGCTAGCTGTACAGAATGCATTGACAGCCTTCAAGGATCTACTACAGTCAGGACAACTATTACTAAAGATGGACAACACCACAGTTATGTGGTACATAAACAAGCAAGGGGGCACACATTCCTACCCCCTCTGCGGGCAAGCCATGACTCTGTGGAGCACAACACTGACCTATCAAGTACATCTGCAGACACAATTCCCGCCAGAAAAGAAAAATACACTGGCAGATGAACTAAGCAGAAATGTTATGGATCCGCACGAATGGAAACTAAATCCACAGGTCTTCAGCATGATAACAAGGAAATGGGGACGCCCGGACATAGATCTTTTTGCCTCCCCTCACACCTGCCAACTACAGAAATTCTGCACAAGAACTTAGCACTCACAAGCATGGAAAGTGGATGCTCTTTCATTCAGCTGGAAAACCGTGACAGTTTATGCCTTCCCTCCACTGCCTCTTCTTCCCAAGGTACTCCTAAAATTCAGACAAGAGAAGCCAAAAATGATCCTGATTGCCCCAGACTGGCCACGCCAGCACTGGTACCCAATCCTAAAGAGCTTGTCTCGAGGCCCAGCCTGGCCTTTACCTCAAATTCCTCATCTTCTGACTCAACAAAACAATCAGATTCTACACAGTCAACTCAGAACCTTAAATCTTGCTGCATGGCAGATAATTTAGCCACTCAGACCACACCTCTCTCTAAAGCTGTTATGGATGTCATTTTAGAAGCCAGGAGGCCCAGCACTAGGAAATCTTATGCAGAAAACTGGAAGAGATTCTGTGCTTGGAACCAGGCACAAGGACTCGAACCTCTTGTCCCAAATATACCTCAGATTTTACAATACCTAACTGAGATACTGGACAAAGGCCTATCCTTTTCGTCTATTAAAATCCATGCCTCTGGCATTTCAGCTCATTACAATACGGAACCTCCTATTTTTTCACATCCACTGCTAAGGCAGTACCTCAGAGGGGCAAGAAACTTAAGACCCCCAAGGAGAGCTCCAATACCTACTTGGGACCTCAGTTTTGTATTAGAAAAGCTCACACTGCCTCCTTTTGAGCCAGCCAACACAGCTGATATAAAATTCTTATCCTGGAAAACTGCTCTGCTCCTAGCAATAACTTCAGCAAGAAGAGTCTCAGTTACAGGCATTAATGGCAGTGAAACCTTTCATCATTTTTCATCAGCACAGGGTCTCTCTTAAGGATGAACCCAACATTTATGCCAAAGGTGGTTTCCAGTGTGGCTCTTAACCAAACCATTCATTTGCCAACTTTCTATCCAAATCCCCAGAATAAAAGGGAGAGACTTCTGCAAACCTTGGATATACACAGACGGCTACGATTCTACTTGGACAAAACAAAAGCTTTCAGAAAAACTGAGCAACTGTTTGTAGCTTATACTGCAGGATCACAAGGAAAGCCTATCTCAAAATAGACAATTTCAAAATGGATAGGACACTGCATTCGCTTCTGCTATGCACAACATGGCAAATCAGTGCCTAAGGGCATAAGGCCACATTCTACCAGAGCAGCAGCCACTTCAGCAGCCTTTCTCAGAGGAGTACCAACCAAAGACATTTCAGAAGCTGCAACCTGGAGTTCAGTGCACACTTTCACTAAGCACTACCACTTGCCTCTCTACTCTAAATCCAGAGCAGGCTTTGCCACTGCAGTTCTGCAGGGCCTGGTAGCCTCTCCTAATCCTATTTAGACCTAGCCACCCAACCTCAGCTTTGGGATTCAACCCAAGTGTAATGACTGCAACAGTGAAACACGATGAACATAGTACAGTTGTGTACCTACCATAAATGTAGATGATGTTCTTCATCTCACATTGCTGCAGTCATAACTTATGGGTAGTCCGCTGTCCTCGGTCGGCCCGAATACCAAAGTATTAGGCTGACGTCGGCCATGGGCGCTCAGATCTGACGTCAGAGCGTCAAGGTATTAAAGCGCATGACCGACGTCATTTCCTCAGTCTTTTTTGCCGCATGGTCCGAAGCAGAAGCAGCGTTTGCAAGTGCCGTTCGGCGTTCTGAAATTTTCGTATTCTGAGTTTCAGACCGAAACCAAGTTGGGCTAAGTACCCGTTAGAATATTTTTGTTTTTTCTTGCCTCAGTTAATTCCGGATGTCAGAAAAAGTGAATAATTGTATTTCTTGTGGGAAACAGATACCGCATAGGGATTACCACTCTCTTTGTATTCCTTGTTTGGGACCTGAGCACAACGTAGTAGGGTGCCGCTTTTGTGCTAGATTTAATAAGCGCACCATTAAATGTAGGTTAGATTGTGCTAGGCTTGTCTTCGGTAAGCGGTGTAATTACAATATGCCGTCGGATCCTCCGACGCCCGCTACAAAGCGCAAAGATAAATCTTTAAAGTCCAAGCAGGATGACTCGTCCGTCCCGGACGCCGGTTCTTTAGACACTACGGTGGATTCGGTTGATCCGGCCGAAGTTTCAACTGAGTCTCAGGGGGAGACGTTGGTTTTGCAAGATGTGGCCTCTCAGGAGTCGGGTCAGGCTGAGGGGGCCTCTCAGGTTCCTGTTCTCCCTTCTTTGCCTAAGGTGGTTAGGCCTTCTCCTTCTGTCTCTAAGGCACCTTCCAAAGGCAGGCCTGGTTTGCCTGCCACAGGTGTCAGTCCTGGTTCTGCAGGTTCTGTGCCTAAAAAACACATGCTTAAAATGGCAGAAGATTTAATTACTTTAATCAGGGGTTCTATGCCCCCTCCTGATAAGAGGCCTAGGGTGGAGCCAGAAATGGAAAGTTTGGAGCAGGCTTCAGATTACTCAGAGTCTTCGGCTGAAGACATTCAGGATTTTCCTCCTTATTCTGATTCAGACGCAGAGGATTCCTCTCCTTCTGCTTCTCCTCCAGAGGATTTTTCTTTTTCAGAAACCCTGCATTCCATGAGGGAGCATTTTAAATGGGAAGGTCAGGATTTCTCAGATTCCAGGAAGAGGCTTAGGGAATTTTTGTTTTTACCACAGCATAGGCCCTTGACTATACCTCCTGTTTTGGATGTTGTTCAAGACGTTTTCTCTGAGGCTTCCCTTAATCCAGACTCTTTGCCTCCTGCGCCAGTTAAGCCAGATAGGTATTACAGAGTGCCTGAGGCTCATAAATATCTGTATAAGAGCCCTAGGGCCGACCCAGAAACTATTAGCCAGGGACCTAAGGGTGTCAGGGCTTCTGTTGTAAAGAATCCAGTTCCTTTGGATAAGGATGCTAGAGCTTTGGAAAGGTGGGGTAAGAAAGTATATACCTCTTCCACTTTAGCAATGAGGGCTTTGAATTGCCAGTTTCATATGTTGAAGTACCAGAATTTTCTCCTTACTCAGTTAAAATCTAAAGTGGATGCTTTGGCAGAGGGCATAGAGTGTAAGGAATTACAGGATTTGGTACATGCCTCTGATCAGGTGGGTAAGCATGCTTTGCAGTGTGGTTTTGATGCTTTGCAGGCTTCTTCCAGGGTGGCTGCCACTGGTTCAGTTATTCGCAGGCACTCCTGGCTTAAGGATCAGAATTTGTCAGAGCATGTTAAAGCTAGGATTTTAGATGCTCCTTTGCAGTCTGAAGTTTTGTTTGGTTCTCCTGTGGAGTCTGTCTTGAAAAAATGGAAGACAAGGCTAAGTCTATGCAGACTGTTAAAGATTTTTGCAGGTGCAGCCCCTAAGTTTAGCAGGAACTGGCCTGCTAAGGGTTGGACTTACCCTTCTTCTGATTCACAGTCTAGGGGTAGATCTAGACGTGGTAGGGGCAGAGCTCAGAGTTCTTTCAGGCCTAGACCGTGGAGTTCACCAGCACAATCTACAGGTGAGGGCAGGGGCCAGTCCTTTCGTAAACAGGCCCAATGACCTGCATCTCCAGCTGCCAGATCCTTCCTGTCTGGCAGCTCCTTTGGGAGGAAAGTTGGCACTCTTCAAGCAAAATTGGTTTCTAGTCACCCAGGACAAATGGGTGTTGGACATTATAGACCGAGGCTACAAGTTTTATTTCCACACATTGCCTCCTTTCAAGGGCATGCCAGACGTTCCTCCTCAGCAAAGGGTAGAGGCTCACAAACAGATTTCTTTACTTCTTCAAATGGGGGCTATACAGCAGGTCCCTCTGTCAGAAGTGGGCCTCGGATTTTACTCTCGCCTATTTCTTGTACCAAAGAAAGGAAACACTTGGAGGCCAATCTTGGATTTATCTATCCTCAACACATATCTGGACATTCCAAAATTCAAAATGTTGACGTTGCAACAACTTCTGCCTCTGTTGGGCAAAGATCACTGGATGGTAACTCTGGATCTCAAAGAGGCTTATCTTCATGTTCCTATCAGGCTCCATTGCAGGAGATTCCTGTGTTTTCGGGCTGGGACTTTACATTATCAGTTCTCTGCATTGCCCTTTGGCTTATCTACTGCGCCCAGGGTATTCACAAAAGTTCTGGCTCCAGTGATAGCCTTTTTCAGGTTAAGAGGAATACAAATTTATCCTTATTTGGACGATTGCCTGATTCTTGCTCAAGACAAGCACGAGCTTCTTCACCATCTACAGTATGTTATGACAGTGTTAAGGTGCCTAGGGTATTCTGTGAACGAAACAAAGTCCAGTCTAGTACCCTCTCAGGAAATGTGCTTTCTGGGTGTGAGACTGAATACAGCTTCCCAGATGGCCTTTTTTGACCCCGGACAAGCAAAAGAATCTTACACTTTACTTCCATCAATTGTCTCTACGGTCCAGGCTGACTGCAAGGACAGTCCTTCAAGCCTTGGGGTTCATGGCATCTTGTATTCTGGTGCTTCCCAATGCCAAACTGCATATGAGGAAGCTACAGTGGTATCTCAAAAATGTATGGACACAACACTGCCAAGATCTGGACACTGTCATTCAGATAATACCTTGCATTCAAAAGGAATTTTTGTGGTGGGCTCAGGAATGTCACCTAAACAAGGGACTCTCTGTGACCCGACCAGAGGCGAGTCAGATTTTAACGACGGATGCCTCGGACAAGGCTTGGGGAGCACACCTCAATGGAAAATGGGTGCAAGACACGTGGCCTGCCAGACTTCAACATTTACATATCAACTTGAAGGAAATGTTAGCAGTCCAGTTTGCATTGATGGCTTTCAAGGATTTACTTCTCCCAGGGCAGGTGTTGATTCAAACAGACAACACAACTGTCATGTGGTACATCAACAAGCAAGGGGGAACCCATTCGTACCCTCTTTGCAGGCAAGCTATGATTTTGTGGGAGACTGCTCTCAGTTTGCAACTCCCTCTTCAAGCAAGGTTTCTGCCAGGAGCACAGAACTCCTTAGCAGATGTTTTGAGCAGACGGATAGTGGATCCCCACGAGTGGAAATTGGATCCTCATGTATTTCGACAGTTGACAATGATATGGGGGACTCCAGACATAGATCTGTTCGCTTCTCCACTAAATTTCCAGGTGCCAAAGTTTTGCACAAAGATGTTTCATCCCACAGCTTGGAAAGTGGATGCTCTATCATTCAGTTGGAGCAATCTTCACGTCTATGCCTTTCCGCCTCTGCCTCTTCTTCCAAAGGTTCTCTTGAAGGTCAGACAAGACAAGCCCTCCATGATTCTAATAGCTCCAGACTGGCCTCGACAGCACTGGTACCCTCTGCTGAGGAGTTTAGTACGGGAACCTCCTTACCCCTTTGCCTTTGATTCCACACCTTTTGACTCAGAGGGCAATCATTTCCTCAATGTCAGGATTCAGTCCCTGCATCTCACAGCTTGGCATATTCTGTTCTAGAACCTGGAGGGTCGCAGCTTCCTCAACAAGTTTTGAATGTTATTTTGGAGGCCAGGAGGCCTAGTACAAGGAAAGTTTATGCTGATAAATGGAGGAGATTTTTTATTTGGAGCAAAGCAAAGAGCTTTGATGTTTCCAGGCCTGATTTGAGTGTTTCTCTTCAATATCTTACAGAATTATTGGACAAGGGTTTGTCTTTCTCCTCCATAAAAGTTCATGCTGCAGCCATTTCTGCTCACTATGACTGTGACCCACCATTATTCTCTCATCCTTTGTTTAAGCAATTCCTTAGAGGGGCAAAGAACATAAGACCCCCGCGTAGAGCTCCTACTCCTGCTTGGGATCTCAATTTTGTGTTGGAAAAACTTACTTTACCTCCTTTTGAACCGGCAGCTACGGCTGAGTTAAAGTTTTTGTCTTGGAAGACTGCTTTTTTGTTGGCCATTACGTCTGCTAGAAGGGTTTCTGAACTACAGGCTCTAATGGCAGTTGAACCCTTCCTAATTTTTCATAAGGACAGGGTATCTCTGCGTACTAACCCTACTTTTATGCCTAACGTGGTTTCAAATGTGGCCTTGAACCAATCTATTCATTTGCCTACTTTTTATGCAGATCCCCAAAATAAAGGGGAGAAAATTTTGCACACTTTGGATATTCACAGGCAGTTGCGTTATTATTTGAGCAAGACTAAAGGGTTCAGACAGTCTCAGCAGTTTGTTTCTTTTGCTTTGGGTTCTCAGGGGAAACCTGTTTCAAAACAAACTATTTCTAAGTGGATTGGCCTTTGTATTGCTTTTTGTTATTCTCATCATGGTAAGGAGATTCCAGCTGGAATCAGGCCTCACTCCACTAGGGCTACTGCCACTTCTACTGCTTTTTTAAGGGGGGTAGCTACTAGAGATATTTTGGAAGCAGCTACTTGGAGTTCAGTGCACACTTTTTCTAAACATTACCATCTTCCTCTTTATTCCAAATCTAGGGCTGGATTTGCCACTGCAATCTTACAGGGCAATTTGGCAGCCCCCAATGCTTTATGATTTTGCCAGCCTCCCTTTACCTCTGCTTTGGGATTCTACCCATAAGTTATGACTGCAGCAATGTGAGATGAAGAACATAGTACAGTTTTGTACCTACCATAAATGTAGATGTTCAAGATCCACATTGCTGCAGTCCAATTACCCTCCCTCCTTCCCCTCTGTAGTTTGGAGTGGTGGTATGATTTGGGTTGTAGCTGTTTTATGTACATGGTTTTAGGGAGTTATTCTATTTTTGGCTGTGGCCTTTATTTTTAGGGCCTTCTGACATCTGGGGCAAGAAAAGACTGAGGAAATGACGTCGGTCATGCGCTTTAATACCTTGACGCTCTGACGTCAGATCTGAGCCCATGGCGACGCCAGCCTAATACTTTGGTATTCGGGCCGACCGAGGACAGCGGACTACCCATAAGTTATGACTGCAGCAATGTGGATCTTCGAACATCTACATTTATGGTAGGTACAAAACTGTACATTTGAGTGTATTCACTGTTGCAGTCCAGGTTACCCACCCACCATCCCCCTTTCTCATTGCTGGATCCTTTTTGTACTTCTGAACTCTCTACAACCTATGTGATGTATTTGCTTTTAGATGAAGGAACTGTTATTTTGGTACATGCATGTTTTTTGACATAATTTATTCAAGCCTTTTCTTTATGGGGGCACCTGACATCTGAGGCAAGAAAAACTGAAGAAAATGGCGTCGGTTGCATCTTTTATACCCCTGGCGCACTGACGTCAGGGAAGAGACGACAGCAACTGACGCCGGACCTAGACTTTGGAACTCGGGCCGACTGTGGGTTGCCTGCCGGCAGGATAACCCAAGTGTAATGACTGCAACAGTGAATACACTTTAACATCTACATTTATGGTAGGTACACAACTGTACTTTTTACTCCCCTACTGCCCCAGTTCCCCAGTCACCCAACCCCACAATTCCACACATTTATACCCACTTCTCTCCTCCCAGTTTGTAATGATGTCACAAACCTGTTTATAAACACAGCAGGACAATTTCCAAGCATTCAACCACCCCATATCATCCATTGTAATAAATAATGTTCTCTTCCCCACTCACTCACTGTCCCTTATATGGCAACCCATTAAACTACAAGAGATATGCTGGGATTCATGCTGAAATAGCATATAGTGAAGCAACCAGACACATACACACACAACCTCCTGGCTTTTCACATTAATGCTGCGTTGCACAGCAGATCTCCTCCTCCTGATTAAAATCTCCTACTCCTCCTCATTCACATCAAAGTCAGACACACAGCTCATACTCTGTTAGATTTTCCCCATCAAAACTCCTGCGTGTGCACATATGCATGGGAGGACATCTCTGAGCATGCATGCTAAGTGCAAAAATGCTTTTGTCCACTCTCTGCTGGTGGAAAAAAGAAAGGAGGAAAGACTAAGGTAAAAGAAATGGCTCAGTAATGTAACCAAGCAAGTCTGGATCACTCAGAAGTAGCTTAGTACTCACTTTCTTTGGGCTCTCTAAGGTTAGTCGCACCTTTACACATGCATTATATTCTTGACTTAAGGCCCATGTAAGTGGAGCACAAGTCCATGTTGCTTATGAGTAAGTCTAGTGCTTGAGTTTGGTTGGATGCAAGGATTTCTGTGGAAGTTCAGTCTAGAGCTTGTACCCAGGTGTCACTTGTGATGAAATCAGTTGCGCCCTTAAGTTTAGGTTGGGTAGTTATCACTTTACTTGGTGTATCTGTTTAAAGTTGCTGTTCTTCAACTGCAGACTTTGTAGTGGGAATATTAGAGACATTTTATAAAGAGTTTATTTAAGGTGATCCTTTTCTTTGTGGTTGCCTGTGTCCCTGAGCATTGCTGCTGTTACCTGTGTGGAGAGAGATTGTGGAATACGTTACCACTGTAAGTAAAACAAAGTACTACTTTGGCACTTTTAAGACCAATCCTTTTTTTTAAAGTTTTATTTATTTCATCTGGCAGTTGACACAGAAGATTAGGGCTGCTAACTCTGCTTTCAGTGGTACAAGGTTTGATTCCCCTCAGCCTTCATTTCCTTATTGTATGACCCTGAGTAATTAATTTAACAGAAATTTCTCCAAGGTTGTGCCTCCAGTGGACCTACCTGGTTAACAATATGGTATTATTTTATTTATTTAATCATTCATTCATTTCATTAATTAATAATTTTCTGACTCGTTCACATTAATAACAATGAAAAAATATAACCGTAAGACATTCATTATCAAGTTACGTGTTATGCTTACAATTTCCATAATACACTCTTTTTTACTCTTGTGCATCAGAAAATACAGATTTGCTTTGCAGTTCATACCAACCTGTTTTAGAAAATTGCTTTGTATATAATGTTCCCATATGCATCATTTAATTTTTTGAAAGTGGCTTCTTCCATTTATTAGTTATCCCTTCCCAGATGTCCTTCAAGAATGCAACTGCAGTCATAACATATGGGTTGTCCTGCCTCAGGCAGCCCTCGGTCGGCCGAATTCCAAAGTCCGGGTCCGGCGCCGGCTGGTGTCGCCTCCTCTCCGACGTCACCACGGCTGGAGTACAAAGGCACCGGCCGACGCCATCTTCGTCAGTCTTTCTTGCCGTGCGGTGCCCGAAGCAGAAGCAGTTCGCAAGTGCCGGCCGGTCAGCTCCTGTGTTTTCAGTACCGAAGTCATCTAAAAGCTAAGTACCTCGTTGGGGAACATTTATTCTTGCCTCAGCCGATGTCAGAACAAATTGAGAAAGTTAATAATTGTTTGTCTTGTGGTAAACAAATACCTCATAAGGACTTCCATTCTCTCTGCCTTCCTTGCCTGGGCCCAGACCACGACATCTCGGCCTGTGCTGCCTGTGCTTGCTTTAATAAGCGCACTCTGAGGCGCCGGGCAGAATTCGCCGAGGACTTTTTTGGTGAATCTTTTGCGTATATCATGCCGTCGGATCAACCGACTACCCAATCTGCTAAAAAACGCAAGGACTGGGACCGACATCCTCGGCCCGCGTCCACTACAGATGCTACTCCCAAACCCTCTGCTAGTGCTCCGGTTCCTTCGGAAGTGGTAAATCTACCTCTCCAGGCCGACGACACAGCGTTAACACGACCTTCGGTCTCGGAGATCTCTCCGGTGCCGGTTGTTGATTTTCCTCCGGAAACTGAAGTTCTGGATCTACCCGACACCATTTCTGTGGACAAGGTTACGCCTGCACGTGGGGCTGCTAGGCCTCCTGTATCCATGTCCATCAAGGCCTTTGCACGTGCTAAGGCCGCCAGTCAGGCCAAGGCCCATCCTAGACCTACTGCCCAGGCCCCTTCTTCTGATAAGCAGATCATGTCTCTGGCTGCTGATCTTATTTCCCTTATCAGGGGGTCTCAGCCTCATCCGGAGAGGGGTTTACAGCCACCTGCAGAGAAAAGGCCCAGAACTGAGCAGGCGGACGACCTCTCTTCGGATGAAGCCTCTGGGGATTCTGAACATTCTGATACCCAAGAAGAATCCTTCCAGGCCTACGAGGATTCTGATGCTGAGGAATCAATTCCCTCTGCCTCCCCTCCAGAGGATTTCTCATTTGGTGAAGTCCTGCATTCCATGAGGGAACATTTTCAATGGCAGGGTCAGGAATTCTCTGACTCCAGGAAAAGGCTTCGTACCTTCCTCAAGCTTCCCCAGCACAGGCCTTTAGCTATTCCACCTGTTATGGATGTTTTGGATGATGTTTTCTCTGACTCCAGTGCTAACCCTGATTCTCTTCCTCCGGCTCCTGTCAAGCCGGACAGATATTATAGGGTCCCTGACACTCACAAGCACCTTTTTAAGGCCCACTCTGTGGATCTAGAAACTATTTCACAGGGCCCCAAGGGAGTGGCTACCTCCTCTGCCAAAAACCCACTGCCAGCAGACAGGGAAGCAAGGTCCCTGGAGAGATGGGGTAAAAAAGTATATACTTCTACTACCCTGGCCATGAGGTCACTAAATTGACTTTTTCACATGTTTCAATACCAGGATTTTCTCCTGGATGATTTACAGAAAAAGTTAGCCTCTCCTGAGCCTATTGATAAAAAGGCATTGCAGGATTATATACATAACACTCAGCAGGTTAATAACAATTTTCTTCAGTGTGGTTATGATGCACTGGAAGCTTCATGTAGGGCAGCTATGACTGGGGCTGTGATACGTAGACATGCTTCGTTAAAGGATCAGTCTTTGCCTGACCATGTTAAAGTAAAGTTACTTGATGCACCTTTGGAAAAACAGAAGCTTTTTGGTGCTAATGCACAAGATGTATTGAAATCCATAGAGGAAAATGCAAAGTCAGTACAGACAGTCAAGGATTTCCTTCAGGTTCAGCCACCCAGATTCAGCAGAAACTGGCCCTCAAAGAATTGGTCCTTCCCCGGCTCAGACAAGTTTCAAAGGGGAAAAAGCAGACGTGTCCGAGGTAGAGGGCAATACCGAGGATCTTACAGGGAACGCCAATGGCAACCTCCAAATCAAAGAAGTGGTACAGACAGTTCAGCTGCACCACAAGGACAATCGCAATGACTTGATTTTCATTCCGCCTACAAAGGTTCAAAGAGAAGCACCCTTGGGCGGAAAATTAGCCTTACTCTCACAAAACTGGCATATCTTAACCAAGGACAACTGGATTCTGGATTTGATAGACAAAGGTTACAGATTCCACTTCCACACATTACCAATAAGACAAGGCATGCCAAACCTGCCACATCATCAAAGGGCAGAGGCACTCTCTCAAGTTTCCAAGCTGTTAAGTATAAAAGCAATAGAAAGGGTTCCTCCTCAGGAGCAAGGCCAGGGATTTTATTCAAGGCTGTTCCTTGTTCCAAGAGAAGAAAACAAATGGAGGCCCATACTGGACTTGTCATCTCTAAACACTTTTCTCATAGTGCCAAAGTTCAAAATGCTGATGTTGCAGCAACTCCTTCCCATGCTGGGTAAGGGGTCTTGGCTGGTCACTCTGGACCTCAAGGAGGCATACCTGCATGTCCCAATCAGACAAAGCTGCAGAAGATACCTCAGATTTCTTGCAGGGACAGAGCATTATCAATTCTCAGCATTGCCGTTTGACTTATCTACTGCGCCCAGAGTGTTCACGAAATGCCTGGCATCAGTAGTGGCACACTGCAGACTGCAGGGGATTCAAATATACCCCTACTTGGACGACTGCCTCATACAAGCAGACAACAAACAAACCTTAAAAGAAAATTTGGACTATGTCATGCATCTACTGCAGGCCTTGGGATACACAGTCAACATTCAGAAGTTAAAACTACTGCCATCCCAACAGATTATCTTCTTAGGAGCCAAACTGGACACAGAAAACCAAATGGCCTACCTCACAGAGGAAAAACAGCAGCATTTACCAGAGTACTTCACAGGCCTAGCAAAACTCTCCCAGCTGACTGCAAGGAAAATCCTGCAGGCCCTGGGGTTCATGGCATCTTGCATCCTTCTGATACCTTTGGCAAGACTTCATATGAGAAAGCTGCAATGGTATTTAAAAAACTTATGGTCTCAACACAGCCAAAGCCTAGAGGACATAATCTCACTTATTCCATGTCTGCAAAAAGAATTTTTATGGTGGGCTCAAGCCAGTCAGCAAAACAAAGGCATGTCTTTCAACAGACCTCAATCAGGCCAAATGATTACAACAGACACCTCAGACCATGGATGGGGGGCGCACATGGAGGACAAATGCATTCAAGGGCAATGGACCCCAAAGGAAAGACATCTGCACATAAACCAAAAGGAAATGTTGGCAGTGATGCATGCAATCGAGACTTTCAAAAAATCACTACAACAAGGACATTTACTGATAAGGACAGACAACACCACTGTCATGTGGTACATAAAGAAGCAGGGAGGCACTCATTCTTATCCCCTCTGCAGACTAACAATGCTTCTCTGGGAAAAATCCCTGAGCCTGAAGATACATTTACAATCCCAGTTTGTACCAGGCAAGGACAATGTACTGGCGGACAACCTGAGCAGAAATTTCATGGATCCACACGAATGGATGCTGCATCCTCACATTTTCTCTCAACTGACAAAGACATGGGGAAGACGGATGTAGATCTTTTCGCCTCACTTAAATCATCACCTGAAAAAGTTCTGCACAAGGACTCACCATCCTCTAGCCTGGAAGACGGATGCTCTCTCCTTCAGCTGGAATTCTCTAAAAATGTATGCATTCCCTCCTCTGCCTCTGCTGACCAAGGTGATACTGAAGATCAAAGCAGAACAACCAACAGGTATTTTGATAGCTCCAGACTGGCCAAGGCAGCACTGGTACCCAGTGCTATTGACCATAACTCGGACCAAACCATGGCCTCTGACCCTATGGCCTCTGCTCCTAACACAACACAATTACAGGACTGTACATCAAGACCTGAAATCATTACATCTGACAGCCTGGAGGCTAACATGATTTCTCCACCTAACTCTCTATCAAAATCGGTTCAAGAAATCTTTCTGGAAGCACGCAGACCTTCCACAAGAAAAACATATTCAGCCAAATGGAAGAGATTCAGCATCTGGAATGACAACAGGGGTCAGGACACAGCATTACCGAGTATACCTCAGATTTTAGAATACTTGGTAGAACTACTTCATACTGGACTTTCATACTCTTCAATAAAGATTCATGCCTCAGCAATCTCAGCAAAATACAACTGTGACCCTCCGGTGTTTTTTCATCCCTTGCTATGTCAGTTTCTAAGAGGAATAAAAAATATCAAACCTCCCAGAAAACAGCCAGTACCTACATGGGACCTCAATTATGTGTTGGAAAAATTAACTCTTCCTCCATTTGAGCCAGCAGCAAGTTCAGAAATGCAATTTCTTTCATGGAAGACGGCCTTCTTATTGGCAGTCACATCTGCAAGAAGAGTTTCGGAGATACAGGCACTCATGGCAGTGCCCCCCTTCCTCATTTTTCATCAAGACAGAGTTTCTCTAAGAACCAATCCTACATTCATGCCCAAAGTTATTTCCAGGGTGTCTCTAAATCAAGCTATTCACCTGCCTGCATTCTTCCCCAATCCTCAAAATAGGGGGGAAAAGCTACTGCATACGTTGGACATACACAGACAACTACGTTACTACTTGGACAGAACTAAGGCCACCAGAAAGTCTGACCAACTGTTTGTAGCCTATGCTGCTGGAGTGCAAGGAAAAGCAATCTCCAAACAAACAATTTCAAAATGGATTGGACATTGCATCAGATTCTGCTATTCTCTCCATGGAAAAAGTGTGCCAGCCAATATTAGGCCACATTCCACCAGAGCTATGGCCACTTCCACAGCTTTCCTAAGAGGAGCGGCAACAAAGGACATTTTAGAGGCTGCTACATGGAGCTCCGTGCATACATTTACCAAGCACTACAACCTGCCCTTATATTCCAGATCCCGAGCAGGCTTTGCTTCGGTAGTCCTGCAGGGGATTTTAGCTACACCATCCTTATCTTAGTTCCATCCACCCCCAGCTTGGCTATGGTATTCAACCCATACGTTATGACTGCAGTTGCATTCTTGAAGGACATAGTATAGTTTTGCACCTACCATAAATGTAGATGTCCGATAGATATGCAACTGCAGTCGGATTTTCCCTCCCTCCTACCCCTCTGTATCCTTCTTTTTGGGTCCCTACCCCTTTTCCCATTAGCTAGGGGTATTCCTATGGTGTATCTGTTTATTACTGTTGTGCATGTTTGGGATTATTTTTATCCATTTACCAAATTTAGCCTTCCTAGGAGGGCACCTGGCATCTGGGGCAAGAAACACTGAAGAAGATGGCGTCGGCCGGTGCCTTTGTACTCCAGCCGTGGTGACGTCAGAGAGGAGGCGACACCAGCCGGCGCCGGACCCTGACTTTGGAATTCGGCCGACCGAGGGCTGCCTGAGGCAGGACAACCCATATGTTATGACTGCAGTTGCATATCTATCGGACATCTACATTTATGGTAGGTACAAAACTGTACTTTTTCTTTACGGTGTTCAGTACTTCCTTTACAACAGGTTTAATAATTGATTTCCACTTTGTGTATTTGTTTTTGGCTGCTGCTAATTAAACTTAATAAGGCCTGTCTTTGTTTGGACTTCCAAGATGGCTGCACATTGAGTAACAGCTTAACTTTAGCTCTCCCAGTATGAAAACAGAGAAGGCTAGTAGACTTTTGTGTTTATCGGTAAATTTCATTAACTGGCTAGTAAGTTACTGCCTGGATGCCAGGAAAAATTACATAGCACCCAGAAGCAAGTCCGCCACAAAAAGTGAGGTAGAAACACTGATGGGAAAGTTCTGCAGCTGTTCAGCAAAAAGCAATGCAACCTCCAGACATGACTTCCAGTAACCTATGGGAAGATACAAGACAACTGCACACAGACCTGGTTAAAATAAACGAAACACTGATGGAGTATATCAACACAAAAAATGAAAGGCTCAAAAAAATGGAAGATTCTTTAAACAGATACTCAGGTGAGGTGATAAAGTTGCAAAAATCAGGGGATAAAATGAAAGAAAAGCAAGCTGAATATGAGACTGCTCAGGAAGAGATGTTTCAAAAAATAATAGAATTGGAGGATAGAGCACGTAGGGAAAACCTGAGAATGTGATGTCCTGTCTTGCCTTCATTCTTACTAGATTGGGTTCGGATCCGTCTCGGCCTTTATTTCACAGGATGCACTAAGAGCCATCCTCTGATCTCATTTGTCACTAAACAAGATTGGGTGCTTATTTCTGCTACCTCTGGCTAACTATGATCTTTTTCATCCCTTTAACTGTAAGTTTAAGAGTTGTGTATATTTTTTTCTATTTTCTACATTTGACTGTGTCTAATAGTAGTTGGATATTCTTTTTTTTGAGCTGTTTTTTGATATTGGCCATCATCCTTCGTTAGACCTTGTATCCCCTCCCCGGCTGTTGCTAACTTGTAATAAAAAAATTAAATAGCCCATTTAAGTTAGAAGGCTTTTAACTCTTTTTTTGCCCTTTTTTCTTCTCTGTTAGTGTCTTTCCATGATATTACAGTTTGTTTAACTTAGGTAATTGTAATACAGCCCATTTAAGTTAGAGGGTTTTACCTTTATCATCTGTTTTTAGTCAGGGCCTGTTTAAGTTAGAGGGCTTTGTCTCTGTTTTTTCCCTTGTGTTCTGTTTTTTCCTCATAGCTTGACCCGTTTAAGTTAGAGGGGCCACCCTGTTCTATATATACACACATATACTTTTCTGTCCTGTTCTTTTTTGTGTAATTGTTGGTATAAGTGTCTGGCAAGGAATCAAAACCAATGGGCTTCAAGAAGTGTGATAATGTGGTAATAAAATGCCTCTTAGTGATAAACACACACTTTGTGATGTTCTTCGTGTTTTACTGTTGCAGTCATTACATCTGGGTAATCTGCTGGCAGGTTGCCCTCACTCGGCCTGAATAACTAAGTCATGGGTCCTGCCTCAGTTGCTGTCTCCTCTCATCATCCATGACTTCAGGTCGTCAGGGGTATAAAACATACAGCCGACGCCATTTTATTGTCTTCCTTGCGAACTGCTTTTACTTCGGGCACCGCATGGCAAGTGCCGGTTGGCCGACTCTTGAAATTTTCACATTCGAGTTTCAGAACTGAAGTCTTCAACTAAAGCTAAGTACCCCACTGGGGAAACTTTTTCTTGCTCCTTACCGATGTCAGTAAAAGTTAAAAATTGCATTACTTGTGGGAAGCAAATACCTCATAAGGATTTTCATTTGTACTGTATTTCTTGCCTAGGCCCAGATCTTAACATGCCTTGTTGTCAGTTTTGTGTCAGATTTAACCAACGCACTAATAAGCTTCTGTATATTTTTGCTTCTAAATATTTTGGATCCAGATTTAATTACCTTGAAATGTCATCGGTTAGCAATCCGACTACCGGAGTTCACAAAAAACTCAAAGAAAAAGACAGAGACAGACCATCGAGGTCCAAAACCAGCAAATAAACTTCTCCTAAGCCAGTCGCCGGTACTCAGAGAGGCGCTTTTGCAGCTGATACCCGCTACTTTTGAGTTGCAGGCCTCTACCGAGACCTATGCGTAGTCCGGTATGCCACGAGATTCTCAGAGTATTGAACCCGTAGATGTCTCTCTCTTGGATGGGTCCGGAGCCGCTGAGCAGGCATCGGCTTCTGAAGGTGTTTTCAGGCCTCAACATTTTTATATAAAACCGAAGCCAGCCTCAAAAAAAGATCTAAAACATCTTCTGTGTCTAAAAAACCGACGCACGAGGCCACGTGCTCAGGCCCCTATGCCTAAAAAACAGATGATCAAAATGGCTGAGGACTTAATTACCTTGATCAGGGGCTCCCAACCCCCCCTCTCCCCCTGCTAAGAGGCCTAGGCAAGACACTGATTATGATTCTTCAGATCAGGTTTCCATTTCTTCTGATTCCTCTTCTGATCAGGAATTTTCTTTTCCACCCTATGAGGATTCTGATGCAGAAGAATCCATTCCATCTGCATCTCCTCCTGAGGATTATTCTTTTGGAGAAACCTTGCATACTTTAAGGGAACCTTTTCAATGGGAGAGTCACGATTTCTCTGAAACAAAAAAGAGGCTTAGGGATTTCCTCCTCCTTCCTCAGCATAGGCCTTTGGCAATACCTCCTGTATTAGACATTGTTGATGATGATTTGGAATCAAGCATGGCTCCTGATTCCCTACCTTCAGCTCCTAGTAAGCCAGACAGATATTACAGGGTTCCTGACTCCCACATATTTCTATTCAAAAATCCTGCTGCTGATCCTGAGACTATCTCACAGGGTCCCAAAGGTGTAAAGGCCTGTACAGCCAAAAATCCTACCCCCTGTGATAGAGATTCCAGGGCGTTGGATAGATGGGGGAAAGAAGGTTTATACGTCTGCAACCTTGGCAGTGAGGGTCTTAAACTGCCAGTTTCATATGCTTAAATATCAACAGCATGTTATGGGCTTATTGAAACAGAAAATGATGTTGATTTCTGATTGTGTGGAAAATAAAGAATTACAGGAATTATTGCATTCAGCAGAACAGGTTGGAATGCATACTTTGCAATGTGGTTTTGATTTCTTGGAGGCCTCTTGCAGGGCCGCAGTTACTGGATCTGTGATTAGAAGGCATGCCTGGCTCAAAGAGCAAAATCTGCCTGATCATGTTAAAGCTAAATTGTTGGATGCCCCTTTGCAGCATGATACTCTGGTAATGAGGCAGAAGAGGTTTTAAAGAAAATGGAAGACCAAGCTAAATCTACGCAAACTGTAAAATATTTCTTACAAGTGCAGCCACCCAGGTTCAGTAGGCATTGGCCTACTAAAAATTGGTCCTTTCCTGTGTCCAACAGAGCCTCTCAAGGCAAATCCAGGCGCTCAAAGGGCTCTAGATACCAATCACAGGGTTCTTACAGGTCAAAGCAATGGGGTGCCTCCACCTCCAAATCTGGCGGAAACAAAGCACAACCCTACAGTAAGCAGTCTCAATGACTTCCCTCTACCTTCACCAAGCACTTATCTTTTGGCAGCCCCCTTGGGGGGAAAATTAGCACTTCATGCTCAAAATTGGCAGTTAATTACCCAGGACAAGTGGGTATTAAACATAGTATCCCAGAGGTACAGATTTCATTTCCATACTTTGCCAATTCCAAAAGGTTGGCCAGATCTGCCACAAAATCAGTGGGCAGAGGCTCAGAAACAAGTTATGTCCCTCATGGATATGGGGGCTATTCAACCAGTACCAGAAAAGGAAAAGGACAAGGTTTTTATTCAAGACTTTTCCTGGTGCCCATTAAAGACAATGCCTGGCATCCAATACTGGACTTATCGATTTTGAACACGTTCCTGGACATTCCAAAATTCAAAATGCTGACTTTACAGCAGCTACTGCCTATGCTTGGCAGGGACGCTTGGTAAGTGACTAGACAGAGGCATACCTGCATATCCCAATAAGGGAATCGTGCAGAAGATACCTCCGCTTCAAGGCAGGTTTTTTGCATTACCAATTCTCTGCACTGCCCTTTGGCTTATCTACTGTGCCCAGGGTCTTTACAAAGTGCCTGGCACCAGTAATTGCATTCTGCAGACAAAGAAGCATACAAATGTATCCTTATCTGGACGACTCTCTCATTCAAGCAGAGGACAAGGACACTCTTCTTCAACATCTGGCATTTGTAAAAAGGCTTCTAACATGCCTAGCATACACAAACAAAATGAAATCCCAACTGGTACCCTCTCAAATAATTACATTCCTGGGTGCAAGCTTGAATACAACTGCCCAGATGGCTTATCTTACGCCAGACAAACAAAGGCAACTGACAACGTAATTCACCCAGATGGCAACAAAAACCCAGTTATCTGCAAGACAAATTCTGCAGGCTTTGGGGTTCATGGCATCCTGGATTCTACTAATTCCATATGCAAGACTGCATATGAGGAAACTTTAATGGTACCTAAAATGTTTATGGAGTCAACATTGTCACAGTCTGTGAACAATGATTCCTCTCATTTACTTCCTACAACAGGAGTTTCTTTGGTGGGCAGAGACATATCACCAAAACAAGAGACTGTCATTCACTCTATCCCCTGACACCCACACCGTAACTACAGACGCATCAGACTATGCTTGGGGGGCCCACCTGGTGGGGAGATGCATTCAGGGCAAATGGAGCCCAAAACAAATGCATCTGCATATCAGCCAGAAAGAGATGCTAGTTGTTCAGAATGCTATTGACAGCCTTCAAGGACTTACTTCATCCAGGACAACTACTGATAAAGATAGACAACGCCACGGTTATGTGGTACATAAACAAGCAGGGGGGTACACATTCCTACCCCCTTTACAGACTAGCCATGGCATTGTGGAACACAGTTTTGACTTACCAAATACATCTTCCAGCTCAATTCCTGCCAGGAAAACAAAATACTCTGGCAGACGACCTAAGCAGAAATCATTTGGACCCGCACGTGTGGAAACTGGATCCACAAATTTTCAGCATGGTAACACAGAAATAGGGGAGCCAAGACATAAATCTATTTGCCTTCTAGTTGGGAGGGTGGCCTAATGGTTAAGGTGTTTGCCTTACAAACACAAGGTGCAGGGTTTGAGTCTCACAAGAGATAATTGGCTAGGCTTACAATGGCTCGCAAGGGCAGTTAGCCTAGTACTAACCTATGAACCTCTCCCCAAAACTATCAACTGGACAAATTTTGCACAAGGACTTATCACAGAAAAGCATGGAAAGTGGATGCCCTGTCCTTCAGTTGGAAAAACCTATCAGTCTATGCCTTTCCCCCTCTGCCTCTTCTCTCCAAGGTCTTACTAAAGGTCAGACAGGAAAAACCAAAAGTGATCCTAATTTCTCCAGACTGGCCTCGTCAGCACTGGTACCCAATTCTAAGGAATATGTCTCAACTCCCTCCTTGGTACTTGCCTCAAATACCTCATTTACTGTCTCAGCAGAACAATCAAATTCTGCACACTCGGCTCCAAACTCTGAACCTTGCAGCATGGCTGTTCATTTAGTTATTCAAGCAACACCCCCTCAGTAAATCTGTGATGGATGTCATTTTGGAAGCCAGAAGGCCTAGTGCTAGAAAATCTTATGCTGATAAATGGAAGAGATTCTGTGCTTGGAACCAAGCACAAGGAACAGACACAGCAAAGCCGAATACCCCTCAGATTTTACAATACTTGACTGAGATGCTTGTCAAGGGCCTGTCTTTTTCTTCAATAAAAATCCATGCCTCTACCATCTCAGTCCATTACAATATGGAGCTTCCCTCTTTTCTCATCCTCTGCTTAAACAGTATCTTAGAGGGGCCAAAAATTTAAGGCCTCCCAGAAGATCACCAACTCCTGCATGGGACCTCAGTTTTGTGCTGGAAAAACTCACCCTGCCTTTTGAACCAGCAGCTACTGCAGATATGAAATTTTTATCTTGGAAAACAGCTTTCCTATTGGCAATCACTTCAGCAAGAAGGGGTTCAAAACTACAGGCTCTCATGGCTGTGGAGCCTTTTATTACATTTTACCCGGACAGGGGGTCCCTCAGGACCAATCCTTCTTTTATGCCTAAGGTGGTATCCAGTGTGGCTCTTAACCAAACAATTCACCTGCCATCTTTTTACCCAACCCCGCAGAACAAGGGTGAGCGGATTCTGCATTCATTGGATGTACACAGACAATTAAGATTCTACTTAAACAGGACCAAATCTCTAAGAAAGTCTGAGCAACTACTGGTGGCATTTGCTGCAGGATCAGAGGGGAAGGCTATATCAAAGCAGACTATTTCTAAGTGGATAAGCCACTGCATTCGTTTCTGCTACTTGCACCATGATAAATCCCAAGGGGGTCAGGTCACATTCCACCAGGGCTGCCTCTACCTCAGCAGCTTTTCTCAGAGGAGTTCCAACCAAAGACATTCTAGAAGCTGCTACTTGGAATTTGGTTCATACCTTCACAAAGCATTGTCATTTGCCTCTCTTCTCCAAATCCAGGGCAGGCTTTGCCACTGCATTTCTGCAGGGCCTTATAGCCGCTCCTAATGCTATCTAGTTCCATCCTCCCATCCATGGCTTTGGGATTCTACACAAATGTAATGACTGCAACAGTGAAACACGAAGAACATAGTACAGATGTGTACACTTACCATAAATGTAGATGTTCAAGTGTATTCACTGTTGCAGTCCGGGTTACCCACCCACCATCCCCCTTTTCTATAACTTCTCTTTCCTTCACTATGTTCTAAAGCCACTGGGGTGTATTTGCTTTTAGATGAAGGTAAAGTGTATGTTGCTATAAGTGCATTTGCATATATATTTCTGTTTTTTTATATATATATATATATATATATATATATATATATATATATATATATATATATACACACACACATATATTTTTGCTCCCCATTTGGGGGGCACCTGACGTCTGAGGCAAGAAAAACTGAATAAAATGGCGTCAGCTGCAAGTTTTATACCCCTGACGACCTGACGTCATGGATGAGGAGACAGCAACCGACGCAGGACCCAAGACTTTGTTATTCAGGCTGACTGAGGGCAACCTGCCAGCAGATTACCCAAATGTAATGACTGCAACAGTGAATACACTCAAAGTGCCCACAAATTACCACATAGGTGGCAATCCATTAAGTACGGAAGAAGTAATTAGGGACCTGGGGACCCAAGTTGATAGCAATCTCTCATTTGACAACCACGTGGCCAAAGTGGTTAGAAAAACATTTTATATAGCCCACCTAATCATGAAGGGATTCACATCTAGATCAGGGGAGGTCATCGTGCCTCTTTACTCATCCCTCATCAGGCCCATAATTAAGTACAATGCCCCTTTTGGGATGTATCTTACCAGACACCTGCGGCAACTGGAAAGACCCCAAAAGTACCTCACCAAGAGGATCAAAGGGCTCAAACAGATGCCATATGCTGCCCGGTTAAAGAAACTCCAGCTCTACTCAGTGGCATACCGCCTGCTCAGAGGGGATTTGTGCCTGACGTATAAAGCCATGTCCAACCCGGAATTAATGGACATGCTGCACCTCAGAAAATCCAAATCCCATCGAGCTACGTGCTCGAGAGACTTGAACCTCAGCACTGAAATAAATAGGACATGCTGGAGGGACAGATTCATAACCCAGAGGCTCCCTACACTCTGGAATAAAATCCCAGTCCAGGTTAGGCAGAGTCCCTCATTGACTCTCTTCAAGAGGAATCTTGATGAGTGTATGGGAGATCGTAGGTTTACCCCGGCTATCACTTCTGTGTCACTGTTAGACAGAGGCACAGTATACTAACCTCGAAAAAGGGCATAGCAAAATAAATTTAAAATGGGTGGTGAAAGCCAAACACACACTGGCTAGGCTTATAAATGCCCTAGGGCAGATAGCCTAGTATGAACCTATGAACATCTACATTTATGGTAAGTGTACACAACTGTAATTTTATTGTCTTGGGGATGTCCATCTCCAGGAGTCGTGCTCCATTTGTCATGCCTTCAATCATAGAGCACTCCTGGAGAGGAAAAACAAATTGATCTTGAAAGGTCTTCTAAAAACCTCCTCCTCAGAGGCAGTGGAAGAAGGTCTGGGTTCATCCAAGCCTGACATCTCCCTCTTGTAAGTCTGATAAATCAGACAGATCTGGAAAGAGGTCTTCCTCTTCTACTTCATTGGAACCGACACAAAAAATCCCCAGACTAACTTCCTCGGATACAAAGGCTACTGGATCTGACGCTTCATCGCCTCTGATACCTTCCTGCTCCGTGCCGATTGAGTTTGAACTTAGAAGCTGGTCTCCAACCTTGGAACCAGTCTCCCCTACATTGAGATCTCCTATTCCACAAAGGACAAAATCCCCCACCTCCTCAACTCTGTCTTCTAGGAGTCTTTCGGAGGACGACGTGGCTCTGGTGGTACAGAGACTTCTACAGGCACCGGCACTGGCCAGTTTACTGTTAGATTCGACCCCTAGGGCTTTGGATCCTACAACATCCACCTCCTCTGCTCCAATTCCTCCTCCGATCCAACCCCTGGCTTCGTAGTCAGAAGGTCTGGAGCTGGTCTTAGTGGAACTGTCAGATCCAAGACCCACCACAGTTTCTGTGGATCTGACCATAGCTTGGACATCATTAGTTCCATCGGAGCTGGAGGAGTCTAGGAGCGAACACTGTCCAGTCAGGTCTTGGGGGGGGGGGGTGAGTTAGGTCAGACAGCTGTCGGATCCGACTTTGCCTCTCAGGCCCTCACCTTGGCGGAGTTCATCTCCTACCTCAGCCTTAGGTCCATTGTCTTTGGTTCCGGGGGGTTCCTCAGCTTCTTCAGATCCAGGGATATCCTTGGATCTGGGACGGGGGGCTTTTTAGGTAATGAGGGTGCTGTTTCTGCAGACAGGTCCAAATTTCTCTCCGGATATTACTCCTGCTAAAGCTTCAGTGCTTGCTTCTATACCCCTGCATCCACAGGGATGCAGAGATCCTAGGTGTCAGGATGCCCCACAGAGCACCCCTCCACTCTTCCGAAACCTCCCCAGCGTACCCTTCTGAGGAGGTCCCTTGGAAGAGACTGTGCAAGAGGTAGCACTTAGACTCCCCAGAGGAGTCCTTCACTTCAGACACTGACCTCGATGAGGCTGAAGGGTCCCCATAGTCACCTCCTGATGTCTCCTTGGGAGATATCCTGGAAATGCTAAAGCAGAGAGGTGGCTGGAAGTCCACCAACCCTTCAGCTGAGGAGTCCGTGTACCTGAAGGCTTTCTGATCTCAGCCTTCCACCTCATGGGTGACTCCATCTTTCGATGAGCTCATGGACCTGGTTTCTCTAAAGCAGTGGGAGTCCCCAGAGTCCATGGAACCTGTTCCTAGGAGGCCAAACAAATTTATTACATCTTTTCGGGACACGTGTTGAAATGTCTCCCGGAGGCAGAGGGGGAAGTAATAATGGAAGAAGCCGACCTCATGGAGGAGTCTGCAAAATCAGGGCAACAGAGAATATTTTTTTGGTAGGCCCTTTCAGTGCTCCTGAATGGAGGCCTGACTGTTCATCTCTGGAGGCAGTTGGAGGTCGCTTATCTTTGTACCCAGAAGCCTGGCAGCAAGTGATAAAAGACAAATGGGTACAAAGCATCATATCCAGAGGTTGCGCCATCCCTTTTCCCTTCCTGCCCCAAAGATAAAAAAAAGTTCCAGACATTCCACCCAGTCAAAAGGAACTGGCATCTCTAGAAATTCAAAAGTTGCTAGATGAGAGTCCTCAAAGAAGTCCCCGCAGACCAAGTAGATTCTTTTTAGTTCCAAAAAAAAAACAGGGGACTGGAGACCAATTCTGAATCTCAGTATTCTAAACAAGTCAGTAAAAAAGTGCACATTCCAGATGATGACACGGCAGTTGATACTCCCATTTTTGGGAAAAGACAATTGGATGTCCTGCATAGGTCTACAGGATGTGTACTACCACATAAAAATTGACAGGTGATCCAGGAGACACCTGCGCTTTAGGCTGGGAGTTGGTCACAACCAATTTCGAGCTCTGCCCTTTGGCCTCACTGCAGCCCCCAGAGTGTTCAAATGTATGGCAGTAGTAGCGACTCACTTGAGACTTCTAGGATTCCGGGTGTTTCCATACTTAGATGTCTGACTCTTATTTATTTATTTATTTCCAGTTTGATGACTGGGGAGGTCCACTGGGCTCAGGGAACCCGTTTTCAGTGGAGGCCCGGGGAGAAAAGCTCCGCATTACATAGTTTAGTTACATATACGATCATAGTAAAGAAGACACAATTACAGTTTTGTTCCATGCTAAAGAACATGAATAAATTCTTTGGTTCCATAGTACGTAAATATTTAGGATGGCAGTGGTAACTTAATTGAGGGGGAGAATAAAGACTTAGAAGGAAAAGAGAGGAAAAAAGGTGGGATGGGTTATTTATAATATACACATTTATGCTAGGTTAGCTTGTACTCAGAGTTAGTCAAGAGTTTAAGGGGTGGATCGATTATTAGGCTAGGTGGGGAGTGCAGTTGCATTTCCTGTTAGAGGAAAGGTACGAATATAGCTGAGTTTTTTAAAGTTTTCATAGTTTTCACAAGTTCTTAGAGAGGAAGGAAGAGAATTCCATTTTTTAGCTAAGGAAAAGGATAGAAGAAGCTGACCAGCAGGACGATTGAGTTTGCGTACAGTGATTAGGTTTTGGTGAGTAGATCTTAGAGTTCTGAGTGGTGTAAGGTTGAAGGATGTTGGTTAGTGCTGGGCACATAGTAGGTTGAAAAATTTAGTCTGTGGGCTGTAGTAATTTGGAGATGGTCTAGATGGTTGGAGAGTTCAAGCCAATTTAACAAATGAAGGGCAGTACAATGATGGGAGGAGAATTTGGCTTGGGTTGCAAATTTAGAAATCGTATTATAATAGACTTCCAATGTGGAGGAGAGAGAGGCAGATAAGTTTGTTAGTAGAGGAGCACCATGCATTAGTGAGGGGGAGTGGATAGGTAGTGACGAGAGTTTGTCTGGTGGAAGGAGAGAAAAAGTGGATGTTTCTGTATAGCATACCAAGTTTTATATGGTTTTCTATGTTTTGCTGGATGTGAGTGTCGAATTTTAGGTGTTCATCAATAGTAACCCCAAGTAGTTTAGCGAAGGGAACAACCTCTATAGTAGAGTTGTTTTGGCTAATAATTTTTTATCAGTCATGACCAGGCATCTAGTAATAAAAGCCAGGGATACAGCCTTTAAACTCTCCTCCCACCTAGGGATTACAATAAATTACGAAAAATCTGCGTTAGTGCTTTCTCAGCATGTGGTATTCATAGGGGCAGAACTAGATTCAACACAGATGACAGCGAGATTTACACCAGAAAGGCTTCAAGTTCTAAGACATCAGGTGATGTACCTTTTAAGAAGCAAAACGGCCCAGGCAGAGATGGTCTTAAAAGCTATGGGGATCATGGCAGCAGCAATAGTTTTAATTCCCCTAGCACATCTGCATATGAGAATTCTTCAGTGGTTGCTATCCACTCAGTGGTCAGTGCAAGAACTGCCGATGTCTCACAAAATAATCATAACAGAAATCTGTAAGAAGTATCTTCGATGGAGGCTTCACTCATGTGACTCTTGGTCGACTATTTGTTCTCCCCCAACCAACGGCCACAGACACCTCTCAGATGGGTGGGAGGGGGCATAATCTGGGAAAAACATTCCAAGGCACCTGGCAGGATCACGAGACCCACTTGCACATCAGTGTCCTAGAAATGAGAGTAGTGCTTTCAGTGTTGCAAGCATTCCTGGACTCTCTTCCACTGGGAATTATTGCAATCCAGACAGACAACATGCTAGTTGTATGGTATAAACAAACCAGGAGGAACCAGATCTTACCTCCTTTGTTGAGAGGCCCTGAGAGTATGGCAATGGGCAACCTCCGCCCAGAGTTTTCTGACAGCACTGCACATCTGAATGAAATCCACCGCGATAGCGGACAAGCTAAGCAGAGCAATTTTGTTGCCTCACAAGTGGTCTCTGAAACAGGAAGTAGCTGAAAAAAAATTCCGAAAATGGGGCCAGCCTTGCTGCAACTTCTTTGCAACATCTGTGAATGCAAAATGCAGCAACTACTTTGCCCTTATCCCCCTCGAGGAGAAGTCACCAAGGGATGCACTCATTCATGATTGGCCCCCAGGCCTCCTCTATAATTTTCCTCTAATTCCCAAAGTCCTTCAGAAAGCCAGTTCTTTGGGAAGGGACTTGATACTCATCACTCCATACTGGCCTCACCAAATCTGGTTCCCCGTCCTGTGGCCTCATCTTTGGGAGGAGCCATGTATTCTGGACCCAGTTCCAGACCTTTTGATTCGTGCATCAGGAACGCTCCAGCCATCTCTTCAGACCCTCAAACTGACTGCTCCAGTTCCAACGATACCCAGATGTTCTTCATGTTTCACTGTTGTAGTCATTACATTTGGGTTATCCTGCTGGCAGGCTGCCCTCAGTCTGTCTGAATTCCAAAGTCTTAGGTCCTGCATTGGTTGCTGTCGCCTCTTCCCTGACGTCAGGTCGACAGGGGTATAAAAGATGGAGCCGACACCATTTTATCCAGTCTTTCTTGCCGCGCGGTGCTCGAAACAGAAGCAGTTCGCAAGTGCCAGTCGGCTGACTCCTGAGATTTTCATGTTCGAGTTTCAGATCTGAAGTCTTCATTAAAAGCTAAGTACCCCATTGGGGAAACTTTTTTCTTGCTCCATACCGATGTCAGAAAAAGTTAATTGTATTTCTTGTGGGAAGCAAATACCTCATAAGGACTTTCATTCTTACTGTATTCCTTGCCTAGGCCCTGACCACGAAGTTGCTAGTTGTCAGTTTTGTGCTAGATTTAACCAACGCACTATTAAGCGTCGGCACGATTTTGCATTAAGCTATTTTGGGCGATAATTTAATTATACAATGTCTTCGGATAGCCACCCGACTACCGGAGTTCACAAAAAACTCAAAGAAAAAGACAGGCAACCGAGGTCCAAAACCGACGAAGCTTCTCCTAAGCAAGTCGCCGGTTCTCAGTGAGGCGCTTTCGCAGCCCCTGATGCCCACTACTTTAGAGTCGCAGGCTGCTACCGACTCCTACATGGAGTCGGCCAGGCCGCAGGAAACTCAAGTTATTGGAGCCTCAGAGATTATTCCCCCAGATGGGTCCGGAGCCGCTGAGCAGGGCATCGGCTTCTGAGGGTGTATTCAGACCTATACAATTATATATTAAACTGACTTCAAAGACTAAAACACCTATAAAGGCAAAGAAACAAGTTCACCAGTCACAAGGACAGGCCTCCATGCCCAAAAAACAGATGCTCAAAATGGCCGAAGACTTAATTACCTTGATTAGGGGTTCCCACCCCCCCCTCATAAGAGGCCTAGGCAAGAGACAGGCTATGAATCTTCAGATCGGGTTTCCATTTCTTCTGATTCCTCTTCTGATCAGGAATATCCCCCCCCCCCCCAATGAGGATTCTGATGCTGAAGAATCAATTCCTTCAGCTTCTTCTCCTGAGGACTACTCTTTTGGGTAAACCTTGCATACCATGAGGGCGCACTTCCACTGGGAGAGCCATGATTTTTCAGACTCTAAGAAAAGGCTCAGACTTCCTTTTACTACCTCAACACAGGCCTCTAGCTATTCCACCTGTGTTGTACATTGTAGATGTGTTATCGGAGTCTAGTCTGATCCCTGACTCTTTACCTCCAGCTCCTGTTAAGCTGGAAAGATACTACAGGTTCCCTGACTCTCATAAATTCCTTTTCAAAAACCCTTCTGCAGATCCAGAAACTATTTCTCAGGGTCCTTAAGGGGTCAAGGCTTCTACTGCAAAAAATCCTACCCCCTCTGACAGGGATTCTAGGGCTCTGGATAGATGGGGAAAAAAGATTTACACATCTGCTACTCTGGCTATAAGGGCCTTAAATTGCCAGTTTCATATGCTCAAATATCAGCAATATATCATGGCATTGCTTAAACAGAAAATTATGTCAAATTCTGAATGTGCAGAAAACAAAGAAATGCAGGATTTATTGCATGCAGCTGAACAAGTTGGAAAGCATACTTTGCAATGTGGGTTTGATTATCTGGAGGCCTCCTGCAGGGCCGCTGTTACGGGTTCTGTCATTAGGAGGCATGCTTGGTTAAAGGAACAAAATCTGCCTGACCATGTTAAAGCAAAATTATTAGATGCTCCTTTACAACATGATACCTTGTTTGGTGTTAAGGCAGAAGAGGTGTTAAAGAAAATGGAGGACAAAGCTAAATCTATGCAAACGGTCAAGGATTTCTTACAGGTACAGCCACCTAGATTTAGCAGACACTGGCTTACAAAGAATTGGTCCTTTCCAGTCTCAGACAGACCCCAAAGGGGCAGATCCAGATGCCCTAGAGGCAGAACACAGCCTCAAGGATCCTACAGGCCTAAGCAGTGGAGTGCTATCTCCAAAGGTGGAGAGGACAAATCAGTCATACAGGAAACCGTCCCAATGACTTCCCTCTGCCTGCGCCAAGCACTTATCTTCTGGCAGCAGCCATAGGGGGAAAACTAGCACTTTTTTCTCAAAATTGGCACATTATAACCCAGGACAAATGGGTTCTAGACAGTGTCACAAGGCTACAAGTTTCATTTCCATACCCTGCCAAGGGCAAACGGTTGGCCAGACCTGCCAAAAAATCAATGGGCAGAGGCTGAAAAACAAGTCGCAGCTCTTATGGACATAAGGGCTATTCAACAAGTACCACAGCAAGAGCAGGGAAAAGGATTTTACTCAAGACTTTTCTTGGTACCCAGAAAGGACAAAGTATGGAGACCAATACTGGACCTATCTATTCTAAACACTTTTCTGAATATACCAAAATTCAAGATGTTGACCTTACAGCAGCTTCTGCCCATGCTGGGCAGCAAGGCTTGGCTCGTGACTTTAGACCGAAAAGAGGCATATCTGCATGTCCCAATCAGACAGTTATGCAGAAGATACCTCAGATTCAAGGCTGGCTCAAAGCATTACCAATTCTCTGCACTGCCCTTTGGCTTATCTACTGTGCCCAGGGTCTTCACAAAGTGCTTGGCACCAGTAATTGCTTACTGCAGACAAAGAGGATTACAAATATATCCTTACTTGGAAGACTGCCTCATACAAGCAGAGAACAAGGACATTCTACTACAGCATCTGACTTTTGTGATAAGACTTTTAACATGCCTAGGGTACACAGTCAACAAAAAATAAATCAAAACTAGTACCTTCAAGAGATAATATTCCTGGGTGCAAGCTTAAATACAACTGCCCAGATGGCTTATCTCACTCCAGACAAACAAAGGCAACTGACTTACCTATTTCAAGGAAATGACAACAAAGGCCGTTATCTGCAAGAAAAATTCTGCAGGCTTTGGGCTTCATGGCATCCTGCATCTTACTAATTCCATATGCAAGACTGCATATGAGGAAAATTCAATGGTACCTAAAAAGTGTCTGGACACAACATTGCCACAGCCTGGAAACAATGAATGTTCATAGTGTTTCACTGTTGCAGTCATTACACTTGGGTCATCCTGCTGGCAGGCCACCCGCAGTTGGCCCGAATTCCAAAGTCCCGGTCTGGCGTCGGTTGCTGTCGCCTCTTCCCTGACGTCAGTGCGCCAGGGGTATAAAAGATGCAGCCGACACCATTTTCTTCTGTCTTTCTTGCCGTGTGGTGCCCGAAGCAAAAGCACTTCTCAAGTGCCAGTTTGCTGACTCCTGAGATTTTCGTAATTGAATTTCAGATCCGAAATCTTCAATAAAGCTAAGTACCCCGTTGGGGAACCTTTTTTTTTTCTTGCTCTAGACTGATGTCAGAAAAAGTTAACAATTGTATTTCTTGTGGGAAGCAAATACCTCATAAGGATTTTCATTCTTACTGTATTCCTTGCCTAGGCCCTGATCACGACGTTGCTAGTTGTCGGTTTTGTGCTAGATTTAACCAACGCACTATAAAGCGTTGGTACGATTCCCATAAATTTCTATATAAAAACCCTGCTGCTGACCCAGAAATTATCTCTCAGGGTCCCAAAGGGGTCAAGGCCGCTTCTGCTAAAACCCTGTCCCCTCAGATAGAGATTCTAGGGCTCTGGACAGATGGAGGGAAAAAAGTCTACACTTCTGCAGCCTTGGCTGTAAGGGCTTTAAATTGTCAGTTTCATATGCTCAAATATCAGCAATACTTAATGACTTTGTTAAAACAAAAAATGTTGACAAATTCTGAATGTTCTGAGAACAAAGAATTGCAGGATTTATTGCATGCAGCTGAACAAGTGGGAAAACATACTTTGCAATGTGGTTATGATTCACAGGAGGCCTCGTGCAGGATTGCAGTTACAAGTTCTGTTATTAGAAGGCATGCTTGGTTAAAGGAGCAGAATCTGCCTGATCATGTTAAAGCAAAATTATTGGATGCTCCATTACAGCATGATACTTCGTTTGGTGTTAAGGCAGAAGAAGCGTTGAAGAAAATGGAGGATAAAGCTAAATCTTTGCAGACAGTGAAGGATTTCTTACAGGTACAGCCACCCAGATTTAGCAGGAACTGGCCTTCTAAGAATTGGTCTTTTCCAGTGGCAGACAGACCTCAAAGAGGCAGATTCAGATGCCCAAGAGGCAGGCAACAGCCCCAGGGCTCATACAGGCCCAGACAATGGGGTGCTTCTACCTCCAAAAGCGGAGAAGACAAGTCACAGCCTTATAGGAAACTGTCCCAATGACATCCCTCTACAAATGCCAAGCACTTTTCTTTTGGCAGCTCCCTTAGAGGGAAGTTAGCACTTTTTTCACAAAATTGGCACAGGATCACCCAGGACAAATGGGTCTTAAATATAGTCTCTCAGGGCTACAGGTTCCACTTTCACACCCTTCCAAAGGCAAAAGGTATGCCAGACCTCCCACACAATCAATGGGCAGAGGCACAAAAACAAGTTTCATCTCTCATGGACATGAGGGCTATTCAGCCAGTGCCACAACAAGAGCAGGGACAAGGATTTTACTCAAAACTTTTCTTAGTACCAAGAAAGGACAAAGCCTGGAGACCAATTCTGGACCTGTCTATTCTAAACACTTTTCTGGACGTTCCAAAATTCAAAATGTTGACACTGCAGCAGCTTCTGCCCATGCTGGGCAAGAAAGCTTGGCTTGTAACTTTGGACCTCAAAGAGGCATACCTGCATGTCCTGATCAGACCATCTTGCAGAAGATACCTCAGATTCATAGCTGGCTCAATGCACTACCAATTCTCTGCACTGCCCTTTGGCTTATCTACTGTGCCCAGGGTCTTCACAAAATGCCTGGCACCAGTCATTGCATTTTGCAGTCAAAGAGGGATTCACATATTTCCCTACTTGGACGACTGCCTTATTCAAGCAGAGACCAAAGACATTCTACTAAAGCATATGGCGTTTGTAAAAAGATTGCTAATTTGCCTAGGGTACACAGTAGACGAAAAGAAATCAAAATTAATATCCTCTCAAGAGATAATATTCCTGGGTGCAGACTTAAATACAACTGCCCAGATGGCTTATCTCACTCCAGACAAACAAAGGCAACTGACTTCTTACTTCGAAAACATGGCAACAAAGACCCATTATCTGCAAGAAAAATTCTGCAGGCTCTGGGCTACATGGCATTCTGCTAATTCCATATGCAAGATTGCATATGAGGAAACTACAATGGTATCTAAAAAGTGTTTGGACTTAGCTTTGCCACAGCCTGGAAACATTAATTACTCTCATTCCCTGCCTGCAACAGGAGTTTTGATGGTGGGCACAGGCCTGTCCTCACAACAGGGGACAACCATTTGCTTTACCCACAGCCAGGCAGACATTAACAACAGATGCGTCAGATTATGCCTGGGGGGCACACATGGCAGGAAAACGTATTCAGGGCACATGGCCCACAAGCCAAATGCATCTTCATATCAATCAAAAAGAGATGCTAGCTGTACAGAATGCACTGACAGTCTTCAAGGACCTACTTCATCCAGGACAACTGCTGATAAAGACAGACAATACTACAGTCATGTGGTACATAAACAAGCAAGGAGGCACACATTCCTACCCCCTCTGCAGATGAGCCATGACTTTGTGGAATACAGCATTGACTTATCAAGTACACCTGCAAGCACAATTCCTGCCAGGAAGGACAAATACCTTGGCAGATGAACTAAGCAGAAACCTCATGGATCCTCATGAGTGGAAACTAGATCCACAAATCTTCAGAATGATAACAGGGAAATGGGGATGTCCCCTCACAACTGCCAGCTACAAAGATTCTGCACTCGGACTTATCACGAACAAGCATGGAAAGTGGACATCCTTTCATTCATCTAGAAAGCCCTCTCAGTATATGCCTTCTCTCCTCTGCCTCTCCTCCGCAAAGTACTCCTAAAGGTCAGACAAGAGAAGCCAAAAATTATCCTGATTGCCCCAGACTGGCCACGCCAGCTCTGGTATCCAATCCTAAAGAACTTGTCTCAAGGCCCAGCCTGCACATTACCTCACATTCCTCAAAACAATCATATCCTACACAGCCAACTCAGAACCCGAAGTCTGGCTACATGGCGGATAATGTAACCATTCAGAACACACCTCTCTCTAAAGCAGTTATGGATGTTATTTTGGAGGCCAGGAAGCCCAACACCAGAAAATCTTATGCAGAAAAATGGAAGAAATTCTGTGCTTGGAACCAGGCACAAGGAATTGACATGCTTGTTCCAAATATTCCTCAGATTTTACAATACCTAACTGAGATGCTGGACAAAGGCCTATCCTTCTCATCAATCAAGATCCATGCCTCTGCCTTTTCAGCTCATTACAATACGGACCCACCTATTTTCTCTCATCCACTGCTAAGGCAGTATCTCAGAGGGGCCAAAAACATAAGACCTCCAAGGAGAGCTCCAATACCTGCATGGGACCTCAGTTTTGTCTTGGAAAAACTCACACTGCCTCCTTTTGAGCCAGCCAATACAGCTGAGATAAAATACTTATCATGGAAAACAGCTCTTCTCCTAGCAATAACTTCAGCAAGAAGAGTCTCAGAATTACAGGCACTAACGGCTGTGGAACCTTTTATTATTTTCCATCCAGACAGGGTTTCTCTAAGGACAAACCCAACATTTATGCCTAAGGTAATGTCCAGTGTGGCCCTTAACCAAACCATAAATTTGCCTACCTTTTATCCAAACCCACAGAATAAGGGGGAGAGACTTCTGCATTCTTTGGACATACACAGACAGCCACGCTTTTACTTGGACAAGACTAAAGCTTTCAGAAAGACTGAGCAACTCTTAGTGGCATATGCTGCAGGATCACAAGGGAAAGCTATTTCAAAGCAGACTATTTCAAAATGGATAGGCCACTGCATTTGTTTCTGCTATTCACAACATGGCAAATCAGTGCCTAAGGGCATTAGGCACATTCTACCAGAGCAGCAGCCACTTCAGCAGCCTTCCTCAGAGGAGTACCAACCAAGGACATTTTGGAGACTGCAACCTGGACTTCAGTGCACACTTTCACAAAGCACTACCACTTAACTCTTTACTCTAAATCCAGAGCAGGCTTTGCCACTGCAGTTCTGCAGGGCCTCACAGCCACTCCTAATTCTATTTAGGCCCAGCCACCCAACCTCAGCTTTGGGATTCAACCCAAGTGTAATGACTGCAACAGTGAAACACGATGAACATAGTACAGTTGTGTACCTACCATAAATGTAGATGTTCGAGTGCATTCACTGTTGCAGTCAATTACCCTCCACCATCCCCTTTCATTGCTAGGACTTATCTGTACTTCTCTATTCTATACAACCTATGTGGTGTATTTGCTTGTAGATGAAGTTTATGTGCATGCTTTTTTATGATCAAAATTTTTAAGCCAACCCTTTTGGGGGCACCTGACATCTGGGGTAAGAAAAACTGAAGAAAATGGTGTCTGCTGCATCTTTTATACCCCTGGCGCACTGACGTCAGGGAAGAGGTGACAGCAGCCGATGCTGGACTGGGACTTTGGAATTCGGGCCGACTGGGGGTGGCCTGCCAGCTGGATGAAGTGTAATGACTGCAACAGTGAATACACTCTAACATCTACATTTATGGTAGGTACACAACTGTACTTTACTCTAATTCCCTGCCTGCAACAGGAATTTCGATGGTGGTCAAAGGCTTGTCACCAAAACAAGGGACAGCCATTCTCACTACCCCCAACCAGGCAGAGCCTAACGACAGATGCATCAGATTATGCCTGAAGGGGGCACACATGGCAGGAAGAGGCACTCAGGGCACCTGGTCCACAAACCAAAAGCATGTACATATCAGTCAAAAAGAGATGCTAGCTGTTCAAAATGCCCTGACAGCCTTCAAGGACCTACTACATCCGGGACAACTACTGATAAAGACAACACCACGGTCATGTGGTATATAAACAAGCAGGGGGGCACACATTCTTACCCCCTGTGCAGACTAGCCATGGCTTTATGGGACACAGCATTCACTTACCAAGTTCATCTGCAGGCACAATTCCTGCCAGGAAAGGAAAATACTCTGGCAGATGAACTAAGCAGAAACCTCATGGATCCCCATGAGTGGCACCTGCATCCACAAGTCTTCAGCATGATAACAATGAAATAGGGACGCCCAGACAGATCTATTTGCCTCCCCTCAAAACAATCAACTAAAAAGATTCTGCACAAGGACTTATCACAGACAAGCTTGGAAAGTGGACGCCTTATCTTTCAACTGGACAAACCTATCAGTATATGCCTTTCCTCCACTGCCTCTCCTCCTTTCCTCCACTGCCTCTCCTCCCCCAAGGTACTCCTAAAGGTCAGGCAGGAGAAACCAAAAATTATTCTGATTGCCCCAGACTGGCCACACCAGTACTGGTATCCAATCTTAAGGAATTTGTCCCAATGCCCAGCCTAGACCTTACCTCAAATACCTCATCTACTGTCCCAGCAAAACAGTCAGATTCTGCACAGCCAACTCAGGACCCTAAACCTGGCAGCATGACAGATAATGTAGCCATACAAACCACACCCCTCAGTAAAGCTGTGATGGATGTCATTTTAGAAGCCAGAAAGCCTAGTACTAGAAAATCCTATGCTGGGAAATGGAAGACATTTTGCACTTGGATCCAAGCTCAAGGAACTGATACAGCTGTCCCAAATATTCCTCAGATTTTGCAATATTTAACTGAGATGCTGGACAAAGGCCTATCTTTTTCATCATCAATTAAAATCCATGCCTCTGCCATTTTGGCTCATTAAAATACAGAGCCACCACTCTTTGCTCATCCTTTATTAAGGCAGTACCTCAGAGGAGCCAAAAACTTAAGGCCCCCAAGGAGAGTGCCAATACCTGCATGGGACCTCAATTATGCCTTGGAAAAACTCACCTTACCTCCTCCTGAGCCAGCTGCTACTGCGGACATAAAGTTCTTATCTTGGAAAACAGCTCTGCTCCTAGCAATAACTTCTGCAAGACTGGTTTCAGAGCTGCAGGCTCTCATGGCTGTGGAACCCTTTATCATTTTCCATCCAGACAGGGTCTCTGAGAACAAACCCTTCATTTATGCCTAAGGTGGTATCCAGTGTAGCCCTTAACCAAACAATTCATTTGCCAACCTTTTATCCAAATCCACAGAACAAGGGGGAGAAAATTCTGCATTCTTTGGACGTACACAGACAACTTAGATTCTACTTGGACACAACTAAAGTTTTCAGAAAGACAGAGCAATTACTAGTGGCGTATGCCACAGCATCACAAGGAAAGGCTATCTCCAAGCAGACTGTTTCAAAATGGATAGGTCACTTCATTCGTTTCTGCTACTCACAGCATGGCAAACCAGTGCCTAAGGGCATTAGGCCACATTCAACCAGAGCTGCAGCCACTTCTGCAGCCTTTCTCAGGGGAGTACCAACCAAGGACATTTTGGAGGCTGCTACTTGGAGTTCAGTGCATGCCTTTACAAAACATTACAATCTGCCTCTTTACTCTAAATACAGGGCAGGCTTTGCCACTGCAGTTCTGCAGGGCCTCCTAGCCGCTCCTAATGCTGTTTAGCTCCAGTCCCCCAACCATAGCTTTGGGACTCAACCCAAATGTAATGACTGCAACAGTGAAACACGAACAACATAGTACAGTTGTGTACACTTACCATAAATGTAGATGTTAGAGTGTATTCACTGTTGCAGTCCATGTTACCCACCCGCCATCCCTCTTATTTTTGATGGAACTTATCTTTACTGCTCTAATCTATACAACCTAGGTGGTGTATTTGCTTATAGATGAAGGTAAAGCTTATTTTTGGAGTATGTATGTTTTATTTACATAAATTTAGCTTACCCTTTTGGGGGAAACTGACATCTGGGGCAAGAAAAACTGAATAAAATGGCGTCTGCTGCATCTTTTATACCCCTGACGTCCTGACGTCAGGGAAGAGGCGACAGCAACCGACGCAGGACCCAAGACTTTGGAATTCAGGCCGACTGAGGGCAGCCTGCCAGCAGGATAACCCAAATGTAATGACTGCAACAGTGAATACACTCCATCTACATTTACGGTAAGTGTACACAACTGTACTGTCTCCAACCCTCTCCTCTTCAGTTAAACACATTATAATCTCTTTTCATAAGGCTTCAATGAGGAAAATCTATAAAAGCAAATGGAAAAGATTCTCCTCATGGGCTACTCAACCATGTCTATCCCTTTTCTGCTCCCATTGACTTCATTCTGGATTTCCTAGCAAAACTTTTCAGTGACAGTGCAGCTGCAGCTACTATTATGGTTCAGCTAGCAGCAATCTCGAGTTTTCACTTGAGAGACTCAGGCTCCAGCATGATGTCTCATAAACTCTGCAAAGCTTTTCTCAAGGGTACTTTGTTTTTAAGACTCCCTATCACAGACCCTCTAGCACCATGGGACCTAAATTTCATCCTATCCCGCATAATTTTTCTTCGTTCGAACCAGCATCGTCTTGCAAATTAAAGTTTTTGACCTGGAAAACCATTTTCTTGGTAGCAATCACCTCTGCTGGAAGTGTGTCAGAGTTGCAAGCTTTGTCCATAAAGCCCCCATGTTTGCTTTTCCATAGAGAGAGAGCGTCTTTGCAAACAAACCCCTCCTTATTACCTAAGGTGGCTACAGAGTCAAATTTGAACCAAACTATAGAATTACTAGTTTTCTTCCCAAATTATGAAAACCAGGCAGAATACGTGTTACATCAACTGGATGTACACAGGCAGTTACATTTTCACCTACATAGAACTGCAGAATTCCGAAAATCTGATCAGTTATTTGTTTCGTTTTCAGATTCAAAGAAAGGATCTCATCTAAAGTTACAGTTTCTCAATGGCTTTCAGATTGTATAACTTTTATCTACAAGTCTCAAAATAAAGAACTTCCTAAAAATTTTATGACCCATTCTACAAGACCTATTGCAGCTTCTTCAGCCTTTCTGGCTATGTTACCAATTGATACCATTTGTGCTGCAGCAACATGGGCTAAACCATATACTTTTATCACTCATTACAAAGTTGGTTTGGCCTTCAGGAATAAAGCCTCTTTTGGAGCCATGGTTCGGAGGAATATTCTCCCATGAGCCACCCAAGATTCAGTGTGCTAGGGACGCTGTCCCAACCTAGTAAGAATGAAGGCGAGATAGGACAACAACACATAAAGAAGTTATGTACTCATAACATTCCATGTGGTTGTCCATCTTTGTCTTCATTCTTTCATCCCACCCTCCATCTTCCTTCCCTTCCTTTACTCCTAGAAGACCGGGTCTATAAATATTGGATTACCTTGACCTTTGTCCTCCATCAGCCTCTAGATTCCTCATTGGAATACTAATAACTTTATAATCAGGGCAAGCAAGATCTGGGATGGTTCTAGTGCTGGGACAGGGATATAGCCACAAGCTGGCAGAGGGCCTCAAGCTTGAAAATAAATGGTGAGGCAGATCCGAGGATCGGATCTGAACCCAGCCTAGTAAGATTGAGGAGAAAGATGGGCAACACACATGGAATGTTATGGTGAGTACATAACTTCTTTGATGTCCTTCAAGGATGCATCTGCAGTCCTAACATATGGGTTGTCCTGCCTCAGGCAGCCCTTCAGTCGGCCGGATTCCAAAGTCTGGGTCTGGCCTCGGCTGATGTCGCACTTCACCCGACGTCATAGCTGCTGTCATTCGGGTATAAAGGCATCAGCCGAAGCCATTTTCCTCTGTCTTTCTTGCCGCGTGGTGCCCGAAGCAGAAGCTGTTCGCAAGTGCCGGTCGGTCAGAACCAGAGATTACTACTACCGAAGACTTCTAAAAAGCTAAGTACCCCGTTGGGGACTCTTTCTTGCCTCAGCTGATGTCAGAAAAAGTAAATAACTGTTTAACTTGTGGGAAACAAATACCTCATAAGGATTTCCACTCTTACTGCCTTCCTTGCTTAGGCCCAGGCCACGACGTAGCAGCTTGTCTAGCCTGTGCTTCCTTCAACCGACGGACACTTAGACGTCGGTCGGAGTTTGCAGAGGTGTTTTTCGGCTCCGCTTTTGCTTACAACATGCCGTCGGAGACTCATACTTCACAATTAGCTAAAAAGCGTAAGGAAAAGGACCGACACTCGCGGTCCGCGGTTTCGGCCGAAACCACGGTTAAGCCTACCGCGAGTGTCTCTGTTTCGGCTGAAACCGAATCCTCAGTTCTTCCTTCGGCCGAAAGCATGCCTCCTACAACCGAGGCCTCACACAGCATGGCTGAATCTGCTACTGAAATTCCACCTGCTGTTGCAGGTTCTCAGGATTTATCCGATACTATTCCTTTAGACATATCTACTCCTGCACGTGGAGCTGCTAGGCCCCCTGCATCTATGTCTATCAAGGCTTTTTCTAGGGCTAAAGCAGCTAAATCTTCTAAGGCCTTGCCTGCTAAAACCCCCTCATCCAGGCCTACCTCTAGTTCCCAAATGCTCAGCCTGGCAGAGGATCTCATTTCTTTGATCAGGGGATCCCAACCTCACTCTGACAGGGCCTCTCATCCCCCTCCAGAGAAGTGGCCTAGAGCAGAGCCCCCTGAGCCAGTTTCAACAGATTATTCCTCGGATGATTCAGAAAACTCAAATCCTCCAGAAGGCCCTTATTCTCCATATGAGGACTCTGATGCAGAAGACTCCATTCCTTCTGCCTCTCCTCCTGAGGAATTTTCTTTTGGGGAAACCTTGCATGCTATGAGAGAGCAATTTCAATGGCAGGGCCAGGGTTTTTTCAGATACAAGGAAAAGGCTAAGGACCTTTTTACATTTACCACAGCATAGGCCTTTAGCCATTCCTCCAGTACTAACAGTTGTGGATGATGCATTTAATGATGCTTGTACTGCCCCTGACTCTCTTCCCCCGGCCTCTGCTAAGCCCGACAGATACTACAGGGTCCCGGACACACACCATCACTTGTATAAGGCTCCTATTGCAGATCCTGAAACTATTTCACAGGGCCCCAAAGCTGTAGCAGCTGCCTCTGCCAAAAACCCCCTCCCCTCTGAAAGAGAATCTAGAGCTTTAGAGAGATGGGGTAAAAAAGTTTATACTTCTGCTACTCTTTCGGCTAGGGCCTTAAACTGTCAATTCCACATGATTCAGTATCAGGAATTTTTGTTAGACCAGCTAAATAAAAAACTGTCCTCTCCTGAACCTATAGACCGTAAGTCCCTTCAGGATTTGGTACATAACACTCAGCAGGTCAGTAATCATTCCTTAAAATGCGGCTATGATGCACTGGAGGCTTCCTTTAGGTCAGCTATGACTGGTACAGTGATCAGAAGGCATGCATGGTTAAAAGAGCAATCCTTACCAGACCATGTAAAGTCAAAGCTCCTAGATGCCCCCATGGAGAAACAAAGTTTGTTTGGCTCCCCTGCACAGCAAGTGTTAAAGAAGGTGGAAGAAAAAGCAAAATCTGTCCAAACAGTCAAGGATTTCTTACAGGTCCAGCCTCCGAGGTTTAGTAGAAATTGGCCTTCGAAGACTTGGTCCTTTCCAGACACCTCCAGAGCACAGAGAGGCAGAAGTAGGCGCCCAAGAGGCAGAGGTCAATCCAGAGGTGCCTACAGAGGACGTCAGTGGCAGCCTAACAACCAGAGAAGTACTGCCACAGATCCAGCTACTACCACTTCCACAGGACAGTCACAGTGACTTGGCTCTGATACCGCCTACCAGGGAACAACTGGAAGCACCCTTAGGCGGAAAGCTAGCCTTGTTTTCAGTAAACTGGCATTACATTACAGGAGACAAATGGATTTTACAGACAACAGACAAAGGCTACAGGTTTCACTTCCATACTCTGCCAAGAAAGAGAGGAATGCCAAACCCTACCACCAAATCAAACACTTACTAAGGATGAGAGCTATAGAAAAGGTACCATCTATGGAACAAGGACAAGGATTTTACTCCAGACTTTTCCTGGTACCAAGAAAAGAAAACCAATGGAGACCTATTCTCGACCTGTCCGCTCTGAACACATATCTCATTGTTCCAAAATTCAAAATGCTGACCCTACAGCAACTTCTTCCCATGCTGGGCAAGGAGTCTTGGCTGGTGACTCTAGATCTCAAGGAGGCATACCTGCACGTCCCTATACGACCAGATTGCAGAAGATACCTCAGATTTCTTGCAGGATCAGAGCATTATCAATTCTCAGCATTGCCCTTTGACTTATCTACTGCGCCCAGAGTATTCACGAAATGCCTGTCATCAGTAATTGCTCATTGCAGGCTTCAGGGAATTCAAATTTATCCATACCTGGACGACTGCCTGATACAAGCGGACAACAAGATCAAATTAAGAAAAGATTTGGGAAAGGTTATTCACCTACTGCAAGCCCTGGGATACACAGTCAACATAAAAAAGTCAAGGCTGGTACCATCCCAAAGGATAACATTCTTGGGTGCAGAACTGGACACATCAAATCAAATGGCATTTCTCACAGCAGAAAAGCAGAAGCAACTACCACTCTATTTCATGGCATTAACAACGCAGAACCAGCTTACAGCAAGGAAAGTCCTGCAAGCCCTGGGTTACATGGCATCCTGTATAATATTGATTCCACATGCCAGACTACATATGAGGAAGTTGCAATGGTACCTAAGGAATTTATGGTCTCAGCACAAGCACAGCCTAGAAACCCAAATTCCAATAATTCCATGCCTGAAGCAAGAATTCCTGTGGTGGGCTCAGGCCTGTCAGTTGAACAGAGGACTGCCTTTCCGCAGCCCTCACCCAAGCCAGACTATCACCACGGACGCCTCAGACCTCGGTTGGGGGGCACACATGGTGGACAAGTGTATACAAGGCCTATGGACACAAGACCAGCTGAACCTACACATAAATCAAAAAGAGATGCTGGCAGTGAAACAGGCAATTCAGACATTCAGACCGTTTCTTCAACAGGGTCATTTGCTGATAAGGACGGACAACACCACAGTCATGTGGTATATCAACAAACAGGGAGGCACACACTCATATCCTCTATGCCGGATGGCAATGGACCTGTGGAATGTGGCCCTGAGCCTCAACATTCAGCTCCAGGCCATATTTGTGCCAGGAAAAGAAAATATACTAGCAGACACCTTAAGCAGAACTGCCACGGATGCCCACGAATGGATGCTGCATCCAGACATCTTCAAATCCATTACAAAGAAATGGGGGCTACCAGAAATAGACCTGTTCGCATCCCCACACAACCACCAGTTGAGGAAATTCTGCACAAGGACATACCACCCACTTGCTTGGAAGGTGGACTCCCTATCCTTCAGTTGGGAAAACCTGACAGCATATGCATTCCCACCTCTTCCTTTGATGCACAAAGTGTTACTGAAGATCAAAGAAGATCACCCAAGGATCATCCTGATAGCTCCAGACTGGCCGAGGCAGCATTGGTACCCGCTACTGAGGAGTATGTCTCGGGCACACGCATGCCCTCTACCTCTAGTTCCTTTACTGCTAACACAGAACAACTTCAAGATCCTGCATCCAAACTTGAAAACACTGCAGCTAGCTGCTTGGAATATTATATAAAGCAAAATAACTCAGATTTATCTCAGAGGGTTAAAGACATTATCCTGGAGGCTCGCAGACCCTCCACAAGGAAAACTTATTCAGCCAAATGGAAAAGATACCTCATTTGGAGTGCAGCAAAAGGAGAAAATGTATCATTAGCAAGCATAGCTAACATCCTGGAATATTTAGCAGAACTTTTCCACAATGGCCTGTCTTCCTCCACCATTAAAATTCATGCATCAGCAATTTCAGAAGAATACAACATGGATCCTCCAGTCTTCTCTCATCCTCTACTCAGGCAGTTTCTGAGAGGAATTAAAAATGTAAAGTCTCCAAGGAAGCCACCTTTGCCTACATGGGACCTTAACTTTGTGCTACAAAAGTTAACACTTCCCCCTTTTGAACCAGCAGCAACAGCAGAATTACAGCTCTTATCTTGGAAAACTGCTTTCCTGCTTGCAATCACTTCAGCAAGAAGGGTTTCTGAATTACAGGCATTAATGGCAGTACAGCCCTTCCTTATCTTCCATCAGGATAGAGTGTCCTTGAGAACTAATCCTACTTTTATGCCAAAGGTAGTCTCCAGGGTATCATTGAACCAAGCAATCCTCCTACCAACTTTCTTCCCCAACCCACAGAACAGGGGCGAAAGACTACTACATACCTTGGATGTGCACAGGCAATTGCGCTACTATCTGGACAGAACCAAGGACAATAGAAAAACTGACCAGCTTCTGGTAGCATATGCAACAGGAATGGAAGGAAAAGCAATTTCAAAACAGACAATCTCAAAATGGATAGGAAATTGCATTAGATTTTGTTACTCTTTTCATGGAAAGACAACTCCAGAAAACATCAGACCTCACTCCACAAGGGCTACAGCCACTACTACAGCTTTCTTATGAGGAGTGGCTACCAAAGGCATTTTAGAGGCTGCTACTTGGAGCTCCGTGCATACATTTGCCAAGCATTATAATCTACCTTTATACTCCAGATCCCGGGCAGGTTTTGCCACTGCTGTTTTGCAAGGGATCTTAGCTACACCATAATCATCTTAGTACCTCCTCCCCCAGTTTGGCTATGGTATTCTACCCATATGTTAGGACTGCAGAGGCATCCTTGAAGGACATAGTACAGTTTTGTACCTACCATTAATGTAGATGTCCGAGAGGTATGCATCTGCAGTCAGGATTACCCACCCTCCTTCCCCTCTGTGGTACTCCTAGGGTATTTGCCCATCTTGTAGCTAGCTGGGGGAATCTATTATGGTGTATTTGTTTGTATATATGTATATACATGTTTATTTTTGTTTGCTCTCTACTGTTTGGAATCATTTGCATTTATCCAAATTTAGCCTTCCTAGAGGGCACCTGGCATCTGGGGCAAGAAACACTGAGGAAAATGGCGTCGGCTGATGCCTTTATACCCGAATGACAGCAGCTATGACGTCGGGTGAAGTGCGACATCAGCCGAGGCCAGACCCAGACTTTGGAATCCGGCCGACCGAAGGGCTGCCTGAGGCAGGACAACCCATATGTTAGGACTGCAGATGCATACCTCTCGGACATCTATATTTATGGTAGGTACAAAACTGTACTTTTCATCTGTACTAGGGAAACTGGAAGGAACACACTGCATTCATTTTATAAAAGCACAAATAAGCAACTGGACTAAATATTCCACAGCAGGAGTTGTTAGTTGAAAGGGCACATAATGTATATGCTCCACACATGGGTATGAGAAAGCAACCTATACTTTTAATACTAAGGATGCAATTCTGCCAGCAGAAGGAGTTGATTCTGATAAAACTGTGGCAGAAGGAAAAAATACTAAAAGTGAGAGACAGCAGATTGTGGGGAATTACTCATTGCGCACCAGGCAGAAGAAGAGTAAATTCATCCCACTGTTCAGGGAATGTCGAGATGCAGGTATGAGATTCAAACTGCTGTACCCAGCTACCTTAAATGTATTCTTCTCTGGAGGGACAAAATAATTTTTTAATGAAGTACATGCTAAGGAGTAAATACAAAAGCTTTTCCAACAAAAAAGTGAGCAGTGAAACGGAAAGAGATTCTGCTTCTTGTTGTTCTGGTAATAAAGAACACAGAGAGACTGTACCTGTGGAACCTTTTCCACTGTTTCAATGGAAAATGTTGGAGAGAAGGAAGGGACCGTGAGACTGGACTAGAAGCAACGAGTATTTTGGGAGATGGAGATGAACAGTAAGTTACATGGGATTATAATGTGATAATTATATTTATGAAATATGACAGAACAAGTTAATCTGGAAATGTTGGACCTTTTCAGAATTTGTTGAACTTGTGGTGGACTGTAAACTGTATGCCCTACTTCATGTCATTAATGTTAGGAAAAATGCTTTGTGAAGGGGAAGAGAGGGGAGAAAGTTAACTGTAAGTAAAGAAAACTTTTTTTCTTAGTAGTACTCTTTTTGTGGTAAATGGTTTTCTCTGCATGTTATAAAGTAAAGTTTTCTCACATATTTTAAGTGTAATGGGGATTTTATAAATAGTTGCTGCTGTTCTTTTTTTCTTCCTCCTGTCTGTGTCTCTCTCTCTCTCTCTTTCCTTGTTCAGTTTTAAGAAATGTAGTCACTGCAGTGTAAAAAAAAGCCTGGTTTAAAAGAGCATGACAAAAGAAAAATGAATGACTGTAATGATTTAAGGACCTTAGACTGATTTAGTAACACGTTTTAAAAGAAAGCAAGTAAATGAAAAAGAATATTGAATATTCTGATGCTTTTTTCTAGCAAATGCATGTAGGCTTACTAGAAGTTTTGTATCTGGTCCTTATGTCCATGGAAACAATTTGACAAAGAGAAATCAACTGTCTAGCTCTCATATATCATATATTCATGGAGACAGTCTAATAATGAGAAATTGGCTGTCTGGTTGTTATATCTCCATAGGGACAATCTTATAAAGAGAAATTGGTTACAGTCTGGTAGAGAGTGATTGGCTAGTAGAAAATAAAAGAAAATATAAACTGGCTAGCAAATAATGTTTGAAAGCATTCAGGGTTTTTTCCAGCTTGGAAAGCTATAAAGATGAGACAAAAACAGTTGATACTTAGTAGAAGCACAGGCTGCACCATGCATCTTACTATGGATAATCTTTCTTTTAGGTTAACTCAAGTCTGCGAATGTGGCAGTCAGTTTGGGACATTTGTTACTTTTAGGAGGGTAAACCTTCAATATTTGCAGATGTACGTACTTTTGTGTATTAGTATTAAATTAATAGGTTTTAGAGGGAGATTGTTTTTTTTTTTTTAATTTTTTTTTGGTTTACTATTAAAATCTCGAAAGTGAAAATAAAAAAGGTACTTATGAGCGAAGTGTTTCGCCAAAAGTACACATCACCTAACGGCCCTAATGTCGAAAAACAGCTGTTAATGCCAAAAATGTCGAACGTGACATTTTCAGCACTTGACACCAATCCCACCCTTCCCGTAACTCCCTAACTAGGAAACCTAACATCCCGTTTATGCAGGGGGCAAGCTCCCCTGTAGCCCCCCACACCCCTCTATGTATTCCAACTCCAAGATCACACTATAGTGAGGAAAGGGATGTATTTCCCTTACCGCACTGTACCGCAATCCCTGTACATAATCTGACTTTATATTTGCGAATGCACAGACCATTCGCAAATATTCCATTCGATTACGTGGCTGGCACACATATGAACTATTCGAACATCTGTAGTTTGGATAGTTCATAGGCGTGCAATGCTACGCCGACTTTTTAATAGTAAACTGTTTTTTTTTTCTTTGAGGGCTTTCAGTAAAACACACTGTTTTCTAAAATGTGACATAGGCCCAAATGTATACGACAGGAAACAACTGTAAAAAGGTATACCTGTTAAACAGTGTATGCATATAACACAAAAGCTGGAACTAGACATTTAATAAAAAGGTGTTGTACATAAAAGGTGGTAATAATTTTTTAATACAATAATGCTTTCTATGATGTCTTTAAATGGCATTGGTCTCACAGATGAATACAAAAAAGAAAACCTAGTGAACTATATTTAAAAAATGTAGAATGCAAATAGCTATGTTGCAGGAGACACACTTGGAAAGAACTGAGCATGTGAATTTGATAAAGAAAGGTTTTCAGGATGGTTATTAACAGAGTATCTGGGACAAAGGAAAAGAGGAGTACTTATATTAATTGCAAGAGGAGCTCCAATAGTGATAGAAGAGGATAAAAAAGAAAATAATGGCACATTTGTAGCGCTAAGGGGCTACTGGCAAGGGAGGAGGATTGCAATCGCATGTATTTATATTCTACCTAAAACTGCTAAAATAGAGCTTAAGAAAATTCTGGGAGAAATCGGTTTTCAGCAAGGTATATTACTTGTAGTTGGGGACTGGAATTTGATTTGCAGCAGTAAATGTGTGTTTGGGGGGCCCAGAAGGGAAAGTACAGCAAAGGAGTGTAGATTTCAAAGAAATTCATGAAAATATTTGGCATGGAAGATGTGAATTCAGTAACAGGAGTTTAGAGTGAATGTATGTATTCCCCAAGATATAAAAACTGGGCTAATCTAGACAGAATTTGCATTTCACAGGAATGTGCATTTACTTGAAAGTCTGTATATGCACCCAATAACTATTTCAGATTATGCACCAGTAATAACTAAAATAAAACCACAGGATAATGAAATAAAAATGAGACACTGGTGGTTTCCCACCTATCTGTTGAAAAGAGAGGAATTTAAGGAATGGGTAGTTTAGATTGTTGAGGAGCTGTTACAGAAGATAGAAATTTGTTCTGAAAGTATAGCTAGGGAGTGGGATAAAATCAAGGTGGAGTTTAAAAATAGGGTGGAAATAAAAGAAAGGGAGATATGGTTAAGAAGTAACAAGAATTATTTAGAGAGAATGACAAATGTTGAAGTATTGCAGAATAGGGGGAATCTCACAGAACAAGAAGAGGATCAACTGTAGAATGCTAAACAGAAAATAAGGAATTGCCATGATAATATACACAAGTTTAGAAACATTGCTGTTAAGCAATTGTTTTTGCTAATAACACTAAAGCACAAAAAACTTTTAGCACAATAATTCAGGCAACAGCAGGTAGAAAGGGCTGTCATCAAGCTTAGGGTACCTTTAAGTGCCTATAACAAAGAAGGTAACAAGATTCTGTAGAGATATTAGAAATGTTTTGGAAATTGTGAAAGTCTGTATAAAGCAAAGAAATATGGAAATCAAGAAAATATACAAATGGAAATGTTTATGGAAGAATTAAATATGCCAAGGTTAGCGGTCGATGATGTTTAATTACTGACCGTTAGGATAGGAGGAAATGAGATTAAATTTGTGATGTATAACTAATCTACAGGAAAGTTGCCAGGAATAGATGGTATTCCTGTGGAAGTTTGGAAGCTAGGAGGAAGATTGTAAAGATCTGGAAGGTTTTGTTTAATGGTATTTTAAGAGGAGAAGTGCCAACATCCTAGAAAAAAGCATTGGTCGCTGTAATAACAAAAGAGGGTTAAGATCCATGAGATCCAGCTTCATACGGGCCCATTTCAATACTAAACCATGATTATGAAGTGTTCATTTCTCTAATGGCTAAAGGAATGGCAAATGTAATGCCAACATTGATATATAGGCATCAATGTGGTTTTGTGGAGTGGAGGCAAACATTTGACAACATTAACAGAACATTGATGATCCAAAGGGAAGCAGAATGTAAGAAGTGGGTCTTGATGCAGATAAAGCATTTGACAGAGTAAGCTGGGACTTGTGACCAGGGCAATGGAAGTATTTGCATTTCCTGAAAAAAATATAAGGTTGATTAGGAAGATATATGAAAGATCAGAGGTGAAAATTAAAGTGGGCGGGGGCCTCTCTGATTATTTCTTCTTGAGCAGAGGAATCAGACAAGGGTGTCCTTTTTCCCCCTTTGTTATTTCCATTGTATTTAGAATGATTGACAAAGAAAATAAGGCACTCAGAAATTCAAGGATATAATTGGTATGGTGGTCAAGAAAAGCTGACTGTATTTGCAGATATTATTTTATACTTGACAAAACCAGAAAAAGGCATTATGCCGTTTTGAGACGGTTTCTTATCTTTTCAGGGTACAAAATCAATGAAGCTAAAACAAAGGCAATAGTGGTAAACTATGTACCCACATACCCACATATGAACTGGTTCAGCAGTATCCATATTTATGGGGACATATTAAAATTAAGTATTTAGGAGTGTGGATTAGAAATTATTCTGGTGTGGCAGCTAAGGATATGTAGGAAGAGACTAAACAATAGATGGATGCTTTCCTATGTGGATATGGGTAGTAAGATACAAGCAGTTAAAATGTTTTAGTCCCATTAGTCTTGTACATATACACAAACTAAGATGTACTTTGTCAACCAGAAGAGAAGTTGTGGATAGAAGTTAATAAAGAGCTGAAAGACTTTATCTGGGAGGAAAAGACTGCAAACAAGTGGGATAATCTGATTCTTCCAGTAGAACAGGGCAAATTGGGATTGCCCGATTTTGAAAGTGTATTTCAGAGCTACACAATTAAGGCTCCTATACATAGCAAGAGCAGAAAATTATAATTCAAAGTGAAAAGGGATGATGATGAAGCAGGGGAGAAGCTCAAAAATAAAAGGAGAGACTGGGATTTTGGATGCAGGCCTTTAAAGAGAATAATAGTCATACAGAATGTTATATTTATAAAGTAGCAGAAAGTATTCTAAGAACTAAACCAACGCGGGAGTGGAGAAAGGAGAGTCTGCTGATAGGGATGACTGCAATTCGGGATATAGACCATAGGCAAGAGGGGGCTGGAATTTATTGGAGAAAACTGGCAAAGGAACCAAGCTATCAGGGGCAGGTACCTAGAGAGGTTAAGATGATAGAATGGGAACATGCCGAGAATTTATTTGGACTGTAGGTTACAGATTGATTTATATCAGAGTATAGGCAAAGAGAAAGAAATAGGAGTGTCTTAAATGAAAGACCAGCACTGGTAGAGTTTTTAGTAGAGTCTGGAACAGAAGCTGCCATTAAAAAAGGAATAATTAGTAGACCATATTAAATATTGCATGATAGCTATAAGAATCAATCAGAGGAGGTTAGAAAAGATTGGGAAAAGACATTGGATAAGCAATTCACAAAAACCATGACAAGATACATGTTGTTGTATCTTTCGGCTTTTCCCGGTTAGGGGTCGCCACAGCAGAACTCCGGTCCGCTAATGATTGGCAGTAGATTTTACTTACTGGGTTGCCAGCCCTGACGCACAACCTTCAACGAAGGTACGCCCATTCACGTATGTCTCCACACAGAAGACGCTTTAGCTGAGAATTGAACAGGACAACGTCTTACTGTGAGGCGACAACGTTACTGCAGCACCACCACCGCAGTAATGACGAGATACATGTACATCTCCCAAATATGCAACTAAATCTAGAAGATTTTGGATTTTTGCTTGGAAATATTTACATAGATATCTTTATACCTCAAATAGACTCCAGAGAATTTTTCGTCAGGTAGACAGCTAATGTTGGAGGCATGACTGGGAAGAAAAAGGTAATTGGGAAAATATTTTCTGGGAGTGTGGTGAGTTGGCAGACTTTAAGGATTGCCTGCGGGATGCAGTGTTGGAAATGCTTTGTGGGCAGATTGGTGTGACGAAGGAGATGATTTTTCTGAGCTATGATACAGAATCAGAATTGCGTAGACACGGTAAGGCCTTGCTGTGTCTAATTATGGTGGCTGCCAAAAAAGCAGTTACTAGAAAATGGAAATCACAATCTAAAACAACTATAGTAGAAGTACTGAGTACAGTAACAGAGATAAAACAACTGGAATTGAGATCTTTAGAAAAAGGTAGGAGCAAACTACATAGTTAAAAATGGGAATTGTGGGAATAGTACGTACATAGGAGGAATGAGATTTAAAAAAAGGCAGGACTTAAATGAGGTACGTAATGTTTGACTGAAAATTATTTGGTCGATTGTAAGTAATGTGTAATGTTTGCAACTGGGAGTGTGTCTGTATGTTTTTTTCCCAGACATCTTTATTAGTTACACACATGACAAAGGCAATCTTGCATTTATAGAAATGAAAAACATACAAAATGGTATCACTTGAGTTGTAAACAGTTTACATCACAGACACCAATGAAACAATTGTTGTTCTAAACATTATACGTCAATATATACCATACTGTCATTGTCAGTTAAGCATTGTATAGCTCATTCAAATCCTCGTTCCTGCTCTGCATATGTTGTTCCCACAATTCCCATGTTTTCCTATGTAGTTTGCTCCTTCCCTTTTCTAAAGATTCCAATTCCAGTTGTTTTATCTCTGCTGGTCTAGACTTTGATTTCCATTGTCTGGTAATTGCCTTTTTTGGCATTCACCATAATTAGACTCAGTAAGGCTTTGCTATAACTTGGCAATTACAATTCTGTAGTATAACTAAAAAAAAAAAAAAAATCATCTCCCCAGTCAGTCCAATCTGCTCACCCAGCATCTCCAACAGAGTGGTCTCAAGAGAATTTCAAAAGTCTGCCAGCTCATTGTGTCAATATAGTTTTTGATGTTAAATGCTTGCAAGTAGGATTGTATTGGTGTGGTTTGTTTTCATTTATGTAAATTTTGATTGTCTGTGTCGTGATGGTTTAATAAAGATGCTCCTTGTTTTAAAAAAAAAAAGGAACAGGAATTGAATAATTTATGTAATGTTGCTTAGGTTATCTGATGTATAGCAATATATATGAAGTTTGTAAACATGAACTTCTTAATACAGTTTGCTTACTTTTTATATGACTATAAATTTGCTTATGTCACAAGGGATAATTCAGTAAAGGTGTTTAAAAAGAAAAAGACACTCAACTCCTCTGAATCCTTTTTAGTCACTGTGATCTCTTCAAGTTGTTACATATAGTACTACAGTTATGTACATCAACAAACGGGGGGAACCAGGTCGTTCCCACTTTGCAGACTAGTCATATTGGCTTGGGGTATAGCTTCACTGCAAAATCTCACTATGCAGACCTCCAGCATTCCATCAGAGTAAAATTGCATGGCAGACAAGCTGAGCAGGACCAGGGCAAACCCTCACAAACGGAAACTAGATCAGGTTATCTTCAAGATGTCTTGCTTCTGTTGGGGAGTTCCTCAACTATACCTCTTTGCCTCTTCTCTGAACAATCAACTGGCAAGGATGTGTTCCAGGACTACATGCAAGAAGGCCAGGAGGCAGATGCCTTTTTTTTTTCCTTGGACAAGAATATTCTTTTATGCTTTTCCACTCTTTCTACTAATATCCAGAATAAATCTCCAAGATCATTGTGGTGACTTCCTTCTGTCCCAGGCAACCGTGGTTCTCCCTTCTTTTGGAAATGGCCAGGAGCAATTACTACAAGCATTCTCGCTGGATCTACTCAGACAAGAACAGGGTGTTTTATACACCCCAGCATCACTCAACTTCAACTGACTGCCTGGACAATAGGGTGTTGATTCCTTTTAGGTACTTATTTACTGAAGACGTGCAGCAGATACTAATAAAGACTAGAAGGCCTGCTACTAGCAAATCATTTATTAGCAAATGAAAAGTTTTTTTAGTTGGTGACAACATGTCCAGCACCCATTCAGGACTATTTCTGTAGTTTTACAGTATTTGTGTGAGTTACTGTTGTAGGGCCTTTATTTCTCTATCAAGGCTTATTTATGTCGGTATGTCTGAGAATGGATTCTCCTCTTTCAATGCAGTTGATTGTCAAAATGTTTTTGAAAGGGCCCAGCTGACCTGGGTTTGATTAGCATCTCGGGTGACTTATGGAGTGGCAGGGTAGGAATGGGTGTGCCCATCCATGGTTGAAGTGCACTTGATGTGCTTCCTTAGGGAGGAGGCATCATCCAAAGATCAGAGTTGCTCTCTGACTTAAAGAGCATGGGTGAACAAGGAAGTGGAGTGGATAGGTTAAAAAAAAAACAAAACAAACAAAAAAAAAAACGGATGGAAGCAGAGATGAGCAGAGCTCCAGGGCACACTCAAAGTCCACAACTAGCCCCAACAATGGAGTAAGTCATGGGTTTGGAAAGCAGTTAGTCGACCCAGCATGAACTTTGCGTACTAGGGGTTGGATGTGTAAAAATGATCTGAGAGGACCAGAAAAACAGTGTTTGAAAGGGTTTTGCTCAGGAGGCCTCTGAGTAAACCAGTGGCCCCTCCTTGGGATTTTAATTTTGTGTTATAGAAGCTAACACTTGCACTATTTGAACCAGCTTCTTAACATGGAAAATAGTTTTACTGATTGCTCTGAACTCTGCAAGAAGAGTGTTTTAGTTACAAGCTCTTATGCTCAGTCAACCCTGTCTCATTTCCCACAGGGACAGGGTTACTTTGAGGAAATGATCATTTTATGCCTAAAATGGTATCCAAGTTTATTTTAGTCAAACTAGCCATCTCTCTGTTTTCTTCCATGAACCAAAAAATGAGGAAGAAGGGATAATACATACCTTGGATGTCCACAGACTACTCAGATACCACGTTGACATAACTAAATCTTTGAGATCTTCGTATCGTCTGATCATTTCTTGTGAAGTTAGAAGAACAGACAACCTGTGTCAAAACGGAGTATTTCCAAATGGTTGTCTAAGGCTACTTTTATTATACTTATCATAGCAAAACTACTCCAGGTAGGGTCAAGGCCCACTATACCAGGACCTTGACTTCATCTGTGGCTTTTTGAAAAGGGTTGGATTATAGAAGCTGCTACATGGTCCTCTGTACATACCTTTATAAATCACTTTAAGCTTGATTCCTTCACTGGGTCCAGGTTATAAGACCATTCTGCAGAGGCTCCTTCCACCCCCCAAATGTAGTAAGCTAGAATAACTTACAAATAAAGCTAAGGCTATTGCAGGAATAGTCAATATAGTAAACATAGTACATTTTGCGTAAATAAATTTATAGCAGTAGATGTTCGAATGATCACTCCCTCCACCCTCTTGTTTTTTTGCATGTTTTCTGTGTTTTTAATGCCAGGGTGTAGATGTTTTTTGCTCCTAACATTGTTCCTAACATTGGCTGAGCCTCCCTCTGTCTGTTGGCAGAAAAGCTTTGAGGGGCTTTGCACCTAAAGATATCTTTTAGTTTGCTCAGCTCAAGCTGCCTGACAGTTTGGGTGCATGGAAGGTGCCTTGGAGCTTTGGAGGCTGGCTGGCTGTTATATTCTTGGCAGGATATAACCTGTGTATCTAAGGCTACTGCAGCAGTTATAATTCGAACATCAACTGTTATGATAAGTTTACTTTCGTAGGTGTACTATCTTGTCAATAGTCTTTTGTACTGAAGTTGTGAACCTTGCCACCTATGTGCATTCCCATAAAAGTAATTGGGGAGGTGTTTCCACCTAAACATTCTAAATCTTCTTGACTTAGTGACATATATTGAGATACCACAGATCCACTACCCATTGCTCCAGTGTTATCTGTATATCTAAATTTTTTGGGAATGTGTCAGGTCACCAATGTAGTTTAATTGAATGTGAAATGATTGAAGTAAGTTTGCCAAAACTACATTTATCAGCAGCGGAGTTTTCCTCTTTCTGCACTGTTTAGTGACCTCGGAATTGGTATATAAGTTCAGGGAGGGGTTCCCCGCATGGGCGTTGCTGGTGAGGACTTGCCTCCCAGCAAAAAAAAAAAAAAAATTCCTTGATCTGATGTTGTCATTTTCATTCATTCCTCAACAGATGGATTTGGATCCGACCCTTGGATCCAACTCCGCCACTTTTTCCAGCTCGTTGAACACTGTAACTCTTGAGCTCCTCCCTTATCCGCAATGCACTAGTTCCCTGCCATACATCAGATCTCATTTGCCACTTTCGCACTTGGATGTGGTTGCTGTTCAGTGTCAAGTAGTAGCTTCTTCATTGTGAGTAAAAGCAGAAATTTTCTGTCTTTGTAACTTTTTCTCTTAGTAGAAGTCTTCCTACGTATCCTCTTACCTTTCCTACACTTTTTAGTATTTTTCTGAAATACATTGGTTTGTATTTTCCTCCCTTATGCCTTTGAGTTACTTTCTTTGATTACCGTTGTGGTAATACCTTTCTCTTTACTATCTCTGGTTATTTAAAAATGAAAAAAATATATGTCATCTTGTTATCTTTAGTATTTTCTGTAGATATGGCTGAGAAACCCTCTGGATTTAAAAAGAATGTAAGTCTTGTGGCCATAAAATCCCATTATCGGATGCACATGCTATGTGTGCTTTATTGTTTAGGCCCAGCTGGATTCTGCCTCTGATATTTGTAAGGCCTTTCACCCCGGGGCCCTTACTGATTACAGAAAAAACTTATTTTGAGAGGATTACTTACTTCACAATCCTCTGATACAGCGTCTGGGGCTCAACCTCCTAAGAAATATGATAAAAGAGGCTAAAAGTGTTCCTCAGAAATTCTTCTGCTCAGAGTTTGGAACCACCTCTAAAAATCTCAAAACCATCTGATCTGATCTCTCCGGATCCAAAGACAAAATCCCCCAGTCCGACTACTTTGGATCTGAAGACTACAACAAGAACTTCAGATTTCACCCCCTTGGATCTGAAGAAGCACAAGGACAAGTCATCTTGGATCTCATCTCCCCTGAGTCTGTATCCGGTATCTTCCCATCTCTTTTTCTGGAAAGGGGTCACCATTCTAGGGCTTCGTCAGTAGCTTCTTCTCGTTTCTCCAGAAGTCTGACTGAAGCAGATGTGGACAGCGTAAGGAAATTTCTCTCAGTGCAAATTCAAATAGGGCTTCTCCTGGCTTCTACCTCATCGGATCCAGAGACCTTTGTGAGTACAACTCTGCCTATTTTGTCTCCTTTTCCGATCCAACCTTTGGTGTTGGAGCCATTGGATCCAATAATCCTGGATCTGTCCATATCAGATCCAAAGATCATTGCATCTTCTATGCCAATACCATCTCTGAGTGAACTGATTCTGAGCACGTCAGAGCCGAAAGACTCTCGGAGTTGTAGTGTCGGTGCAAGATTCAAGGTGTTGGAGTTGACTCTGAGGCTGTCAGAGCCATCTGTCCCACTCAGAGCCTTAGTGCTGGATAGCTCTGCTCCGACCCCTGCTTCAACTTTGCCTTCGGGTCAGAAGGAACCTACGGTTTGGAGGCATGTCTTCTTGCAGCAATCAGTCTCTCTTTCTCCAAAGCATTCTGCATTCAGAGTAGTGGAGAGAGTTTTCTCTGCTGCAAGAGAATGGACGTATCCACCAACCTTGGCTTCTACTTCCCAGTTACAGTTGTCTTTGCATCTTGAGCCTCAACTTCCTGCACCACAGGGACTGATACTTCTCCGGAACATTTTGCTGAAGAAGTCCCTAGGAAGAGAAAGTGAAAAAGCAATCACTTAGACTCTCCTCACGAGTCTGTCACAGAGGATACTGATTTTGATGAGAGGGAAGGTTCCCCAAGATTAACAAATGATGATGCCTCCTTTGGAGACATACTAGAGGTCCTCAAGCAAAGAGGTGGTTGGTCTGCATACACCCCTTTCCAAGAGGAATCAGTGTTCCTGGAGGCCTTTTGGGCTGGCCCATCTACCTTCTGGGTGACTCCACCCGCCAATGAGCTTGTTGATTTAATCTTTCAAGTGGCATGCAAGTAACCTGATTCCATTGAGCCGATCTCCAGGAGACCATACAGGATACTAGCACCACCCAAGCAGAGGGAATTTTTGCAGCAATTGATACCATGGCTGTAGCGGCAGCCATAAAAAAGAAACTTGCAGAACTAAGTTCCTTTGTTCATCCTTCTAACAGGGATTCTAGGGAGCTGAACAGATTCGGGAAACGTGTATATGCTTCAGCAACTTTTGCACTTCAGTTGTTGAATTATTTGGCATAATTCACCAGACTCCAAAGAGATTTAATTAAAGAATTCGCTATACCCCTTTCCAGGATCATTACTTCTGAGACAGAGAACTCGATTGCCGCACAATTGGCTACCCTACAATCTATTTTAAATTCATCCATGAAGCCCATCTCACATGCAGCTTGAAGGTACCTCAAGGGCGGCGGGTTCAGGCATTTCCATTAGGATGCATGCCTGGATGCGCCTGTGTGATTTTGAGTAGCCCTTCAAGTCTTCCTTTATTAGTGCTTCCTTTGACAGAAGTTTTGTATTTTCCCCTAGGTTTAAAGACGCATTATTCAAGTGTGAGCAAGATGGTAAGACCCTGTCTGCTGTGGGCTTATGGTTTTCGACACCTCTAAGGGCATTTTCTAGAAGTCAACAAGGTGGTTGAAAAATGTGATTCAGAAAGTCCCATGGTCCCTTCCAACATCCATGTGGAGATAGTTTCCCCTGGCGCAGAAGGGGGGAACTCTAATGGAATATGTTGCCCATGCGGCAGAGGAGGCTCTCAAAATCAAGGGGCTAGAGAGACTATCTCTGACAGATCTACCAGTGATCTTGAAAGGAGGCCTGATTGCCCACCTCTGGAGGCAGTCAGGGGTCGTTTATCACTCCACCAGAGAGACTGGCTAGAGATTACAAAAGATTCATAGGTATAGAGGATTATTTCCAGAGGTTTACTCTTTTCCTACCCCCCTTAACATTAAACAAAATTCCCGATGCACCACCCAGTCCAAGGAAACCAGCAGCACTAGAAATAAGAAAGCTGCTAGAGAAGGTCATCCAAGAGGTCCCTCCAGACCAGAAAAAGTCTAAAACTTACTCAAGATTCTTTTTAGTGCCAAGGAAAACAGGGGACTGGAGACCAGTTTTGGATCTCAGCAATCTGAACAAGTCAGTTCAGTACATCAAGCTCCAGCTGTTCACAGTTCAGTCCAGTCTTCTGTTACGCCACAAGGACAACTGGATATGCTCAATAGATTTTCAGGAAGTGTACTATCATGTAAAAATGAACAGACAATCCAGAAGGTTCCTACACTGAGAGGTAGTCACCACCATTCCAGAGCTCTGCCCTTTGGTCTCACCACAGTCCTCAGGGTGTTCACCAAATGCATGGCAGTAGTGGCAGCTCACTTGAGACTGCAAGGATTCAGGGTGCTTCCTTACTTAGACAATTGGTTCATAACTGCACCGACCAGGCATCTTCTGATCAAAGGACAAGATTACATACTCCAGTTATGCCACCTGGGAATTACTGTCAGTCACAACAAATCTCAACTGGAACCAACTCGTATATTAGAGTTCATGGGAACACTGTGTTTAACACAATCTCCTTGACAGCCTCCTTTCTTTTACCATGGGTACAAGCTGTTAGATTCCAAAACAAAAAGATCATGCAAAATTCTTCTCTGTCAGCTCGGTTGATTCTTCAAGCATTGGGGTCAGTATCTGCTGTGATAGTTTGGTTTCATTAGTAGGATACTACATGAGAATTCTTCAGTGGCCCCCAGTAACTCATTGGTCTATTCTTCACCAACTTTTGTCCAACCAAATCAAAAATAACTCAGGTTTGCAAAAATTACCTCCTTTGGTGGATTCACTCTGATCAGGTAATGTAAGGTCGCCCCTTCCCTTTCCCTCAGCCCAGAGCCATAGTTACCACAGACACTTCCCAAATCGGGTGAGGGGTGCACTTCCTGGGAAAGAGTCCAAGGCACATGGTCCCTCAAAGAGACCAGTTTACATATTAGTATCCTATAAATGAGAGCTATCCTCCTAGCATTGGAAGCCTTCCAAGACACTCTCACTTCTGGGACTATTGCGATTCAGATGGACAATATATCAGTGGTCTGGTATATCAACAAACAAGGAGGACCCAAATCTTACCCTGTGTTGAGAAGCTTTGAGAATGTGTCAGTTTGTGATCTCATTCAATCGATTTCTGATAGCAACACACATTCTGGGGAAATCCAGTGTGATAGCAGAAAAGTTAAGCAGGTGCATTCTAATGCCTCATGAGTGGTCACTCAGCATGAAAGTGGTGGAAAAGATTTTCCATCACTGGGGACAACCTTGCTGCGACCCCCTTGCATCTCCCCTCAACAACAAGTGCAGCAGGTTCTTTGCTCTGATTCCCCCCACCAGAAGAGTCACCAAGAGATGCTGTTCTCCACAATTGGCTCCTCAACGGCTTTCCCCCAGTACCTCTAATCCATTGCAGTTGAAGAGCACAGTCGTCCTCATTGCTCCTTATTGGCCTCATCAAATTTGATTCCCCTTTCTTTGGCCTCATCTGCTTCACCAGCCATGCATTCCGGATCCTTTTCCAAACCTCCTGTCTTACCCAACCGATAAGATACACGTGGACATTTTAGGCCTGAAGCTGACTGCATGACTTCTCCAGTTCCATTGATAGCTAGAAAGCCCAGGCTGTCTTCCCCATCTGCCACACTCTTTTATCTTCCCACAAAGCTTCCACTAGAAAGATTTACAGAAGTAAATGGAAAATATTTGTTGTTTGTTGACTGTGATCCCTTTTCTGCACCATTTCCTAAAGTTCTCCTGGTTTTAGCTGCAATTTTTAATGAAGGTGCTAGTTCTTCAGCTATTAAAGTTCAACTTTCTGCCATTTCTAATTTTTACATTGGAGTAAATAATTTATCTTTAGCTTCTTCCAAACTTCGTAAGGCCTTTATAAAGGGAACTTTTCTGTTTAGACTCCCTTTTAAAGATCCCACTCCCTCGTAGGATTTGAATTTAATTTTAGTGTTTGACTCAATCCTCCTTTGAACCGTCAGCCAAATGTGAACTGAAATTTTTAACCTGCAAGACTTGTCTTTTTAGTGGCTGTTAATTACATCTGCTAGAAGAGTCTCGGTACTTCAAGCCCTATCTTCTAAGCCTCCTTGTTAGGATAGAGTATCCTTACGATCCAACTTGTCTTTCCTTCCTAAGTTGGTGTCTGAATCCAATATCAGTCAAACTGTCAACCTTCCAGTTTTCTTTCTAAATTTTACAAAGGAGAGGATATGTTACACATATTGGATGTTCATAAGCAGTTACGGTTTTATCTACATAGAACACAAATTTTCAGGAAATCAACCTATTTGTCTCTCTTTCAGATTCAAAATTGGGCAAACCAGTTACTAAAGTAACTTTAGGTAAAGACATTCATTTGGAGCATTTCTCCCTGGGCCTCCGCTGAAAACAGGCTCTGTGGAACTTAGTCGGACTTTCCCGGTCAACAAATGTTAAATAAATAAAATAAAAAAAATTAAAAAAAAATTGTTAACTGATTGTATTTCCTTTTATGAAAAATTGGGTTTGTCTTGCTAATACCTTAAAAGGCTCATTCCACCAGGTCTATAGCAACTTATTCAGTATTTTTATCCAGATCTTCCTTGGATAATATTTGTGTAGCTGCAACTTGGGCTAATCCTCATACCTTTATTGCTCATTACAAATTGATCTGGTCTCTAGGGGAAGAACGGCCTTTGGCTCAGCAATGCTCAGGAATATCCTTCCTTAGTCATCCCAAGATTAAGGTAGCCGCGGGACTGGGTTACATTTGTTGAGGAATGAATGAAAATGACTTCAGATAAAGAAATTATGTATTCGCTATAACATTCCAGCTGTGTTGTCCATTTTCATTCTTCCTCATCTACCCTCTCTCCACCCCCCCTACCAGTTTGACTTCTGTAAGTAGAAGTAGTTAAAGGAAACAATGTTTTGAAATGTGAAACAAATTTGAGCTCCAGATACTGTTATTTCATATCCTTTTTATTTGTTAACTACTATATAGTCTAAAAGGTTAGCAAACCAGATCTGAGGTATGGTAGGGGACTAATGCATTATGGGTATGGGAGGAGCTTGAGAGTTTGTGTTCCACGAGCTGGAAAACGTGACAGTCTAATCCAAGTATTGGATCCAAACCCATTTGTTGAGAAAGAATGGAAATGGACAACACAGATGGAACGTTATGGTGAGTACATAACTTCTTTTTTGTTCACTGAATATAGTTTCGTCAAACATTTTTTTCTTTTGTTGAAACTACAGAGTTGACATGAATGCAAGTTTTTCTCCCATTTTCTTTTCATGCTCCCTTCTTGGCCTGTATAGATGTTCTTCTTCGTCAGTGTTGCAGAACTGAGTCTAGGGTCTTCCTGCCATGCAGAAGCTCAGTACTGGCCCAGTTTCCAATGTCTTTACATAATTCCTAGCCGACTGACATATGAAGACCAATGTCTGGATGGCGGTGTATAAGAAGGGCATCTCCTGGCACCATTTTCCGTTCTTTGTAGCCAAGCAGTCCAATGTGCTTCATGTGTGTTCAGAATACTTGCAATCAGTCAGTTTTTCCAGAGTGTCTCCCTTCGAGTCAGATAAGAGCCCTGTTGAGGAATTTATTTTATTAAATTAATGTTTAAATAGTCAGCAGTTGCTTTAAATGTGAGAATCAAATCTCGCATAAAGATTTTCACTCATTTTTGTCTGTTCTTGGGGCCTCAGCATAATGTCTCTGTCCTGACTGTGCAAACTTCTGTGCAAAAACCCTGAAACATAAGGTCAAATTAACAACCATCCATATGGAGACCTTGTCTTCAGTTTCCCCAGTGGTGTCACACTTCACTGCTACCACAGAGCTTTCGCAAACACCAGCTTCTGTTTATTTTGAAGCAATAGATAAAGACCAAGAACTCTGACATTTCTGATAAAGCTCTGTCTCTAGTTCATAAGTCAACTAACAACCTAGGGTGAGGTGCCTTTGTAGCCACCTAGTCCAGGACTCCTAGGCCTATACCCTATAATACGACCCCTCGGGAGGCTGCCATGGTCTTTGGCCTACCAACCACTGTTTCCATGATGCAGATGTTGGTTGGGTGTGAGATCACTTAGCAGGCCTCACCCTCTGACATTTATGTTGTGGGTCTCAAGGGGGACACCCTGTCTACTTCAACTACCAAAACCCGAAGTCATGGTTGGATGACCACAACCTCAGGTCATCCCTTCTAAAGACATCTAAACTAAAGCAGACCACTTCCTTTTCTTCTGCCCCACCTCCTACAGGCCGAAATCCATGATCTACTAGAATGTGCACAGGAATTTATGGCTTTCATGAAATCCAGAGAGCCCTCTCTCACTTCTACTACTGAAGCCTTCCCATCAAAAAGAAGCAGGGAGGTGGCTACCCTTAGAATGAAGGAGGCTTTCAACTGGGAAAGCAAGACGTTCTAACGGGCTCAGAACCATTTCAGGGAACTGTTAGTACTGGATCAGGTTTTTGAAAACCTTGCTTTACATCCTGATTCTTTACCACTTGCACTTCCACTTTACAAAGCAGACAGGTTTTACTGAATGCTTGGATCTTGCAAGCACCTTTACAAAAATCGAAAGACTGACCCCCACAGTAGTCTCCACTGAGTCCACAAAAGGTGTACCTAAGGGACTAATTAGATTCACCATACCTAATTATGGAGAAACTAGACTATTAGGCAGATTTGGGGAAAAAGTTACACCTCTGCTACCCTTACAATGAGAGCATTAAATTGCAAGTTCCATATGCTAAAATACCTTGAAATTTTCCAGGACATAATTCTAGCTAAGGTATACTCTACTGCTAATAGAACCTTATCAAAAGAAATTCAGGAAACGGACGGAGAAGCTTTACGAGTCTCCAGACACTGCCTAAAGTGAAATTATGATGCCTTGGATGCTTCTTGTAGAGCAGCTGCCACAGGTCCTGTCATCTGCAGATGTTCATGGTTCAAGACCCTGCCCCTGTCAGATCACATCAAGACTGAACTACTGGATGCTCCACTAGACATTTCCTTTTTGGACCTCCAGCTGAAGAGGTTTTCAAGAAGCTGGATAAGAAAGGAAAGGAAATAAACACTTTGAAAGAAGGTGGATAAAAGAATTTTATCTGTTTCAGACACCAAGATACAGTAAGAATTATTCCTCAAAACTTTAGACAAGACAAGGGGAGGCTTCCCTGTGGCACGCGACCCAGACAATCCAAGAAGTGGCAACCGGATCACTTGCACAGAACAGGTTGCTTCAAAATGCCCACACAACAGCCCACACAACACAGAGACCAACTGTGACTATTTTCAACCCCACCCTCCCCTCTAAATTTCAGCTGGAGGGCTGTCCTCCTTCCTAAATCAATGGAAAATTACCAGGGACCAGTGGATTATCAGCATCATAGAAAAGAGGTACTACATCCATTTCAGAGAAATCCTACCCTTCTTGGGCATTCTAAAACCACCAAAAGAGCAGGAAAACTTCTTGCTACCTGTTGGGTCCATTCAGCCTGTTCTCCAGATCATGAGGGAAAAGGCTTCTACTTAAGGATCCTTCCAGTTACAAGAAAGGAGGGCACCCAGAGGCCCATTTTGGACTTTTCATTGCTAAGCAAGTTTCTCAACATCCCAAAATTCAAAATGCTACCTGGAAAAAATTAATGCCTATTATCTTCCAAGATGCCTTTGTGGTCGCTCTAGACCTAAAAGTCGCTCTCCTCTATGTCTCCATGGCAGGCAGTCCTGGAAAATGCATACAATTTCTTGCAACAGGCTGTCATTTCCAATTCTGTATTTTACCATTTGGTTTGTCCACTGCTCCCATACATTTCATAAAATGCTTAGCTCCTCTAACAACGCATTGCAGTACTCAGAAATTTCATATTTACCCCTATTTAGATGATTGTCTCATTGAAGGAAAACCCACAACGGAGACCCTGTAGATTACTTTCAGAAAAGAAGGTAGGTCACGCCTTAAATCTTCAAAAGTCGCAAACTCTTCTTCAAACAGGGATCCTCTTTCTGGTGCCTATATAGATTCAGCTTAACAGAAAGTCTTCCTTCCCCAGGGCAAGATATCTTTCCTGAGAAACTACCTGACTAGTCTTTTTCCAAAACAACTCATCTCAGCAAGGAAATTTCTGAAGATTCTGGGTTACATGGCATCCTGCATTCTTATGATCCCACTTGCAAAGTTACACATGAGAAAAATTCAAAGATTCCTAAAAAATACTTGGGAACAGCATTCTCAGCCCCTGGGTACCATATTGCCTTTTCTTCCATGCCTAAAGGAGGAACCCCTAGAGCAGAAGAACAAATTTCTCTTTACCTGAAGCAGACAAAACCATCACCATGATCAGTTCAGACATAGTTGGGGAGCCCACTTAGGTTCCCTCAAAGTGCAGGGCATCTGGACACAAAAGCAAAAAAAAATGCATGTCAGTCAGAAGAAGCATAAAGGCTTTTCAGCAGAACATAGGCCCAGGGGCCTGCAGATCTGGACAGGCAACACCACAGTGATGTGTTACATAAACAAGCAAGGGGATACACTGTCCTACCCTTTGTGCAGTCTCACATGAAAGGTGTGGATGCTGGCTCAAGAACTAGGAATAACACTCATAGTATCTTATACTCTGGGGCAGAACAAATCCCTGGCAGGTTCTCTAAGCAGGGAATTTCTAGACCTCAACAAATGTATGCTGAAGAGAGAGGTGTTTCTGGACCTATCTCTACAGTGTGGGAGGGGGTCCCCTCACCAGATCAGACAACTACAGAAGTTCTGTTCCAGAACTTGGCAGACAGGAACATTAAAGATAGATGCTTTCTCTTTCACATGACAAACTTGCATTCCCACCCTTGCATCGATCCCCAGGGTACTGATAAGTTGGGACGATCAGACCCAGCATGATCCTAGTGGCCCCCTTCTGGCTGATGCAGTATTGATTTTGCCTTCTCTTTACCCTTAGCAAGGGGTGATTCTACACCCTACCACAGGCCAAGGCATGTGCCTTCCATCCTCACCTAGTCACACTCAGGGTGACATGATTTCCATTCTTACATTCTCAGTCACACTCAGGGTAACAGCCTGGAGGATTGGGTTTTGACACCAAGGAATGCCTACTATCCCAAGGACATGATTTCCATTCTTACATTCTCAGTCACACTCAGGGTAACAGCCTGGAGGATTGGGTTTTGACACCAAGGAATGCTTACTATCCCAAGGACATGATTTCCATTCTTACATTCTCAGTCACACTCAGGGTAACAGCCTGGAGGATTGGGTTTTGACACCAAGGAATGCTTACTATCCCAAGGACATGATTTCCATTCTTACATTCTCAGTCACACTCAGGGTAACAGCCTGGTGGATTGGGTTTTAACACCAAGGAATGCCTACTATCCCAAGGACATGATTTCCATTCTGACATTCTCACCTAGCCACACTCAGGGTAACAGCCTGGAGGATTGGGTTTTGACACCAAGGAATGCCTACTATCCCAAGGACATGATTTCCATTCTTACATTCTCAGTCACACTCAGGGTAACATCCTGGAGGATTGGGTTTTAACACCAAGGAATGCCTACTATCCCAAGGACATGATTTCCATTCTGACATTCTCACCTAGCCACACTCAGGGTAACAGCCTGGAGGATTGGGTTTTGACACCAAGGAATGCCTACTATCCCAAGGACATGATTTCCATTCTTACATTCTCACCTAGCCACACTCAGGGTAACAGCCTGGAGGATTGGGTTTTAACACCAAGGAATGCCTACTATCCCAAGGACATGATTTCCATTCTTACATTCTCAGCCACACTCAGGGTAACAGCCTGGAGGATTGGGTTTTAACACCAAGGAATGCCTACTATCCCAAGGACATGATTTCCATTCTTACATTCTCAGCCACACTCAGGGTAACGGCCTGGAGGATTGGGTTTTGACACCAAGGAATGCCTACTATCCCAAGGACATGATTTCCATTCTTACATTCTCAGTCACACTCAGGGTAACAGCCTGGAGGATTGGGTTTTGACACCAAGGAATGCCTACTATCCCAAGGACATGATTTCCATTCTTACATTCTCACCTAGCCACACTCAGGGTAACAGCCTGGAGGATTGGGTTTTAACACAAAGGAATGCCTACTATCCCAAGGACATGATTTCCATTCTTACATTCTCAGTCACACTCAGGGTAACAGCCTGGAGGATTGGGTTTTGACACCAAGGAATGCCTACTATCCCAAGGACATGATTTCCATTCTTACATTCTCACCTAGCCACACTCAGGGTAACAGCCTGGAGGATTGGGTTTTGACACCAAGGAATGCCTACTATCCCAAGGACATGATTTCCATTCTAACACTCTCACCTAGCCACACTCAGGGTAACAGCCTGGAGGATTGGGTTTTGACACCAAGGAATGCCTACTATCCCAAGGACATGATTTCCATTCTAACATTCTCACCTAGCCACACTCAGGGTAACAGCCTGGAGGATTGGGTTTTGACACCAAGGAATGCCTACTATCCCAAGGACATGATTTCCATTTTAACATTCTCACCTAGCCACACTCAGGGTAACAGCCTGGAGGATTGGGTTTTGACACCAAGGAATGCTTACTATCCCAAGGACATGATTTCCATTCTTACATTCTCAGTCACACTCAGGGTAACATCCTGGTGGATTGGGTTTTGACACCAAGGAATGCCTACTATCCCAAGGACATGATTTCCATTCTAACATTCTCACCTAGCCACACTCAGGGTAACAGCCTGGAGGATTGGGTTTTAACACCAAGGAATGCCTACTATCCCAAGGACATGATTTCCATTCTGAAATTCTCACCTAGTCACACTCAGGGTAACATCCTGGAGGATTGGGTTTTAACACCAAGGAATGCCTACTATCCCAAGGACATGATTTCCATTCTTACATTCTCAGTCACACTCAGGGTAACAGCCTGGAGGATTGGGTTTTGACACCAAGGAATGCCTACTATCCCAAGGACATGATTTCCATTCTGACATTCTCACCTAGCCACACTCAGGGTAACAGCCTAGAGGATTGGGTTTTAACACCAAGGAATGCCTACTTTCCCAAGGACATGATTTCCATTCTTACATTCTCAGTCACACTCAGGGTAACAGCCTGGAGGATTGGGTTTTGACACCAAGGAATGCCTACTATCCCAAGGACATGATTTCCATTCTTACATTCTCAGTCACACTCAGGGTAACAGCCTGGAGGATTGGGTTTTGACACCAAGGAATGCCTACTATCCCAAGGACATGATTTCCATTCTAACACTTCTCACCTAGCCACACTCAGGGTAACAGCCTGGAGGATTGGGTTTTCACACCAAGGAATGCCTACTATCCCAAGGACATGATTTCCATTCTAACATTCTCACCTAGCCACACTCAGGGTAACAGCCTGGAGGATTGGGTTTTAACACCAAGGAATGCCTACTATCCCAAGGACATGATTTCCATTCTTACATTCTCAGTCACACTCAGGGTAACAGCCTGGAGGACTGGGTTTTGACACCAAGGAATGCCTACTATCCCAAGGACATGATTTCCATTCTTACATTCTCAGTCACACTCAGGGTAACAGCCTGGAGGATTGGGTTTTGACACCAAGGAATGCCTACTATCCCAAGGACATGATTTCCATTCTAACATTCTCACCTAGCCACACTCAGGGTAACAGCCTGGAGGATTGGGTTTTGACACCAAGGAATGCCTACTATCCCAAGGACATGATTTCCATTCTTACATTCTCAGTCACACTCAGGGTAACAGACTGGAGGATTGGGTTTTCACACCAAGGAATGCCTACTATCCCAAGGACATGATTTCCATTCTAACATTCTCACCTAGCCACACTCAGGGTAACAGCCTGGAGGATTGGGTTTTGACACCAAGGAATGCCTACTATCCCAAGGACATGATTTCCATTCTAACATTCTCACCTAGCCACACTCAGGGTAACAGCCTGGAGGATTGTGTTTTGACACCAAGGAATGCCTACTATCCCAAGGACATGATTTCCATTCTTACATTCTCACCTAGCCACACTCAGGGTAACAGCCTGGAGGATTGGGTTTTGACACCAAGGAATGCCTACTATCCCAAGGACATGATTTCCATTCTGACATTCTCACCTAGCCACACTCAGGGTAACAGCCTGGAGGATTGGGTTTTGACACCAAGGAATGCCTACTATCCCAAGGACATGATTTCCATTCTGACATTCTCACCTAGCCACACTCATGGTAACATCCTGGAGGATTGGGTTTTAACACCAAGGAATGCCTACTATCCCAAGGACATGATTTCCATTCTGACATTCTCACCTAGCCACACTCAGGGTAACATCCTGGAGGATTGGGTTTTAACACCAAGGAATGCCTACTATCCCAAGGACATGATTTCCATTCTAACATTCTCACCTAGCCACACTCATGGTAACATCCTGGAGGATTGGGTTTTAACACCAAGGAATGCCTACTATCCCAAGGACATGATTTCCATTCTAACATTCTCACCTAGCCACACTCATGGTAACATCCTGGAGGATTGGGTTTTGACACCAAGGAATGCCTACTATCCCAAGGACATGATTTCCATTCTAACATTCTCACCTAGCCACTCTCAGGGTAACGGCCTGGAGGATTGGGTTTTGACACCAAGGAATGCCTACTATCCCAAGGACATGATTTCCATTCTTACATTCTCAGTCACACTCAGGGTAACAGCCTGGAGGATTGGGTTTTGACACCAAGGAATGCTTACTATCCCAAGGACATGATTTCCATTCTTACATTCTCAGTCACACTCAGGGTAACAGCCTGGAGGATTGGGTTTTGACACCAAGGAATGCCTACTATCCCAAGGACATGATTTCCATTCTTACATTCTCAGTCACACTCAGGGTAACAGCCTGGAGGATTGGGTTTTGACACCAAGGAATGCTTACTATCCCAAGGACATGATTTCCATTCTTACATTCTCAGTCACACTCAGGGTAACAGCCTGGAGGATTGGGTTTTGACACCAAGGAATGCCTACTATCCCAAGGACATAATTTCCATTCAAAAGGAAGCACAATGCCAGAAAGTTATACCTGGCAAAATGGAAGAGGTCAGCAAAGAACACCAGCCCTTTTCTGGCAGACACCAACTCAGTCTTTTGCAGTACCTTTCATACCTGTTTAGCCTAGAACTTTCCTATTCCAGCATTAACATACCCGCACCTGCTATATGAACTTGCCTGCATGGTGCTCCACCTATCTTCTTGCATCCCCACATTAACTTTTTCTTAAAGAGGTGATTCACTTGAGATCACCCAGAAGGGACTTAAACTGTGTTTCAGAAAAACTTGCCTTACCCCTCTTTGAACCTGTTGCGGCTGCCTCTCTAAAGATGTGCACTTGGAAGACCACTTTCCTTATAGCTGTCATATCAGCAAGGAGGGCCTTAGAGCTACAACCCTCATGAGTAAGGAGACTTTCACTATCATTCATGGCGATAGGGTAATCTTTGGAAAAAAAACATTATGTCATGTTGTCCTATCTCCGCTTCATTCTTACTGGGTCCGGTTCTGTTCAGATCCAATCCTCAGTCTGTCTCAGCCTTTATTTACAAGCTCAAGGCTCTCTGCCAGCTCGTGGCTGAAGTCCCTGTCCCAGCATGCACTAGAACCATCCCCAGATCTCATTTGCCGCTAAAACAGATCTGGTATTCGTCTGCTAGCTTTGGCTAAGTGTAAGGTTTTGGATTTACCTTTCTCTGTAACTCTTGGAGTTTGTTGTTGGGATAACTGAGATTTTTTAGCTTTTATAGCTGAGTGCTTTCTTGTTATTGGATACTTTCTGTTGAGCTGTTTATTTGCTGACTTGGCAGTCATTTATCCACTAGGCCTTGTATCCCTTCTGGCATCTGTTTTTTGTTATACTTGCCCTGTTCTGTAATAGTTCATTTAAATTAGAGAACTGTTAATCAACCCATTGTAGTTAGAGGGCTTTATCCATGGTTCCTGCTGTTCTTTTTCTCAGTTTGTTCTCTAGTGCAGTATCATAGTACGACTCATTTAAGTTAGAGGACTAGTCCCCCCCCTCCCAGTCGTTTCCGTATAGGCCCGTTTAAGTTAGAGGGCTTAGTCTTGTTTTTCCCCGGTGTGTTGTGTCCCAATAGCTCGACCCATTTAAGGTGGAGGGTCCAGCATAAAAAACAAAACCCTCCCTTGTTTTAGCCGTCGTTCTTCTGGATGTTAATAATGTCAGGTAAAGAGTCTAATCCAATGGGTTGTAAGAAATGTGAAAAGTGTAGCAAAACATGCCCCTTAGTGATGAACACATCCTTTGTGCTTATTGTCTTGGGGCTGTCCATCTCCAGGAGTCGTTCTCTTTGTCACTCCTTTAATCACAGAGCCCTCCTGGAGTGGAAGAGTAAACTGATACTAAAAGGACTTCTCAAAACCCCCTTCTCAGAGGCACTGGAAGGAGGTATGGGTTCACCTAAATCAGACAAGTCTTTTGCTAAATCAGATAAGTCAGAAAAGTCTGTTAAGAGAACCTTCCCTGTCTACTTCCTTGGAGCTGGCATATGTTGTTGTCTTTCGGCTTTTCCTGGTTAGGGGTTGCCACAGTGGAACTCCGGTCCGCTAATGATTGGCAGTAGATTTTCACGAACGCCGAGGTGCCAGCTCGATGTTCAACCTTCAATGAAGGCACGCCCATTTACGCATGTCTTTCGAACGCCCACCCAACCGCGGGGAGAACACGCAGACTCCATACAGAAGGCACTCCCCGCACTCCAACTGAGAATCGAATGGGAGAACCTCTTTCTGTGAGGCAACAACGTTACTGCTGCACCACATCTGGCATATAAAATACCCAAATTGTTCTCTTAGAATCCAAGAGCTACTGGATCAGACAAAGCCTCATTGGTTCCAACCTCTCCTTGCTCATTGCCAATGGAGTTTGGACTAAGAAGCCAGTCCTCGACCTTGGAGCCGGTATTTCCTATTTTGAGGTCTCCAGTTCTTCAAATGGTAAAGTCCACCAACCCCTCGACCCGGTCTTCTCGGAGTCTTTCAGATGACGACATGGATCCACATGGTACAGTTTACTACAGACACTGGCACTGGCTTTATTACTGTTGGATCTGATTCCCAGGGCTTTGGATCCTATGACGTCCACCTCCTGTGCTCCATGTCCTCCTCTGATCCAACCTCTGGATTTGGAATCGGAAGAACCAGAGTTGGTACTGGTGGAATTCTCCAATCTAACACCCACCTTGGGTTCTACGAATCAGAGCATGGCTTGGACATCCTCTGCTCCATCGGAGCTGGAGGAGTCTAGGAGCCGACACGCTCCGGTCAGGTCCAGGGGGCTGAGTCAGATCGGAAAGCTGCCTGATCAGACTATGTCTCTCAGGGCCTCTGCTTGAGTGAGTTTGGCTCCTACCTCTGCCTCAGGTCCTTTCTCCTTGGTTCTGCGAGGTCTTTTGGCTTCTTCAGATCCAGAGATATCCTCGGATCAGGGACAGGGGGCTTTTGAGGTCATAAGGAGGGTACTGTCTCCACAGACAGGTCTACCGTCCTCTCTGGATATTCCTATCCTCAAAGCACTGGTGCCTGCCTCCTTACCTCCACATCCACATGGATGTAGAGACCCTAGGCCTCAAGATGCCCCACAGGGCACACCTCGCTCTTCCAAAACCTTCCCAGAATACCCTTCTGAGGAGGTCCCTGGGAAGAGGCTGTACAAGAGGAAGCACTTAGACTCCCCAGAAGAGTCTGTCACTTTTGATACAGACTTAGGTGATGCTGAGGGGTCCCCACCGTCACCTCTTGATAATGTCTCCTTTGGAGACATCCTGGAAATACTTAAGAGGTGGCTGGAAGTCCTCCAACCCTTCGGCGGCGGAGTCCATATACCTGAAGAACTTTGGGTCTCACCCTTCCACCTCTTTGGTCTCTTCACCCTTCGAACTTCTAGACCTGGTTTCTCGAAAGGCGTGCGAGTCCCCAGATTCCATGGAGCCTATTCCTAGGAGACCAAACAAGTTTACCACATCGCTTTCTGACAAAACTTTCGTAAATAAAGATGTCACAGTTGATGCCATGGTCGTGGCGGCAGCTACTAAGAAGGAACTCTGAGACCTCTTCTTCTGTCCATCCCCCGAACAAGGAGTCCAGGACTGTGGAAAGGTACAGAAAGCGCATCTTTTCCTCGGCGGCCTTTTCCCTCAGATCACTGAACTATCTTACCCATTTTACAAGACTGCAGAGGGATCTTCTGAAGGAGCTAGGAGATGCTCTCCAATGTTCAGTAGCTGAAGGGATTTCTGACAAGGTATCCTCTCAACTCGCTAACTTAAATTCAGTGGTTAACACAGCCATAAGGCTCATAACTTATGCAGCTGATGGAGTGAGTAAGGCAGAGGGTTCTGGATGTTCTTCGTCTCCCATTGCTGCAGTCCTTACATATGGGTAGTCCACTGTCCACAATCGGCCCGAATACCAAAGGGCTAGAACCGGCGTCGGTCATCGGCGCCCGAGACTGACGTCAGTACGTGCCAGTACAAATGCGCATGACCGACGCCATATCCTCAGTCTTTCTTGCCGCGTGGTCCTAAGCAGAAGCAGCGTTTGCAAGTGCCGTTCGGCGTTCTGGAATTGTCGGTTTTCGAGTTTCAGACCAGAGACCAAGTTGGGCTAAGTACCCCGTTGGGGACACTTTTGTCTTTTTCTTGCCTCAGTATTGACGGATGTCAGAAAAAGTTAATAACTGTATTTCTTGTGGGAAACAGATTCCTCATAGGAATTATCATTCACTCTGTATTCCTTGTTTAGGGCCTGAGCACGACGTTGTTGGGTGTCGCTTTTGTGCTACTTTTAACAAGCGTACTATTAAACGTCGGTTGGATTGTGCTAGGCTTGTGTTTGGTAAACGTTGTAATTACAACATGCCGTCGGATTCTCCGACGCCTGGTTCTTCTAAGAAACGCAAAGAGAAGTCTTTGCGGTCCAAACAGGATGAGTCGTCCACTCCGGACGCCGGTTCTGTAGAACCACCGGCTACTTCAGCGGCTCCTTCTGAAAGTTTACCTGAGTCTCAAGGGGAGCCTTTGTTACTACAGGAAGTGGCTTCTCCTGTGTTAGGCCAGGCTGAGGGTGCTTCTCAGATGTCGGTGGTTCCCTCCCCTCTTAAGGCAGTTAGGCCTCCTCCTTCTCAAAGCAAAAGCCATTCTAAGTCTAAGTCTGCCCCTGCTGGTGCTAGTCCCCAGGGTCCAGCTCCTAGGAAGCACATGTTAAAGATGGCTGAAGATTTGATTACTTTAATTAGGGGTTCTATGCCCCCCCCGAGAAGAGGCCCAGGGTAGAGACAGAGTTGGAGGGTTTGGTTCAGTCTTCCAATGAGTCTGATTCCTCTGTGGAAGAACTTCAGGATTTCCCTCCCTATTCTGATTTGGAGGCTGAGGACACTACTCCCTCTGCGTCCCCTCCAGAAGATTTTTCTTTCTCTGAGACTTTGCATTCCATGAGGGAACATTTCAAATGGGAAGGCCAGGATTATTCTGATTCTCGTAAAAGGCTAAGAGAATTCTTGTTTTTGCCTCAGCATAGGCCCTTGGCTATTCCCCCTGTACTGGATGTTGTTCAGGATGTATTTTCTGAGGCTGCCCTTAACCCAGATTCTCTGCCTCCTGCCCCGGTTAAACCAGATAGATACTACAGGGTTCCAGAAGCTCACAAGTACTTATATAAGAGTCCTAGGGCTGATCCAGAAACTATTGCTCAAGGCCCCAAAGGTGTTAGGGCTTCTGTGGTTAAGAATCCAGTTCCTCTGGACAAGGATGCTAGGGCCCTGGATAGGTGGGGTAAAAAACTGTATACCTCTTCTACTTTGGCTATGAGAGCTTTAAATTGTCAGTTTCATATGCTCAGGTATCAAAATTATTTGCTGGGCCAATTGAAATGTAAAGTGGATGCTTTAGCTGAAGGTATTGAATGTAAGGAGCTTCAGGATTTAGTGCATGCTTCAGACCTAGTTGGTAAGCATTCTTTGCAGTGTGGTTTTGATGCTTTACAGGCTTCTTCCAGGGTGGCTGCTACTAGTTCAGTTGTTCGCAGGCATGCCTGGCTTAAAGATCAGACCTTGTCAGAGCATGTTAAGGCTCGAATTATGGATGCTCCTCTGCAATCTGATGTTCTTTTGGCCCTCCAGTAGAATCAGTTTTGAAAAAATGGAGGAAAAAGCTAAGTCTATGCAGACAGTTAAGGACTTTTACAGGTTCAGCCCCTAAGTTCAGTAGGACTTGGCCTGCTAAGGGATGGTCTTTCCCCTCTTCGGATTATCAATCTAGGGGCAGGTCGAGGCGAGGTAGAGGTAGGGCTTCCTCTCAGGGCCCTGTTACTTCTAGGACTTTGAGTTCTTCTACCCCTTCTGCTGGGGAGGGCAGGGGTCAGTCCTTTCGGAAACAGACCCAATGACCTGTGTCTTCAGCTGCCGGACTCTGCCTTGCTGGCAGCTCCTCTAGGAGGAAAACTGGGACTTTTCAAAAGGAATTGGCATTTGGTTACCCAAGACAAATGGGTATTGGACATAATAAATCGGGGCTACAAATTTTATTTTCACACATTCCCTCCTTTCAAAGGTATGCCGGATGTGCCTCATCAGCAAAGACTGGAAGCACAGGCACAAATTTCTTCTCTGCTTAAGTTGGGAGCAATACAGGAAGTACCTTCTGCAGAAAGAGGCACAGGGTTTTATTCCCATCTTTTCTTAGTGCCAAAGAAAGGAAATACTTGGAGACCAATTCTGGATTTGTCCATTCTAAACACCTTTCTGGAAATTCCAAAATTCAAGATGTTAACACTGCAACAGCTGTTGCCTATGCTGGGCAAAGATCACTGGATGGTGACTCTGGATCTCAAAGAGGCCTATCTTCACATTCCTATCAGGCCCAGTTGCAGGAAATTCCTGAGATTTCGGAATGGGAATTTGCATTATCAGTTCTCTGCATTGCCCTTTGGCTTGTCTACTGCGCCCAGGGTATTCACAAAAGTCCTGGCTCCAGTAATAGCTTTTCTCAGACTAATAGGAATTCAAATTTATCCTTATCTGGATGACTGTTTGATTCTTGCTCAAGGCAAGCACGAACTTCTTCAACATCTGCAGTATGTAATGACGGTTTTAAGATGCCTAGGGTATTCTGTGAACGAAATAAAGTCCAGTCTAGTACCCTCACAAGAGATGTGTTTTCTGGGTGTAAGACTGAATACAGCTGCTCAGATGGCATTTCTTACCCCGGACAAACAAAGAAATCTTCACCTATACTTCCAACAGCTATCAGTAATGTCCAGGCTGACTGCAAGGACAGTCCTTCAAGCCTTGGGGTTCATGGCATCTTGCATTCTAGTACTTCCCAATGCCAAACTGCATATGAGGAAGCTACAATGGTATCTCAAAAGCGTTTGGACTCAACACAGCCATGATTTGGACACTGTCATTCGGATTCTACCTTACATTCAGAAAGAATTTGTGTGGTGGGCTCAGGAATGTCACCTAAACAAGGGACTCTCTGTGACCCAACCAGAGGCAAGTCAGATATTAACGACAGACGCCTCGGAGTCAGCCTGGGAGCTCATGTGAAAGGAAAATGGATTCAAGACCTTTGGCCCCCAGAGCTACTTCACTTGCATATCAACATGAAAGAGATGCTGGCAGTTCAATTTGCTTTGGAAGCATTCAAGGGCCTACTTCAACCAGGACTGGTGTTGATTCGAACAGACAACACAACTGTCATGTGGTACATCAACAAGCAGGGGGGCACTCATTCTTACCCTCTTTGCAGACAAGCAATGCTGTTATGGGAAACTGCTTTAAATCTGCGCATCACTCTTCGAGCACAGTTTCTGCCAGGAGCACAAAATACTTTAGCAGATGTTCTGAGCAGACAGATTGTGGATCCTCACGAATGGAAGTTGGACCCTCAGGTATTTCTTCAGTTGACCATGGCTTGGGGAACTCCAGACATAGATCTGTTCACTTCTCCTCTGAATTTCCAACTGCCACTGTTTTGCACAAGGCTGTTTCATCCAAAAGCCTGGAAAATAGATGCACTATCCTTCAGTTGGAGCAACCTTCACGTGTATGCTTTCCCTCCTTTGCCTCTTCTTCCAAAGGTACTGTTGAAAGTCAGGAGGGACAAACCTTGCATGATCCTTATAGCACCGGATTGGCCTCGTCAGCATTGGTACCCTCTGTTGAGGAGCTTAATTCATGGGACACCTTGGCCATTACCACAGATTCCTCACTTATTATCTCAGGAAAACAATCATTTTCTCAATGTCAGGGTGCAATCCCTACACCTGACAGCCTGGCGCATTCTGTTTTAAAGGAGGGCCTTCAGCTCCCTCAACAGGTTTTGGATGTTATTTTGGAAGCCAGGCGGCCTAGTACTCGAAAGGTTTATGCTGATAAATGGAAGAGATTTTTTCTTTGGAGTTCAGCTAAAGGCTTTGATGTCAAATTGCCTAATTTGAGTTGTACATTGCAATATTTGACTGTTTTATTGGACAAGGGTTTGTCCTTCTCTTCTGTAAAAGTGCATGCTGCAGCTATTTCTGCTCACTATGATTGTGACCCTCCTTTGTTTTCACATCCATTGGTTAAACAGTTTCTTAGAGGGGCAAAGAATATAAGACCCCCACGAAGAGCTCCTACTCCTGCCTGGGATCTTAATTTTGTTTTGGAAAAGCTGACTCTGCCTCCTTTTGAACCTGCAGCTACAGCTGAATTGAAGTTGTTGTCTTGGAAGACTGCTTTTTTGTTGGCTGTTATTTCTGCTAGAAGGGTATCTGAATTACAGGCCCTCATGGCAGTGGAACCTTTTCTGATTTTTCACAAGGACAGAGTTTCCTTAGTACTAATCCTACTTTTATGCCTAAAGTGATTTCTAATGTGGCATTGAACCAATCTATACATTTGCCTACTTTTTATGCTAACCCCCAAAATAAAGGGGAAAAAGTTTTGCATTCTTTGGATGTACATAGGCTGTTAAGGTATTATTTGAGCAGAACCAAAGAGTTCAGAAGATCTCAACAATTATTTGTTTCTTTTGCTTTGACTTCACAAGGGAAAGCTGTCTCGAAACAAACTATTTCCAAGTGGATTAGCCATTGTATTGCTTTTTGTTTCTCTCATCATGGGAAGGATGTTCCAGTTGGGATCAGGCCTCATTCTACTAGGGCTACGGCCACCTCTACTGCTTTTTTGAGAGGGGTAGCTACTAAAGACATTCTAGAGGCAGCTACTTGGAGTTCTGTACATACCTTTACAAAGCATTATCATTTGCCTCTTTATTCTAGGTCTAGGGCTGGGTTTGCCACTGCAATCTTACAGGGCATGTTAGCAGCTCCTAATGCTATTTAGTTGGCCAGCCTCCCTTTTTTCCGTTGCTCTGGGATTCTACCCATATGTAAGGACTGCAGCAATGGGAGACGAAGAACATAGTACAGTTTTGTACCTACCATAAATGTAGATGTTCGAGGATCTCCATTGCTGCAGTCCAATTTTCCCTCCCTCCTTCCCCCCTTTTTTTTTTTTAGGTTGGGTTTTGGGTGGTGTTTTTTGCATTCTGGCGTCTGAGGCAAGAAAGACTGAGGATATGGCGTCGGTCATGCGCATTTGTACTGGCACGTACTGACGTCAGTCTCGGGCGCCGATGACCGACGCCGGTTCTAGCCCTTTGGTATTCGGGCCGATTGTGGACAGCGGACTACCCATATGTAAGGACTGCAGCAATGGAGATCCTCGAACATCTACATTTATGGTAGGTACAAAACTGTACTTTTTTCCTTAAGGAGGTATTCTTGGATGTGCTTATGCGACTTTGCGGACCCCTTTGTCTTCCTTTGACAGCTTGTCTTTGTTTGGGTCTAAGGTAAAGGACACACACCAGGTGTGAACAGGAGGGGCTAAGGTAAAGGACACACACCAGGTGTGAACAGGAGGGAAAAACTCTCTCTGCCATAGGAGTCTGTTTTTCCATGCCTACTAGACCTTATCCCAAAGTCAGAGAGGTAGTGGTAAAATGTGGGCCCAAAAATCACAGAAATCTTTTCAGGACACACTTGAATCTTCCCCTAGAGGCAGGGGGGAAGTAATAATAGAAGACGCCAATCTCAGGGCAGAGGGGGTCCACAAAATCAGGGTGACAGAGAACCTTTCTTTGGTAGGCCCTTTCAGCATTCCTGAAAGGAGGCCCAATTGTCTAGCTCTGGAGGCAGTCAGGGGTCATTTATCCTTGTACCCAGAATCCTGGTGACAAATAAATGACAAATGGGTACAAAGCATAATATTCAGAGTTTACATCATTTTGTTCTTCCCCCAAAGAAAAAAAACTTCCAGACGTTCCACCCAGTCAGAAGGAATAGGCAACTCTAGAAGTTCAAAAATTGCTAGACAAAAGTCATCCAGAAGGTCCCCGCAGACCAAGTAGGCTTCAGAACTTACTCGAGGTTCTTTTTAGTTCCAAAGAAAACAGGGGACTGGAGACCACTTCTAGATCTCAGCATTCTGAACAAATCAGTAAAGAAGAGCAAGTTCTGGATGCTGACACTGCAGTCTATACTCTCATTTTTGGGAAAAGACAATTGGATGTGCTTGATAGATCTCCAGGATGAATACTACCACATAAAAATGGACAGGCAATCCAGGAGACACTTGAGCTTTTGGCTGGAAGCCAGTCAGTACCAGTTTCAGGCTCTGCCCTTTCGTCTCACTACAACCCCCAGGGTGTTCAGCAAATGTATGGCAGTACTAGCGGTTCACTTGAGACTACAAAGGATTTCGGGTGTTTCCATACTTAGACGACTGGCTCTTAACCTCCAAGACCAGGCATCACCTAATCAAACCAGAAACATAACCTTGCAACTCTGCTCCCACCTAGGGATTACTATAAACTTTGAAAAATACTCCTTAGAGCCTTCTCAGCATGTGATATTTATAGGGGCAGAGTTAGACTCAACACAAATGGTAGCGAGACTTCCACCAGAAAGGATGCAGTCCCTAATGTATGAAGTGATATATTTTTTAACAAGGAAGAAAGCCCAAACAAAGATGGTCCTCAAAGCTCCAGGGACCATGCCAACTGCGATAGTTTTAGTTCCCTTAGCCCATCTGCACATGAGGATTCTTTAGTGGTTGCTGTCCACTCAGTGGTCAATGTAAGAACTGCTGATGTCTCACAAAATAATCGTAACAGAAACTTGCAGGAAGAATCTTCTATGGTGGCTACTCTCTTCTCAAGTATCTGTAGGGCGACTGTTTTTTTTTCCCTCAACCTTAGCCATGGTGACCATGGATGCCTCTCAGATGGGGTGGGGGGTGGCATTATCTGGGAAAAACTATCCAAGGCACCTGACAGGATCACGAGGCCCACTTGCACATCAGTGTCCTAGAGATGAGACCAGTGCTTTTAGCATTGCAAGCACTTCAGGACTCTCTTCCCCTGGGAACCATTTCAATCCAAACAGACAACATGTCAGTTGTATGGTATATAAACAAGGAGGGACCAGATCTTACTCCCTTTGCCAAGAGGCACTGAGAATATGGCAATGGGCAACCTCTTCCCAACGTTTTCTGATAGCAGTGCACATCCCGGGAAATCCAGTGTGATAGTGGGCAGGCCCAGCAGGGCAATTTTGTTGCCTCATGAGTGGTCTCTGAAACAAGAAGTAGCAGAAATAATTTTTCAGAAATGGGGCCAGCCTTGCTGCGACCTTTTTGCGACAGCCGTGAATACCAAATGCACCAGCTACTTTGACCTCATCCCCAGTCCGGGAAGTCACCTAGGGATGTAGTTCAAGATTGGCCCCTGGGCCTTCTCGATGTCTTTCCTCCTTTTCCACCAATTCTCAAAGCCCTTCAGAAAGCCAGCTCTTGGGGAGGGGACTTGATTCTCATTGCTGCATACTGGCCTCACCTAATCTGGTTCCCCTTCCTGTGGTCTCATCTTTGGGAATAGCCTTGGATTCTGGACCCAGTTTCATTCCTCCTGACTCCTGCATTGGGGGCTCTTCACCCATCCCTTCACATCCTCAAACTGACAGCATGGCTGCTCCAATTCCAACGATAGCCAGGTTTCCAACCCTCTCCTCTCGAGTTAAGCACATCCTTATCTCTTCCCATAAGGCATGAAAAAGGAAGATTTAGAAGGGCAAATGGAAGAGATTCTGCCTGTGGGATACCAATAGCCATGTCAATCCTTTTTCTGCTCCTACTAGTTACATCCTAGACTTCCTAGCGAAACCTTTTGACTAAGCAGCTCCAGCCATTATTATGGTTCAGTTAGCAATGATCTCGAATTTTCATGTGGGAGACTCTGGCTCCAACATAATGTCTCATAAACTATGCAAGGCCTTCATGAAAGGTACTATGTTATTACGACCACCTGTCAGAGATCTTCCAGCGCCATGGGACCTAAATTTCGTTCTATCTCACATAGTTTTTCCTCCCTTTGAACCAGCATCATCTTGCAAATTAAAAATTTTCACTTTGAAAACTATTTTCTTGATATCAATCACATCTGCTGGATGAGTGTTAGAGTTGCATGCATTGTCCATAATGCTTCCATATTTGCTTTTCCATGTAGACAGGGTATTTTTGTGAACAAACCCCTCCTTTTTCCCTAAAGTGGTTTTAGAGACAAATTTAAACCAAAGTATAGAATTACCAATTTTCTTCCCAAATTTTGAAAACAAGGCAGAGTACATGTTACATCAGCTTGACATTATGTTTTACCTCCATAGGACTGCAGAATTCTGAAAATCTGATCAGTTATTTGTTTTTCAGATTACAAGAAAGGATCCCCTGTCTGTAAAGTTAGACTTTCCAAATGGCTGTCCGACTGTAACTTTTGTTTACAAGTGTCAAAATAAAGAACTTCCAAAAAAAAGTTAAGGCCCATTCTACAACTTCTTCAGCCTTTCTGGCTAAACTTCCAATTGATACCATTTGCACTGCAGCAACATTGGCTAAACTACATACCTTTATCACTCATTACAAAGTCGATTTGGCCTCCAGGAATAGAGCCTCCTTTGGATCCATGGTTCTGAGGAATATTCTCCCGTGAGCCACCCAAGAATCAATGTGCTAGAGATGCTGTCCCAACCTAGTAAAAATGAAGGCGAGATAGGACGACAACACATAAAGAAGTTATGTACTCACCATAATGTTCCCTGTGTGTTGTCAATATTCACCTTCATTCTTACATCCCACCCTCCTCCCCCCTTACCTTTTTTTATTCCTAGAAAACCGGGTCTATACAAATTGAACCACCATGACCTCTGTCCTTCTTCAGCAGCCTCTGAGTCCGTCCATGAAGTACATATAATCTACAGAGATGGGGATGGTTCTAGTGTATGCTGCGATAAGGACTTTAGCCACGAGCTGGCAGAGAGCCTCAAGCTTGTAAATAAAGGCCAAAATGGATCCGAGGAACAGATCCGAACCCGACCTAGTAAGAATGAAGGCGAAGTAGAACAACCCACATGGAATGTTATGGTGAGTACATAACTTCTTTTTTTATACCTAGGGTTGTATCAAAACATACCCTAAACCAGGCTGTCCACCTGCAAGTATTTTTTATAAATCCATGGAACAGGGAGGAGCAAGTCCTTCATTCCCTGGATGTGCACAGGCTGATTAGGTAATGTCTAGACAGAACAAAAACCCCTAATAGAGCAGAGCAATCACTGGTGGTTTATGCAAAAGGTAGACCGGGCAGGCCTTTTCCAAACAAACCATTTTAAAATAGACAACCAAATGCATTGTTTTGTTACTTCAAGGTATGGGGTAACTACCAGTGCTTTCCTCAAAGGGTTCCCTACCCAGGCCGTCCTAGAGGCAGGCATATGGATCTTAGTGAACATCTTTCCAAAACACTATAACCTATGCAGTGTCTCCAGGGCTAGAGCAGGTTTTGCTATTGCAAAATCTTAAAATCTTATTGCCTAGGGTTATACAGACAACCTACCACCAGTCCTCCCTAGGTTGCACTGCAACATTGACTACAAAGAACACAGTAGAGTTGTGTCCAACTTACCATAACTGTAGGTGCTTGACTGGAGCAGTGTTGCAGTATGTACTCCCACTCTCCAGCCCCTCTGTCTGCTGACAGCTTTTCTCTCCCTTCCATTGCAAAAATAGTATGGGAGTTCTCTGCAGATTTGTACTCTTATCTCCATCATCCCCTGTCTGCCTCATATGATTTTTCTTCTCCTCACTCCAGTTCAGACAACTGTGAAGACTGTGCTGTCCTTGGGAATCAGACTACTTGTTAACTGCTTAGAAGACCTGAAGATGGTGCTGAAAAGGCACCCTTCCTATACCCAAACATCCAGACATCAGTCTATTGATATCCATTGGCTAGAGATGATGCAAAAACTCTGGAAATCAGGTCAGTTGCAGGCTTCTGCATGGCAGGCAGAACCATGAGTCTGTACTGTAGTATTGTACTGGAACATCTATAATTACAGTAAGTGGGATACAAGTGTACTTTCTGCATGGCAGGCAGAACCAAGAGTCTGTAGTGTAGTATTGTACTGGAACATCTATAATTACAGTAAGTGGGATACAAGTGTACTTTCTGCATGGCAGGCAGAACCAAGAGTCTGTACTGTAGTATTGTACTGGAACATCTATAATTACAGTAAGTGGGATACAAGTGTACTTTCTGCATGGCAGGCAGAACCAAGAGTCTGTACTGTAGTATTGTACTGGAACATCTGTAATTACAGTAAGTGGGATACAAGTGTACTTTCTGCATGGCAGGCAGAACCAAGAGTCTGTACTGTAGTATTGTACTGGAACATCTATAATTACAGTAAGTGGGATACAAGTGTACTTTCTGCATGGCAGGCAGAACCAAGAGTCTGTACTGTAGTATTGTACTGGAACATCTATAATTACAGTAAGTGGGATACAAGTGTACTTTCTGCATGGCAGGCAGAACCAAGAGTCTGTAGTGTAGTATTGTACTGGAACATCTATAATTACAGTAAGTGGGATACAAGTGTACTTTCTGCATGGCAGGCAGAACCAAGAGTCTGTAGTGTAGTATTGTACTGGAACATCTATAATTACAGTAAGTGGGATACAAGTGTACTTTCTGCATGGCAGGCAGAACCAAGAGTCTGTAGTGTAGTATTGTACTGGAACATCTATAATTACAGTAAGTGGGATACAAGTGTACTTTCTGCATGGCAGGCAGAACCAAGAGTCTGTAGTGTAGTATTGTACTGGAACATCTATAATTACAGTAAGTGGGATACAAGTGTACTTTCTGCATGGCAGGCAGAACCAAGAGTCTGCACTGTAGTATTGTACTGGAACATCTGTAATTACAGTAAGTGGGATACAAGTGTACTTTCTGCATGGCAGGCAGAACCAAGAGTCTGTAGTGTAGTATTGTACTGGAACATCTATAATTACAGTAAGTGGGATACAAGTGTACTTTCTGCATGGCAGGCAGAACCAAGAGTCTGTACTGTAGTATTGTACTGGAACATCTATAATTACAGTAAGTGGGATACAAGTGTACTTTCTGCATGGCAGGCAGAACCAAGAGTCTGTACTGTAGTATTGTACTGGAACATCTATAATTACAGTAAGCGGGATACAAGTGTACTTTCTGCATGGCAGGCAGAACCAAGAGTCTGTACTGTAGTATTGTACTGGAACATCTATAATTACAGTAAGTGGGATACAAGTGTACTTTCTGCATGGCAGGCAGAACCAAGAGTCTGTAGTGTAGTATTGTACTGGAACATCTATAATTACAGTAAGCGGGATACAAGTGTACTTTCTGCATGGCAGGCAGAACCAAGAGTCTGTACTGTAGTATTGTACTGGAACATCTGTAATTACAGTAAGTGGGATACAAGTGTACTTTCTGCATGGCAGGCAGAACCAAGAGTCTGTACTGTAGTATTGTACTGGAACATCTGTAATTACAGTAAGTGGGATACAAGTGTACTTTCTGCATGGCAGGCAGAACCAAGAGTCTGTAGTGTAGTATTGTACTGGAACATCTATAATTACAGTAAGTGGGATACAAGTGTACTTTCTGCATGGCAGGCAGAACCAAGAGTCTGTACTGTAGTATTGTACTGGAACATCTATAATTACAGTAAGTGGGATACAAGTGTACTTTCTGCATGGCAGGCAGAACCAAGAGTCTGTACTGTAGTATTGTACTGGAACATCTGTAATTACAGTAAGTGGGATACAAGTGTACTTTCTGCATGGCAGGCAGAACCAAGAGTCTGTACTGTAGTATTGTACTGGAACATCTGTAATTACAGTAAGTGGGATACAAGTGTACTTTCTGCATGGCAGGCAGAACCAAGAGTCTGCACTGTAGTATTGTACTGGAACATCTGTAATTACAGTAAGTGGGATACAAGTGTACTTTCTGCATGGCAGGCAGAACCAAGAGTCTGTAGTGTAGTATTGTACTGGAACATCTGTAATTACAGTAAGCGGGATACAAGTGTACTTTCTGCATGGCAGGCAGAACCAAGAGTCTGTACTGTAGTATTGTACTGGAACATCTATAATTACAGTAAGTGGGATACAAGTGTACTTTCTGCATGGCAGGCAGAACCAAGAGTCTGTACTGTAGTATTGTACTGGAACATCTATAATTACAGTAAGTGGGATACAAGTGTACTTTCTGCATGGCAGGCAGAACCAAGAGTCTGTAGTGTAGTATTGTACTGGAACATCTATAATTACAGTAAGTGGGATACAAGTGTACTTTCTGCATGGCAGGCAGAACCAAGAGTCTGTAGTGTAGTATTGTACTGGAACATCTATAATTACAGTAAGCGGGATACAAGTGTACTTTCTGCATGGCAGGCAGAACCAAGAGTCTGTACTGTAGTATTGTACTGGAACATCTATAATTACAGTAAGTGGGATACAAGTGTACTTTCTGCATGGCAGGCAGAACCAAGAGTCTGTAGTGTAGTATTGTACTGGAACATCTATAATTACAGTAAGTGGGATACAAGTGTACTTTCTGCATGGCAGAACCAAGAGTCTGTAGTGTAGTATTGTACTGGAACATCTATAATTACAGTAAGTGGGATACAAGTGTACTTTCTGCATGGCAGGCAGAACCAAGAGTCTGCACTGTAGTATTGTACTGGAACATCTATAATTACAGTAAGCGGGATACAAGTGTACTTTCTGCATGGCAGGCAGAACCAAGAGTCTGTACTGTAGTATTGTACTGGAACATCTATAATTACAGTAAGTGGGATACAAGTGTACTTTCTGCATGGCAGGCAGAACCAAGAGTCTGTACTGTAGTATTGTACTGGAACATCTATAATTACAGTAAGTGGGATACAAGTGTACTTTCTGCATGGCAGGCAGAACCAAGAGTCTGTACTGTAGTATTGTACTGGAACATCTATAATTACAGTAAGTGGGATACAAGTGTACTTTCTGCATGGCAGGCAGAACCAAGAGTCTGCACTGTAGTATTGTACTGGAACATCTATAATTACAGTAAGCGGGATACAAGTGTACTTTCTGCATGGCAGAACCAAGAGTCTGTACTGTAGTATTGTACTGGAACATCTATAATTACAGTAAGCAGGATACAAGTGTACTTTCTCGTGTTCTCTCACATGTACTACTTATTGTTCATTTTGTACTTGCTAATGAAGTTCTGAGCTTTGCTAACTGAGGCATCTCTTCCATAGACTTTGTATTTCTCTCTGTCCATTTGTATACAGCTAGCTGTTCTCTGTATGAGAAATTAAATAGATGCTATCCCTCATTGCATTGTATTGCACCTCCTGCATATTGCATTCATTCCCTAAATCTCCTTTCTATTCTAGTTAGTAACTTACTTCTTGCTTTCTCCCCAGGCATACAAGACCCTGTTGGTATTATCTCATTTCTTCACCTTTTAACCTATTTAGTTTTGCGCTATTTTGCTGCTGCCTGTTGCCATAGTGTTCTTGTATAGTAGTGTTTATCATTGTTTTGATAAATTATGATAATATAGAAAAAGATTAAAGGAATAGAAAAAAGTAATGCTAGTTTTCTTTTCTGTTCCTTTAGCACCTTTGCCAATGGAACATATTGAGAGAATGGCTGCTTTATGCATGAAGGATCTCGATGATGAGAATCTTGATGATGAAGATGTGGAAAATGATGCTGAACTATTGGTAAGTTTTTTTGTGTGCATGTATACAAAACCAGTCTCGTGCACAGGCACACATGCACACACAGACACACACGCACACAGACACACAGTGGTTTCCAGTGCTCCACCTGGCTAATGACAACCATACATTATTTGTTCACTCCATCCTTCAATGTTGAACTTGCCTCGTTCCTGAACTGACACCATCGAGTATCTCTGCATTTGAATTTGGGGACAGTCATCTGAAGGGTTGGGAGGGTATTTCGCCATCCAGTTGTGACAAACAGACAGATGACTTTTTTTTGCTGTACATGTAACTTTTGCTAAAGATGAACATGCAGTGCTGCTAACACGCCTTTGCCATATACTTGTACATGCAGAGTAGCTGATAGCCCTACCAGCATTTTCCTCTTTTCTCCACCAAGGAGAGGACCTAGCAGTGAGCAGTCCCTTATCCACATTTTGTAAGGTAGAACAGCTTGTGTTCACCTGGATGCCTATGGCATGTACCAAATGAAGGTTATGAGTGTCACAGATGGAAGGTCTACTGCTCTGACATTATGCACCATGGAGTAGTTCCTTTGTCTGAGGTTATTGTTGTACTTCATTTTTATTACAGGCAGAGCTTAATGATGTGCTTGAATATGACAAAACAGAGGATTCCCTCCATCCTCCAAAATTACCACCAGCACAGGGCAGACTAAGTCCAACCCGTACACCACAGGTAAGAACCATTTTATTTACTGCTGGGTAATATGTCTGGGAGGAGGAGGATCTAAGGCAGTCATCAGCATATAGTAACAGTCTACATCAAACAGTGCAGTCTCTGTCACCCTTTTTAACTTGTAGACCTAATGCTTTGCACCCTAGTCTGTTTATTTTGACTGTGTTGGTGAATGTGCTGGACATGTACTGTCTTTTGGATTTTTTTTTTCCTTAAGTACTAGGTTGGAAGGTGTTCTCTGCACAGACATTGCTCTGACCATTTATTCTAAAGGAAATAAAAGTGATATCTTAGTCAAAAGTCCTTATTCCAGTGGTGGACAGGAAGGATGGCTGAAATTTAAGTGCAAGTTTAAGAGTACTAGAGCCATATTATTGAATTGAAGCCAGTTACTTTTGAAGAGGGGGACAAAAAGATTCAAGGACATGAAAGAGCAGCCTCTGAAGGTTGGAGAGCCATTTGTGTGGGAGATCCTGGCTTTCAGGACTGTTGTATGCTCAGCATCAGTGGAATGTTAGCGAATAGGCAAGTAAGAGAGGATTTTTCCCTGAAATGACTGACCTGTGATTCCACTGCTGGTCACTTAGGATTTAGTCTGCTGCTGGGGGCCTAACTATTTTGAATCAGGGTTGAGCAGCTAGCAGTATTTCCAGGAAAAAATAGGAGCAGAAGAGAATGCTCAATTTTGTGTCTCATAACAGACCGAACAGATCTTCGTTGCAAATAATTTGCTGGTTTGTAAGTGTTATCAGTTTGTCAAGTAATGCAAAAACCTTATTTATGAGCTTTAACTTGCAAAAATATGATAAGTCTGTCACAGGTGAAACTAAGGATGTTATGTGATCCTATCTCGCCTACATTCTGTACTGATGGGCTCGGAGCCGATCCCTCGGCTCCGACTCCGCACGCTTATGCTATAGAGCGAGGCCTCTTATTGGCTGAGCTATCTTTATCCCAGGATGCACCACCACTAATCCCCCAGATCTCGTTTGCCGCTTACAAAGCTTAGACGTGGTCTCAACTTGGCTGGGCTAAGTACTATTTATTTAGGCTTTTTCCTGTCAGAAATTTGCTTGATTTAAATCCAAAAGCTGTTTTAACAGCTATTGTTGTTATACGAGTGTGTATTGGTAGTTTTGTAGAGGATTGTGTTTTTCCTGTCAGGAAGGTTTCCGCTTAAGTTAGAGGGCCTTCCCCTGTTTCTACTACCTTGGTTTTTGTGTGTGGGTCAAGTACTGTTTAAGTTAGAGGGTCTTGACCCTCTCTATCTCTCTTTCTTCTGTGAAAAGTTTTTTCTTTTTACTTGTATTCCAAAAAAAAAAAAAAAAGTTTAAAATATTAATATTAAAGTAGGGATATTTTATTTGCTGTGACAAACCCTTCTTCTGGTTGTAGACAACTGTGTTTTGACTTTTGGCTATGTCTAAAGAACACAAACCCTCCGGGTTTAAGAAATGCACGAGGTGTGGTTTTAAAATGTCCATAACGGACGACCACTCCTCGTGCGTCTATTGCTTAGGCGCCAAGCACCTACAAGAATCGTGTAGCGTGTGTCACTCCTTTTCATCAAGAGTCCTCCAGGAGAGGAAGAACAAATTAATCCAGAAAGGGTTAATTAAGCCATCCTTCGAGGAGGCTTTATCTTCCTCTCCTTCTCCTTCTAAAAAGAAGAAAGCGTCGGCTCCGACCAGTCAGTCGGAACCGACTGCAAAAAAATCTAAGCAGACTTCTCCATCGGCTCCACGGACTTCGGAGCCGAGGGCGGAACGATGTGCCTCGATGCCTCCAGCCTCGACCCCTCTGGTTTCGGAGCCGAGGACTGCGGCATCAAGAGGCGGGTCACCCTCATCGGCTCCACTGATATTGGAGCCGATAAGGGTTACCGGCTCAGACTCTTCCCCTTCGGAGCCAAAGTCCTTATTGGCACCGAGGGAAATTACCTTGAGATCTCCCTCGGAGCCGATAGTGGTAGAGTCCATTCGGAGCCGGTCCCCAAGCCCTTCGGAGCCGATGGAGAAATCGGTTCGGGCCCGATCGGTATCCTCTAGATCATCCAAGATGTCTGATTCGGACATCGACAGGGTGCTCCCTAGACTCTTCCAGTCTCCGTGTTCCAAAGCTAGTTTCGCTCCAGCCCATTCGCTTCGGAGCCGATGGTCCACTCTACTGTGGTTCCTCCTCCAACAGCTTCGCACCGCTGGAGCCGCACTGGTGGAACCGTGGAGGTTTTAGGGTCGGGCTCGACCTTGCTCCAACTCCGCTCTTGGGTCGGAGTTCAGTACACGGACTTCTTCCTTCGCCCTGGGGAGGCTTGGGAGTGATGCTTTCGGTCTCAAGTCTCCTCTTGGTGCGCCGGGCGCGGAGTGCCGCCCACTGTCGTGGCCACGGAGGTGGGACCCTCCCAGGATTCTGGTGGTCCCGCCTTCAGGGCTATGAGGAGTGCATTAGCCAAATCTTCCTTGGCTACCTCCATGGTTTCCCCAGCTCCTTCCCTGCATACGGAGACTGGGTCTTTGGCAGTCCCCCTGTCCTTAGACAGCGGAGCCCCCGGCCCTCAGGTTACCCCGCTGGGGTTTCTCCTCCTGGAGGTCCTTCTGAAGCCTCTTCGAAGAACCCCCCAGGAAGAGATCGTGCAAGAGGAAGCACGTTGACTCCCCTGATGAGTCTCTTACATCAGACACTGATCTCGATGATGCAGAGGGGTCCCCTAAGTCGTCCTCGGATGATGTCTCCTTTGCAGACATCCTGGAAGCCCTAAAACAACGAGGCGGCTGGCAGTCCAAACCTCCCTCTGCTGATGAGTCAGTGTTCCTGAAGGCCTTCGGGGCTCAGCCCTCCGCCTCCTGGGTGTCTCCGCCCTTCGATGAGCTCTTGGATTTGATCTGTCGAAGGGCGTGGGAACACCCAGACTCTGTGGAACCGGTGCCTGCTCGTCCGAATAAGTTCCTCTCGGCACCTCCTGAAAAAGAGTTTCTAACTAAAGGTGTGGCTGTAGATGCTTTGGTGGTGGCATCTGCTACCCAGCAAGACATAGCAGAGGCTTCGACCTCCATCCATCCTCCTAATAAGGAGTCTCGGAGCATGGATCGGTACGGCAAGCGCACCCTCAGTTCAGCGGCCTTTACATTAAGGTCCTTGAACTACCTTACGCACTTTACCAGATTTCAGAGGGATCTGATTAAAGAGCTATCCGATACCCTCTTGGGTAACCTGCCTGAGGAGCTGGCCCAGACGGTTGGCTCTCAGCTGGCTACAATGTCGTCCATCTCAAACTCGTCCATGAGGCTCATTTCTTATGCGCCGAGGCGAGTAGAGTGCGGGTACAGGCATTGCTCACGGAGACAAGCCTGGCTCCGCCTGTGTCATTTCGCTGGAGGCCTTTAAGTCTTCCTTTGCCGACGCCTTTGATGGGTCCTCCTGTTTGGACCCAAGGTAAAGGGCACACTAACCCGCAGTGAACTGGAGGGTATGACTCTGACTGCCGATCGGGCACGTGTTTCCACTCCCTTTCGGCCTTATCCCAAGGCTAAAAGAGGAGGGAAGATGTGGTTCCGTAGATCTCAGAAGCCTTACCCCTCTCAGCAGGAGGATTCCCCTTCCAGAGGCAGAGGAGGGGGAAATTCTTCTAGAAGACGCTGTCCCAGAGGCGGCAGAGGCCCTCGCAACACTGGAGACCGCGAGTCCTTTCGTGGCTCTTCAGCTTTTCATAGTCCCTGAGGGATTGCCCAGCTGTGCTGCTCCGGAGCTAGTCGGGGGTCGTTTCTCGAAGCACCTAAAAGCCTGGGAAGGTATCACTCAGGACCGATGGGTGCTTCGAATTATCGCCGGAGGTTACTCCATCCCATTCTCTCATCCCCCCTCTCAGTCCAAAAAAATCCCGGACCCGCCACCCAGTCAGCGGGATACTGCAGCCTCAGAAGTTTTAAAGCTGCTGCAAAAAGGAGTCATCCAACCGGTCCCCGCAGACCAGATCGGATTAGGGACTTACTCAAGATTCTTTTTGGTGCCAAAAAAGACTAGGGACTTGAGGCCCATTTTGGACCGCAGCATCCTAAACTGTTCAGTCAGAAAGTTCAAGATGTCCTTCAAGGATGCATCTGCAGTCTTTACAAATGGATTGTCCTGTCGTCAGGCAGCCCTTAGGTCGGCCGGATTCCAAAGTCTGGGTCTGGCTTCGGCTGGTGTCGCACTTCACCCGACGTCATTGCGGCAGTTATTCGGGTATAAAGGCATCAGCCGACGCCCTTTTCCCCAGTCTTTCTTGCCGCGTGGCGCCCGAAGCAGAAGCTGTTCGCAAGTGCCGGTCGGTCAGATCCAGAGATTACTACTACCGAATACTACTTCGAAGACTTCTATAAAGCTAAGTACCCCGTTAGGGACTCTTTCTTGCCTCAGCCGATGTCAGAGAAAGTTAATAACTGTTTATCTTGTGGGAAACAAATACCTCATAAAGATTTCCACTCCTATTGCATTCATTGTTTAGGCCCAGACCACGACGTAGCAGCTTGTCTAGCCTGTGCTTCTTTTAACCGACGGACGCTTAGACGTCGGTCGGACTTTGCTGAACAGATATTCGGATCCGATTTTGCCTACATTATGCCGTCGGATCCTCCGACTACGCAAATTTCCAAAAAACGCAAAGAAAAGGACTGACACTCGCGGTCCGCGGTTTCGGCCGAAACCGCGGTTAAACAAACCACGAGTGTCTCGGTTTCGGCCGAAACCGAGCAAGCGGTTCTTTCTTCAGCCGATAACATGCCTTCTACCGAGGCCTCTGCTAACCTGGTAGAGATGGCTTCTGAAATCCAACCTTCTGTTGCGGTTTCACAGGATTTATCAGACACCATTCCCCTGGATGTTTCAACCCCTGCACGTGGAGCTGCTAGGCCTCCTCCAGCTATGTCTATTAAGGCCTTTGCCAGGGCTAAAGCAGCCAAAACATCAAAACCTGTGCCTGCCAAGCCCCCTTCTCACAGGCCCAGCACCAGCTCCCACATGCTTTCTTTGGCTGAGGATCTCATGTCTTTAATCCGTGGAGCCCAGCCTCATCCTGACAGGGCCTCTCTCCCTCCTCCAGAAAAGAGACCTAGAGCAGAGCCCCCTGAGCCAGTATCCGCAGATGATTCTTCTGATGACTCAGAACATACAGACCCTCCTGAGGCTTCTTATTCTCCTTACGAAGACTCTGATGCTGAGGAGTCCATCCCTTCAGCCTCTCCTCCTGAGGAATTTTCCTTTGGGGAAACCTTGCATGCTATGAGGGAGCAATTTCAGTGGCAGGGCCAAGATTTCTCAGACTCTAGAAAAAGGCTTAGGACCTTTCTACATTTGCCACAACATAGACTTTTAGCTATACCTCCAGTTCTTTCTGTTGTTGATGATGCATTTAATGATGCTTGCACTGCTCCTGACTCTTTACCTCCGGCTCCTGCTAAGCCCGATAGGTACTACAGGGTCCCAGACACTCATCACCACTTCAGAGACCATCTCCCAGGGCCCTAAAGCTGTAGCAGCTACTTCTTCAAAAAAACCCCTCCCCTCTGAAAGGGAATCCAGGTCCTTAGAGAGATGGGGTAAAAAAGTTTACACCTCTGCTACTTTGTCAGTTAGAGCTTTGAACTGCCAATTTCATATGATTCAATATCAAGAGTTTATGCTTGACCAGTTGACTAAAAAGCTGTCCTCTGAAGAATCTTTAGATAAAAAGTATGTTCAGGAAATGGTACATAACATACAGCAGGTTAGTAACCATTCTTTAAAATGTGGCTATGATGCACTGGAGGCTTCCTTTAGATCAGCCATGACTGGCACAGTTATTAGGAGGCATGCATGGCTGAAAGAACAGGCATTACCAGACCATGTCAAATCAAAGCTTTTGGATGCACCTATGGACAAGGTCAACTTATTTGGTTCCCCTGCACAGCAGGTACTAAAAAAGATGGAAGAGAAAGCAAAATCTGTGCAAACAGTGAAAGACTTCCTACAAGTTCAACCTCCAAGGTTTTGCAGGAACTGGCCCTCCAAGAATTGGTCCTTTCCGGAATCCTCTAAGCCACAAAGAGGCAGGAATAGGCGCTCTAGAGGCAGAAACCAATCCAGGGGTGCCTACAGGGGTCGCCAGTGGCAGGGTAACAACCAACGAGGCACGGATATAACCGCCACCACTACAACAACTCAATCACAGTGACTTGGCGGTGGTACCGCCTACCAGGGAACAACTACAAGCACCATTGGGCAGAAAGCTAACCTTATTTTCAAGAAACTGGCACTGCATTACAAGAGAAAAATGGATTTTGCAAACTATAGACCAAGGTTACAGGTTCCATTTTCATACTCTACCAGAAAAGAGAGGAATGCCAAACCTACCACCTACTCAAAAGACAGAAGCTCTAAAGCAAATATCTCAATTATTAAAAATGAGAGCTGTGGAAAAGGTACCATCTATGGAACAAGGAAAGGGATTTTACTCCAGACTCTTCCTGGTACCAAGGAAAGAAAACAAATGGAGGCCTATTCTAGACCTGTCCGCTTTAAACACATTCCTCGTTGTTCCCAAATTCAAAATGCTGACCCTACAGCAGCTTCTTCCCATGCTGGGCAAGGAGTCTTGGCTGGTAACTCTAGATCTCAAGGAGGCATACCTGCACGTCCCCATAAGACCAATTTGCAGAAGATACCTCAGATTTCTTGCAGGATCAGAGCATTATCAATTCTCAGCATTGCCTTTTGGCTTATCTACTGCGCCCAGAGTGTTCACGAAATGCCTGGCATCAGTAATAGCTCATTGCAGACTTTAGGGGATTCAAATCTATCCCTACCTGGACGACTGCCTGATACAAGCGGACAACAAAAACAAACTAACAGAAGACTTACAAAGGGTCATCTACCTGCTGCAAGCCCTGGGATATACAGTCAATACAAAAAAGTCAAGGCTGATTCCATCCCAAAGAATAACCTTTCTGGGTGCAGAACTGGACACATCAAAACAAATGGCATTCCTAACTGCAGAAAAGAAAGAACAACTTCCTCTCTACTTCTTGGCATTAACAAAGCAGAACCATCTGACTGCAAGAAAAGTGCTACAAGCTCTAGGCTTCATGGCATCCTGCATAATACTGGTCCCTCATGCCAGGCTGCATATGAGAAAGCTACAGTGGTACCTAAAGAATTTGTGGTCCCAGCACAAGCACAGCCTAGAAACCAAAATTCCAATGATCCCATGCCTGAAACAGGAGTTCCTATGGTGGGCTCAGGCCTGCCAATCAAACACAGGATTGCCCTTCTGCAAAGTCAACCAAGACAAACCATCACGACAGATGCCTCAGACCTCGGATGGGGGCACACATGCTGGACAAGTGCATTCAAGGCCTATGGACTCAAGACCAGCTGCATCTGCACATAAATCTAAAAGAAATGATGGCAGTGAAATTGGCAATCCAGGCATTCAGACCTTTTCTCCAAGAAGGCCAGTTGATGATAAGGACAGACAACACCACAGTTATGTGGTACATCAACAAACAGGAGGCACACACTCATACCTCTATGCCGGCTGGCACTGGACCTATGGGATGTGGCCCTGAGCTGCAACATTCAGTTACAGGCAATTTATGTACCAGGGAAGGAAAACATTCTAGCAGACATATTAAGCAGAACTACAACAGATGCCCACTTAATGGATGCTGCATCCGGACATCTTCAAAACCATCACAAGAAAATGGGGATTACCACAAATAGACTTGTTTGCATCCCCATTCAATCACCAGTTGAAGAAATTCTGCACAAGGACTTACCACCCACTTGCTTGGAAGGTGGACTCCTTTCTTTCAGTTGGAAAAGCCTGACAGCATACGCATTCCCACCACTTCCTTTGATGCACAAGGTGCTTCTGAAGATCAACGAGGAACGTCCGAGGATCATTCTGATAGCCCCAAACTGGCCAAGACAACATTGGTATCCGCTGCTGAGGAGCATGTCCAGCTGCCCCTGATCCCATTACTGCTAACACAGAACAACTACAACATCCTGAATCCAAACCTAAAAACTCTGCAGTTAACTGCCTGGAACATTACATAACAGCAAGTAACCCAAATTTATCCCAAAGGGTTAAAGACATAATCCTGGAGGCTCGTAGACCTTCCACAAGAAAGAATTATGCAGCAAAATGGAAAAGATATCTCATCTGGAGTACTGCAAAGGGGCAAGACGTGACACTGGTGAACATAGCCAACATCCTGGAGTACTTGGCGGAGCTCTACCATACAGGCCTGTCCTATTCTTCCATCAAGATACATGCATCAGCTATTTCAGCAGAATACAGCTTGGATCCTCCTGTCTTCTCGCATCCTCTGCTCAGTTTCTGAGAGGAATTAAAAATGTAAAACCTCCCAGGAAACCTCCACTGCCAGCATGGGACTTTTTTGTACTAGAAAAACTGACTCTTCCTCCTTTCGAACCAGCAGCAACAGCAGAATTACAATACTTATCCTGGAAGACTGCTTTCCTGCTAGCAATAACTTCAGCAAGAAGGGTCTCTGAACTGCAGGCATTAATGGCAGTGCAACCCTTCCTGATCTTCCACCAAGATAGTGTCCATGAGAACAAATCCTACATTTATGCCTAAGGTGGTATCCAGAGTTTCTTTAAATCAGGCTATCCACCTCCCTACATTCTTCCCCAACCCACAGAACAGGGGAGAAAGGCTCTTACATACCTTGGATGTACACAGACAATTACGCTACTATCTGGACAGGACAAAAAACAATAGAAAGACTGACCAGCTTCTGGTAGCATATGCAACAGGGAAGGAAGGAAAACCAATTTCTAAACAGACAAATCTCCAAATGGATAGGAAATTGCATTAGATTTTGTTACTCCTACCATGGAAAGAAAAATCCAGAGAACATCAGGCCTCACTCCACAAGGGCTACAGCCACTACCACAGCCTTCTTACGAGGAGTGGCTACCAAGGACATTATAGAGGCTGCTACTTGGACCTCCGTGCATACATTTGCCAAGCATTATAACTTACCTCTGTACTCTAGATCCCGTGCTGGTTTTGCCACTGCTGTTTTGCAAGGGATCCTAACTACACCATAATCTTTTCTCATTTCCTCCTCCCCTAGCTTAGCTATGGTATTCTACCCATTTGTAAAGACTGCAGATGCATCCTTGAAGGACATAGTACAGTTTTGTACCTACCATAAATGTAGATGTCCGAGAGGAATGCATCTGCAGTCAGGATTACCCACCCTCCTTCCCCTCTGAGGTACTCCTAGGGTATTTGCCAATCTTCAGCTAGCTTGGGGGGATCTATTATGGTGTATTTGTTTGTATATATGTACATACATGCTTATTTTGTGTGGTTGCTCTCTACAATTTGGAAACTTTGGCATTTATCCAAATTTAGCCATCCAAGAGGGCACCTGGCATCTGGGGCAAGAAACACTGAGGAAAATGGCGTCGGCTGATGCCTTTATACCCGAATAACTGCCGCAATGACGTCGGGTGAAGTGCGACACCAGCCGAAGCCAGACCCAGACTTTAGAATCCGGCCGACCGAAGGGCTGCCTGACGACAGGACAACCCATTTGTAAAGACTGCAGATGCATTCCTCTCGGACATCTACATTTATGGTAGGTACAAAACTGTACATCTGAAGTAGGATATTCATTTGTCTGCAACCTGTGGGTTATGGATCCGATATCGGATCCGAACCGGCATAGTTTTCCAGCTATGGATCCAAGCTCTCAGCTCCTCCCCTCACCCATAATGCCCTGCTCTACCCTCATGACCTCAGATCTTGTTTGCCGCGCTGGTAACTAGATGTGGATTACATAGCTCTCAGCTAAGTAGACTTTTCTTGTTAAAAAAATAGAGAATTTTTTCCTTCTTTAACTTTTTTTGTGTGAAAGTTGTAGGTTTCCTATTATTATTGACTGTTTAATTTAATTTTCAGTAGTAATTTTTATTCCCTCCCCTCGCTGGTACGTAGAGTGTGTGTGAGGCCTGTGTGCTTTTTTTTTTATTGTTTAAGTTACTTTCTGTAACTTTAGGTTAGTTTATAGACTATGGCTGAACAGCCTAAGTCCATATTTTCTAAATGCTCCGAGTGTGGCCATAAGCTCTCACCGGCTGATGGCCACACTCGGTGTGTTAAGTGTCTTGGGGTTGAACACCTCACATCTGGTTGTTCCATTTGTGCAGGGTTCAACCCCAGGGCACTGAGGGAGCGGAGGTCCAAGCTGGTCTTGGCGGGTCTTTTACCGCCGGACTCGGCTCCGACCTCCGCTCCTTCGGGGACTCCTGCGGCTGCAGTTGTTCCCTGTGGCACCCCTCCTGCTCCTGGGACTCAAACTACCGCTTCAGGACAGGAGAGGGATGCTTGTAAGAAGGAGGGGAGGGAGAAGCACCACAAGCGCGGCCGAGACCTCTGTTTCGCCCCGCCAGCCAAGCGGGCTTCTCCCCAGCTTCCTGTCGGTGCGGTCTCCTCCTTCTCGGCCCGTCACCTGTGTGCTTCTCACCGGGTCCTGAGGAGGAGGAGACCGATCTCCGCCGAGGCTATCGAGGAGGCATTCCAGGCCTACCTCGGTAGCCTCGCCGAGATCTACCCATAGCTCCGGATGCTGATCTGGACCGGATGATGAGAAGGTTCATCCAGGCCCAGATGCAGATGGGAGTGCTCTTGCCTCCTCCGGGAGCTCAACACCCTTTTAAGCCTATTGCTCCTTCTCCGACCCGCTACCCGGGTTCGAGCAACTGGAGCCGAGCAGCTTCGAGCCGGGGAGGTCGGAGCCGATAGTACTTGGTACTTCGGATCCGACCATGCCTCGAGTGCCGGATCCGATCTCTCGGAGCCTGGATCCGAGCCGGATCCGGGGATCAGTGCTCCTTCGCGCCGCCTGTGTCGGAGCGCACTGTCCTTCGGATCCGAGTGCTTGCGCCGGCTCCGATCCACTCTTCGGATCCGAGGGGAGCCGATTGTCGGATCCTTTGGTCGAGGTCGGCCCCTTCGGCTTTTGATGTAGTGGAGAGGGCTCTGTTGAGGGTCTCCGGACCCCGGCACTTGCTTCGCCCGGCCCCGCCCTCTGCACTGGGCCAGGCTTCCACCATCCGGCCCCTGGGACAGCCCGCTTGTGCCCCAAGTTGCTCCCATGGAGCAAATTGCTGCTTGCGAGGACTCCTCTGACAGCCCCCAGAGGAGGCTCCTCAAGCATACGCAAAGGAGGCACATTGACTCCTGAGTCTCTCACTGAAGACACGGACTTGGAGGAAGGGAAGGCTCCCCACGGTCACCCCGAGGATGTCTCCTTCGGAGACATCATGGAAATGCTCCGTATAGGGGTGGTCTGCCCCAAGTCTTCCTCGGACGAGTCCGTGTTCTTGGAGGCATTCAAACGGGCCCGTCTACCTCTTGGGTGTCCCCTGCCGACCCCTGGTGGACCTTATTACCACCAGGGCGTGGAAGGAACCGGACACCGTGGAGCCAATTCCCAAAAGACCTGATAGAATCCTTAGCCCGCCCGACAGGACCCATTGGAGTAAGGGGCCTCCTGTAGATGCCATGTTGATGGCGGCGCCACAAAGAGGGAACTGGCTCAGGAGAGTCCTCAGTCCACCCACCGAGCAAGGAGTCTCGATGATGGACCGCTTGGGGAAGCGGATGTTCAGTTCGCGACCTTCTCGGTAAGGGCTGAACTATTTGGCACATGTTATTCGGATGCAGCGAGACCTTGTTAAGGAGTACGCTGCATCCCCCCCTGAGTCCATTTCGGAGGAGGACAGAGCTCTGCACTCCACCAAAATGGCCACTCTTAGGTCAGTCACAAATACTTCTATGCGGCTACTCTCCCATGCTACGGAGGGCGCCGCTAGAGCTGCGGGGACAGGACTGGTCACTAGACGCCAGGCCTGGCTCCGCCACCGCGATTTTTCTGAGCCCTTCAAGGCGCTTTTAACGCCTTTGATGGTTCTGCTCTGTTTGGCAAGACCGTTGAGACGCTTGACCCAGAGCGAGAAGGACGGGAAGACGCTGTCTGCCGGCGGAATCCGCTGCTCTGCACCCCAGAGGCCCTATTCTAGGAACCAAAAGGGTCAGAAGAAGATGTGGTTCCGAAGTCGCAGCAGTCCCAGCCTGCTCGACAACCAGTCCTTCCGTGGCAGAGGAGGACAGGGAGGACGCCGCCCTAGAGGCAGAGGGGCTCCCAGAAACTTCGGGTCCAGGGAACCTTTCTCTGAATGGCCAGCAGCAACCCTGAGGGTTGCCCGACTGCTCTACTCTGGAGGCAGTCGGGGACGTTCGGGCACCTAGCGGCATGGGAGTCCATAACATCGGACCGCTGGGTTCTCCAAATCATATCCAGGGATATCGCATTCCTTTCCTTCACCTTCCAAAGATGAAGTCCCTCCCAGACGTACCACCCGGTCAAAGGGAGGCCGCTTTGGCAGAAATTGGCCATCTGCTAGAGAAAAGAGCCATCCAGCCCGCTCCCCAGACCAGATCGGATCAGGGTTCTACTCCAGGTTCTTTTAGTGCCAAAAAGACGGGGAACTAAGACCAATCCTAGACCTCTCTCTCTTGAACCTGGCAGTCCCCAAAGAAAAATTCAATGGTCACTCTACAATCTATTCTCCCCTTCTGGGAGAAGGCCACTGGATGTGCTCGATAGATCTCAAGGACGCGTACTACCACATCCTAATGGACAGACGCCCAGGAGGTTTCTCCGCTTCGGCTGGGAGCCAGTCACTACCAGTTCGGGTCCTTCCCTTTGGTCTCACCACAGCCCCAGGGTGTTTACCAAAGTACTAGCAGTGGTAGCGGCCCACCTGAGGCTTCAGGGGTGCAGGTCTTTCCCTACCTGGACGACTGGCTCCTTACCCCCAGCAAGGCATCTACTTCTCTCGGCCAGACTCCTTTCTCTATCTTGCTCCATTTCTGGGCATCACAATAAATACAAACAAGTCCAACCTGGCACCCACTCAGCTCTTAGATTTCATAGGGGCCAGACTAGACACAAGGAGTTTACGAGCCTTCCTCACTGCGGACAGAGTTCTAAATCTGCAGCTCCAGGTGCCGGCCATTCTCCATTCATGTTCTGTTCCAGCGGAGTTGGTCCTGAGGGCTCTAGGGTCCATGGCTTCGCCGATAGCACTTCTTCCTCTTGCCAGGCTCAATATGCATTCTACAGTGGACGCTCTTAGTACAGTGGTCATACCTTGCTCTCCCCATGCATCATCCCATAGCGATCAGCAAGGCTTGCAAGCGGTCCCTCTTGTGGTGGCTCCACTCCACGGATCTCCACGAGGGTCGCCCATTTTGTGCTTCTCCTCTCGCCACGGTGACCACGGACGCCTCCCGCCGGGTGGGGGCACTTTATGGCGGACAGTCCAAGGCACGTGGAACGATTCAGAGACCTTACTGCATATCAATGTTCTAGAGATGAGAGCAGTGCTCTTAGCGTTGCTAGCACTTCAGGACTTTCTTCCCTTGGGAACAATTGCGATTCAATCGGACAATATGTCTGTTGTCTGGTACATCAACAAGCAAGGGGGAACAAGGTCTTACCCTCTTTGTCGAGAGGCCATGAGAGTTTGGGAATGGGCAATCTCCACCAATCGCTTTCTCATAGCAACGCATTCCGGTCGGTCCAACATCCTAGCGGACAAGCTCAGTCGCACCATTCTGACCCCTTACGAGTGGTCTCTCAATTGTCAAGTAGCGGAACGCATATTCGCACGGTGGGGAACCCTTCATGCGATCTTTTGCTTCTCCCTCAAACACCAAGTGCGACAGTTTTTCGCTCTAATACCTCCTCCGGAGGTACCCCAAGAGACGCTCTGGTGCATGCTTGGCCACCCGGTCTTCTGTATGCCTATCCACCCTTGCCTCTGATGCTGCAAGTTCTTCAGAAAGCCTCTCGGTGGGTTGCAGAATGATTCTCATTGCTCCATTCTGGCCTCGACAGATCTGGTTCCCCTTCCTAAGGTCTCACTCGGTGAATCCTCCTTGGATTCTAGATCCCATTCCGGATCTGATATCCCATCCATCCTGCATTCCTCCTCCGAACCTGGACAACCTGAAGCTGACCGCTTGGCTGCTCCAGTTCCACTCCTGATAAGGACTCGGTATTTCTTCACCGTAAAGGCTATTTTGGTGGCGGCTCATAAACCATCCACTAGAAAGGTTTACGAAGCAAATGGAAACGTTCTCTGTGTGGGCGGAGCGGCAAGGCCTAGATCCCTTCACGGTTCCTCTCCCTGTAGTGCTTGATTTTCTAACCTCTCTCTTTAATGATGGTGCCAGCAGTTCCACAGTCAAAGTTCAACTGGCGGCAATTTCTCACTATCACATTGGTCAAGAGTCTAATCCTCTTATGTCAGCCAAATTGTGCAAAACTTTTCTTAAGGGTACTTTCCTTCTCAGGCCCCTATAAAGCAAGCAGTTCCTCCTTGGGACCTTTCTTTGGTCCTACAGGCCTTGACCGCTCCCCCTTTCGAGCCCGGCTACAGTGGATCTCAAATTCTTGTCTTATAAGACAGCCTTTTTGGTAGCCATTACATCAGCCAAGAGAGTTTCTGAACTTCAAGCTTTATCAGCTAAACCTCCTTACTTGGTATTTTATCCGGACCGTGTCTCCCTCAGGACCAACCCGTCCTTCCTTCCTAAAATCGCTTCTGAAGCAAACATCAATCAATCCATTAACCTCCCTGTTTTCTTCCTAAGTATGAAAACAAAGGTGAATATAGGCTACACTCACTAGATGTTCACAGGCAACTAAGATTTTATTCAACAGGACAGCTGGTCATAGGCAATCCGACCAGCTGTTTATTTCCTTTGCAAAATTCAATTTGGGCAAGCCAATTTCTAAAGTTTCTCTGTCCCGCTGGATTTCACAGTGCATTTTATTGGCTTATCAAGCGCCAGGAAGGCCCGCACGGGGTGTTCATGCCCATTCAACCCGGTCAGTATCTACCTCGGCAGCCTTCAAGGCTAGGATTCCTCTAGATGATATTTGTGCAGCAGCCACGGGCTTCATCTCATACATTTATTTCTCACTATAAGTTGGATCTTGCATCTAGGGGTAGAGCATCCTTTGGCTCATGGTGCTCGGAATATCCTTCCATGATGGCCCAAGATTCAGGTAGCTGGGGACTCTGTCCCACAGGTTGCAGACAAATGAATATCCTACTTCAGATTTAGAAGTTATGTACTCACCATAACGTTCCATCTGAGTAGGTGTATTCATTTGTCTGCAACCATCCCGCCCTCCTATCCCCCTGGCCTTTCAGTTTCCTGCATATTCCTTGTTACCCTTTTGAGGGTATTGTTGCTTTGGCAAACTCGATCTGAGGTCATGAGGGTAGAGCAGGGCATTATGGGTGAGGGGAGGAGCTGAGAGCTTGGATCCATAGCTGGAAAACTATGCCGGTTCGGATCCGATATCGGATCCATAACCCACAGGTTGCAGACAAATGAATACACCTACTCAGATGGAACGTTATGGTGAGTACATAACTTCTAATTTCCGAATGGTCACCCTACAAACCATTCTCCCATTGCTGGAGAAGGGTGTTTGGATGTGCTCCATAGATCTCAAGGACGCTTATTATCATATCATGGTACATCAAGCGTCCAGGAGACATCTGCGCTTCAGCCTAGGAGGCAGTCATTTTCAGTTCCGTGCGCTGCCCTTTGGTCTCACCACAGCCCCCAGGGTGTTCACCAAGTGTTTGGCAGTCGTGACTGCTCACCTGAGAAGTCTAGGATTCCAGGTGTTTCCATATCTAGATGACTGGCTCCTAACCGCCACCTCCAGGCATCTACTACTGCAGAGCCTCCAAGCCACTATATCACTGGGCAGTTCCGTTGGAATCACCTTCAATTGGCCAAAGTCTGTGTTGCTGCCATCTCAACGCATAAGATTCATAGGGGTAGAGATAGACTCAAACCGAATGCGGGTCTATCTACCGACAGACAGAATACAAACTCTACAGACTCAAGTTCGAGCCTTACTTCCCAGGCCCAAAGCTCCAGCCAGGATGGTCCTGCAGCTATTGGGATCCATGTCCGCCACGGTTCTTCTAGTCCCCTTGGCAAGGTTGCACATGAGAATTCTCCAGTGGCTTCTTTCAGCTCAGTGGTCCTTTCAGGAACTCCCCCTCAGTCACCTCGTATGGATCACGGAATCTTGCAAACGGGACCTTCGCTGGTGGCTAGTGCCTCCAACTTGGATCAGGGACCCTTTGTTCTACCTCCTCCGGCCACTTTGACCACGGACGCCTCCCAGACGGGGCATTCCTGGGCAGGTCAGTCCAAGGCAAATGGCACTCGGAAGAGACTTTACTTCATATCAACATCTTAGAAATGAGGGCAGTACTTCTGTCCCTTCAAGCCCTTCACGATTATCTCCCTCAGGGAGTAATTGCTGTTCACTCAGACAACATGTCAGTTGTCTGGTACCTGAACAAACAGGGAGGGACCAGATCCTATCCTCTTTGCAGAGAAGCCATGAGAGTTTGGGAATGGGCAGTCTCGACCGAACGCTTCCTAGTGGCTACTCACATACCGGGCAAGTCCAATGTGATAGCCGACAGATTGAGCAGAACCATCCTCTCTCCTCACGAATGGTCACCGAATATGACAGTTGCAAGTCAGATTTTCAGCAAATGGGGAGTTCCGTGTTGCGACCTCTTCGCGACTCCTCTGAATGCAAAGTGCAAAGAATTCTTCTCCCTAACCCCGGCTCCGGGAATAGCCCCATGGACGCTCTAGTTCGTCCTTGGCCCACCGGTTTGCTTTATGCCTTCCCTCCAGTTCCTCTCCTTCCCAGGGTGATTCAAAAGGCATCTCTCTTGGGGAGCAAAATGATCTTAATTGTTCCTTACTGGCCTCGTCAAGTGTGGTTCCCGTATCTTCGGAAACATGCTCTGGAAGGTCCATGGTTCCTGGATCAGATCCCAGACCTACTGGTTCATCAGTCGGGACTATTCCACCAGTCCCTACACACCTTAAAATTGACGGCTTGGCTCCTCCTCTTCCGACGATAGTCAGGAGTCATACATTGGATCCAGATGTTGTGCACATATTATCTTCGGCCCATAAGTCTGCTACAAAGAAACTGTATTCTAACAAATGGAAAAGATTTGCTATTTGGGCTCAACTCCGGGGCCTGGACTCCTTTTCTATTCCCGTGGCAGAAGTTCTAAAATTTTTGACTTCTCTTTTCAATCAAGGCTCTTCAGTTTCTACCATCAAGGTACAATTGGCAGCAATTTCTAATTTTCACGAATCCATAGACCCACCTTTAATGAGCAACAGATTGTGTAAGACCTTCTTGAAAGGTGCTGCTCTGTTAAGACCTCCGATTTCTCATCCTGCACCTCCATGGGATCTCGATATAGTGTTACGCGCCTTGACTTCTTTCCCCTTTGAACCGGCAGCTACATGTGATCTAAAGTTTCTATCATGGAAGACAGCCTTTCTGGTGGCGATTACTTCTGCCAGAAGAGTTTCAGAGCTTCAGGCTTTGTCAGTAAACCCCCCGTACTTGGTTTTTCACAAAGACAGAGTATCCCTCAGGCCAAATCCTTCCTTTGTCCCTAAAGTTTGCTCTAGTTTCTGCTTACAACAATCGTTAGAGCTTCCAGTTTTTTTCCCAAAATACTCTAACAAAGCGGAGTTCATATTCCACACACTAGATGTCCATAGACAGTTACGTTTTTATTTAGACAGGACCAAACAAACAAGGAAAACAGATCAGTTGTTTGTATCCTTTGCAGACAATAAATTGGGCAAAGCTGTCACAAAGGTCACTATTGCCAAATGGATCCGGGACTGTATTACTCAAGCTTATTTTTATTCTAACAAAGAGCTTACCGCCTCTGTCAAAGCTCATTCTACAAGGGCTATGGCTACTTCGATAGCATTTCATTCTAAGCTTGCTATTAGTGACATTTGTGCTGCTGCTACATGGTCTTCCCTCACACCTTTATTTCACACTACAAATTAGATGTGGCATCTAGAGGACGAGCTTCATTTGGTTCCACAGTGCTCAGGAGTGTTTTCCAATGAGCCACCCGGGATTTAGGTGCTAGGGACGCTGTCCCATCAGTACAGAATGTAGGCGAGATAGGATCACATAACATCTGTTAGTTATGTACTCACCATAACTTTAGATGTTAGGGATCCATCTCGCCTACATTCCTAATAACCCACCCTCCTTCCCCCTTCCTTGGAGATCAGAGAATATCAGAAGGTCCGAATCCTGTTGTTTCATCTTGAAACATCTAACAATGTTATATAATCAAGTTGTGCATGTGGGCATGAATGCGGACAAACAAGATCTGGGGGATTAGTGGTGGTGCATCCTGGGATAAAGATAGCTCAGCCAATAAGAGGCCTCGCTCTATAGCATAAGCGTGCCGAGTCGGAGCCGAGGGATCGGCTCCGAGCCCATCAGTACAGAATGTAGGCGAGATGGATCCCAAACATCTAAAGTTATGGTGAGTACATAACTAAAAGGTTTTCATCATGTGCATCAGGATGCCAAAGGGACAGCGGTACACTGTTGCATGGAAAGATGGCTTTTGCATTCCTGGAAGTACAAAAAGATAAGATTTACATTTATTAGTAACAGTGAAGCTGGAGGGAGCATTATGAATGTATCCCAACAGGTATTGCTCAACAAGCTGTAGCCAGATAAGTTGGAACACGGGATCTGAATTGGCTAGGCATAGTAAGGCCTAATTAAGTTTAATTCTGTTGGCTGCCAAAAAGCAATCACTAGAAAATGGAAATCAGTGTCCAAACTAACTGCATTTGAAGTATTGAATACTATAAAAGTGATAAAATAACTGGAAGACGGATCTTTAGAAAAAGAAGGAGCAAATGACGTAGAAATAAGTGGAAATTGTGGGAACACTGCATGCAGAATAATGTAATAATGTTCAGGAGAAGTGAGCGTAAGGGGATGGTAAGTACTGAGAAATTTATATAATGTTGGAGTGAATTACATTTGTTATAAAGAAAGAAAATGTGTATGTAATGTGTAATATATGTAAATGGAAAAAGTGTTGAAATGGTTTGTTTTCTGTTAATGTACGTGTGTCTTTCTGTGCTAAAACAGGTAAAATGTCAAGACACTCTGGAACAGCGTGGTTATGTATTTCATATAACCATTCATGATAACTGTTTGTGTCATGTCATAGGAGGGGATGGGTTTCTGGCCAGGACACTGGAACATTTTTTTTTTCTACTTGTGAGGTACACACTTTTTCCTAGAGAGGAAGCAAGGCTTCCTAGAGATGCATTCAGTTTTAAGAAGGGGTGCCTTCTGTGTGGAGTCTGTATATCTTCCCTGTGTTTGCATGTTTTTTTTTCTAGGTGCTCCGCTTTCTTCTCACATTCCAAAGACATGCCGTACGTGGATCGAGGACTCCAAAATGTCCCTTAGTAAGAGTGCATGCATATGAGATATGGAAGAAAGACCTGATGACCTACTTCCATTTCCCCTCTTTGCATTGTAAACTCTGGGGATAGAGGTAGTTATCTTCAGGGATCACTCTAGGAGTCAGTTGCGACTTGTGACAGAGAGATGTATATCGGTGTATATATGGACGGCACAGTGGTGCAGCGGTAGTGTTGTCGCCTCACAGCAAGAGGTTCTACGGTTCGATTCTCGGCTGGAGTGCCTGCTTTGTGGAGTCTGCATGTCCTCCCTGCGTTCGTGTGGGTTTCCTCCGGGTACTCCGGTTTCCTCCCACATTACAAAGACATGCTTCTGGAGCATTTCTCCTCGGGCCTCCGCTGAAAATTGGCTTTGTCCCAAGTCGGACTTTCCCGGTTAACAAATGTTAAATAAATAAATAAGTATACATTTCTCCTACAGGTATAAATCATACTCATAGGTACATGCTCCATTTCGTTATTGCACCACTCTCCATTACTCATAAGAGAGGGCATGTCAGCCAAAAGAGGTTTGGGAGAAATTTGAGAATTAACTTGTATTTTTCTCAAGGGGAACAATTTAAAAGTGGATTGGGATTGGTTTTAAACAGTAGTGATGAATCTTCCACACAACAGAGGAGTTGGGTAGTAAAAGTATGGGTTAGATATAAGGAAGCTGAAAGGAATTTTTCTAGATTAAAAAGTAACTAAGCTGTGTGTGTGAAGATACTGAAGGCGCAGGAAGGTGTGATTCATGAGAAAGGAGGAGTTGAACTTAGAGCCAAATTGTAGGGTAATGCAGATAATTTGCTAGGTTACAAGCTAATCCAGGCTAAAATAAGTCACAGAATAGTAACATTTTGGAATGACACCTATGGGATAAGTGGATTTAGCTCTAAGTCTTAGACTACAAAAAATGTCGAACTTAATATGCAGGATTATAGACAAAATGGTAGGAAGGGTTTGTGAGAAGCTGTAGATATACTGTGAAAATCTGATGTCCTTTTCATTCTTCCTCAGTGAATGGGTTAAGGGTCCGATCCTCGGATCCGACTTGGCCACATACTTTTAGTCTTTGGATCCAACTCTCAAGCTTCTCCTTCTCCCCATAATGGCCTAGTCCAACCCCAGTACTTCAGACCTCATTTGCTGCCATTACATACACACATCGAATCCTTCTCTTGCAGTGTTAAATTATAATTTTTACTTTTCTAAGTAAAAAAAAAAGTTTTAACTTCCTTTAACTAAATTATTCCTCTTTACTCACTGTTAAACCTCCCTCTTAGATGTTCATCTTGTTTCACTGTTGCAGTCATTACATTTGGATTATCCTGCTGGCAGGCTACCCTCAGTTGGCCTGAATTCCAAAGTCTTGGTGTGGTGTCGGTTGCTATCGCCTCTTCCCTGACGTCAGAGCGCCAGGGGTATAAAAGATGCAGCCGACGCCATTTTCTTCAGTCTTTCTTGCCGTGCGGTGCCCGAAGCAAAAGCAGTTCGCAAGTGCCGGTCGGCTGACTCCTGAGATTTTTGAATTCAAATTTCAGATCCGATGTCTTCATTAAAGCTAAGTACCCCATTGGGGAAACTTTTTTCTTGCTCCAGACCGATGTCAGAAAAAGTTAACAATTGTATTTCTTGTGGGAAGCAAATACTTCATAAGGATTTTCACTCTTACTGTATTCCTTGCCTAGGGCCCTGACCACGACGTTGCTTGTTGTCGGTTTTGTGCTAGATTTACCCAACACACTATTAAGCGTCGGTACGATTTTGCCTTTCATTACTAAGGCCGAAGATTCAATTATACAATGCCGGCGGAACAGCCAATGACCGGAGTTTATAAAAAACACAAGGATAAAGACAGGGACAGGCATCCGAGGTCCAAAACCAAGGCTTCCGCTAAGCTAGTCGTCGGTTCGCCGGTTCTCCGTGAGGTGCTTTCGCAGCCCCTGACACCCGCTACCTCAGAGCCACAGGCCGCTTCCGACTCCCTCGTGGAACCAACTGGGCCTCTGGAAACTCAAGGTATTGGATCCTCAGAAACTATTCCCTCAGATGGGTCCAGAGCCGCTGTGCAGGCATCTGCTTCTGAGGGTGTTTTCAGACCTACACAGTTATATGTAAAGCCATCTTCAGCTTCAAAGCCAAAGACGAAAGCAGCTCTAAAGACAAAGAAACAAGTACAGCATTCTCCTGGACAGACTTCCATGCCTAAAAACAGATGCTCAAAATGGCCGAAGACCTTATTACTTTGATCAGGGGTTCCCATCCCCCTCCTGATAAGAGGCCTAGGCAAGAGACAGAATATGAATCTTCAGATCAGGTTTCTATTTCCTCTGAGTCCTCCTCTAATCAGGAATACTCCCTTCCTCCCTGTGAGGATTCTGATGCTGAAGAATCTATTCCTTCAGCTTCTCCTCCTGAAGATTACTCCTTTGGGGAAACCTTGCATACTTTGAGGGAGCACTTTCATTGGGAGAGCCAGGATTATTCAGAATCTTAGAAAAGGCTCAGATTTTCTTTTACTTCCTCAGCACAGGCCCTTTGCTATTCCCCCTGTTCTGGACATTGTAGATGATGCTTTTTCAGAGTCCGGCTTGTCTCCAGACTCTATACCCCCTGCACCTGTTAAGCCAGACAGATTCCCATAAATTTCTATACCAAAACCCTGCTGCTGACCCAGAAACCATATCTCAGGATCCTAAGGGAGTCAAGGCTTCCACTGCTAAAAACCCTGATGTTCATCGTGCATACAGCTGCAGTCATAACAGATGGGTTCTCCTGCCGTCAGGCGGGTCCTCGGTCGGCTGAATTCCAAAGTCTAGGTCCGGCGTCGGTTGTCGTCGCTTCTTCCCTGACGTCAGTGCGACAGGGGTATAAAGGAACCAACCAACGCCATTTTCTTCAGTCTTTCTTGCCGCGCGGTGCCCAAAGCAGAAGCAGTTCGCAAGTGCCGGTCGGCCAGCTCCTGAGATTACGAAAATTTGGAAACTGAAGTCTTCTTGAAAGCTAAGTACCCCATTGGGGAAACTTTTCTTGCCTCAGACCGATGTCAGACAAAGTTAATAATTGTATTTCTTGTGGGAAGCAAATACCGCATAAGGATTTCCATTTCCTCTGTATACCTTGTTTAGGCCCAGACCACGACGTCTCGGTCTGTCACTTTTGTGCTACATTCAACAAACGCACCATTAAGCGTCGGGCGGAGTTCGCCCAGCATTATTTTGGGAAAGCATTTAACTATATTATGTCGTCGGATACTCTGACTCCAGTTTTGTCTAACAAAACGCAAAGATAAGGAACGACACACGAGGTCCGCGGCCTCTACCGACACCACACCAAAGCCTACTACACGTGGTCCGGTTCTCAGCGAGGCACCTACGCAGCCCCTGACTACCGACGACACTTCTTTGGTGGTGTCTCCTGTGCCCGAGGTTGCAGGCTCCTCGGCCCACACCCTGACTACAGATAACGAAGCCAGTCTTGGCGTTGAAACTCAGAATGTGGACAGGTCCACCTCCACTCAAGGTGTCTTCAGACCTTCCTCTTCTTCCATTAAGGCTTTCACTAAGTCTAAAGCAGCCTTGCACTCTAAGAGACAAGCTACACAGGGCCCATCTACAGGCCCCATGCCTAAGAAACAGATGCTTAAAATGGCTGAGGATTTAATTACTCTTATCAGAGGTTCTCAGCCCCCACCGGACAAAAAGCCCAGAGTGGAGGAAGATTCCCCCTCCTCTGATCAGGGCTCCATTATTTCAGAGCACTCTGATGATCAGGAACATTCTTACTCTCCTTTTGAAGACTCTGATGTGGAGGAGTCCATCCCTTCTGTACCCCCCCCTGAGGATTACTCATTTGGGGAAACTTTGCATACCTTAAGGGAACATTTCCACTGGGAAGGCCAAGATTATTCAGATTCCAAGAAAAGGCTTAGGGAATTTCTCTTGCTACCTCAACACAGGCCTCTGGCTGTACCTCCTGTCTTGGACATCCTAGATGATGTTTACTCGGAGGCCTGCCTTAACCCGGACTCTCTACCTCCAGCTCCAGTTAAGCCTGACAGGTACTACAGGGTTCCTGACTCTCACCAATTTCTATACAAAAGCCATGCTGCTGACCCAGAAACCATCTCACAGGGCCCCAAGGGAGTTAAGGCCTCCACTGCTAAAAATCCATTACCTTCCGAGAGAGACTCCAGATCCTTAGAAAGGTGGAGAAAAAAGGTATACACCTCGGCTACCTTAACCATGAGGGCCTTAAACTGTCAGTTCCATATGCTAAAATACCAACAGTTTCTGTTATCACAATTGAAAAGTAAAATGTCACAACCTGAACAACCAGACTTGAAGGAGTTGCAGGATTTGATGCATAGTGCAGAACAAGTGGGTAAGCATACCTTACAATGTGGTTTTGATGCTCTAGAGGCCTCATGTAGAGCTGCTGTTACAGGATCAGTCATACGTAGGCATGCTTGGCTCAAGGAACAAGCCTTGCCTGATCATGTTAAAGCTAAATTACTGGACGCCCGTCTTCAAAAGGATGTACTATTTGGTGCTAATGCTGAGGAGGTATTAAGGAAAATGGAGGAAAAGGCTAAATCAATGCAAACTGTGAAAGATTTTCTACATGTACAACCCCCACGTTTTAGTAGAAATTGGCCTTCCAAAAACTGGTCCTTTCCTGCCACGGACAGACCCCAAAGAGGTAGATACAGACACCCGAGGGGCAGGGGACAATCTCAAGGATCGTTTAGAGGCAGACAATGGCAAGCTCCTACACAAAGAGGTGGTGAGGATAACTCACAATCTTTCAGAAAGCAAACCCAATGACTTTCCCCTTTGCATGCCAAGCAAGTCTCAAATGGCAGCCCCCTTAGGAGGAAAGCTGGCATTATTTTCAAAAAAATTGGCATATTGTCACAAAGGACAAATGGATCCTGGACATTATAAACAGAGTCCACAAATTCCATTTTCACATCCTTCCAAAAATGAGAGGCATGCCAAACCTGCCACACAATCAAAGGGCAGAGGCACAAAGGCAAATTACAGATTTCATAAACATGAAAGCTATTCAAGAGGTACCTACGCACGAACAAGGTCAAGGTTTTTATTCCAGGCTATTTCTGGTACCAAGGAAGGGAAAAGATTGGAGACCTATTTTGGACCTATCCATCCTAAACACATTTCTACTGCCAAAATTCAAGATGCTCACTCTACAGCAACTTCTTCCCATGCTGAGCAAGGAGTCTTGGCTGGTAACATTGGACCTCAAGGAGGCATACCTGCATGTCCCAGTCAGACAAAATTGCAGAAGATACCTCAGATTTCTTGCAAGTTCAACCAATTATCAATTCTCTGCATTGCCTTTTGGCTTATCTACTGCACCCAGAGTATTCACAAAATGCCTGGCATCAGTAATTGCCTACTGCAGACTTCAAGGGATACAAATATACCCCTATTTGGACGACTGCCTGATCCAAGCGGAAAGCAAGCACATTCTTCTGAAACATCTAGCTTATGTAATAATGTTGTTGAACTCTCTGGGATACACAGTCAACAAAAAGAAATCAAGGCTAATACCTTCTCGGAAGATAATTTTCCTGGGTGCCAATTTGGACACAAACACCCAGATGGCCTACCTCACGCCAGAGAAGCAGGGGCAACTAATTCAATACTTCAGAGCACTAGCAAATTGCACCAGGCTGACTGCAAGGAAAATCCTGCAGGCTCTGGGATTCATGGCATCTTGCATCTTACTAATCCCATGTGCAAAGCTGCATATGAGGAAACTACAATGGTATCTGAAAAACATTCAACACAGCCACAGTTTGGAAACAATAATACCACTAATTCCATGTCTGCAAAAGGAATTTCTGTGGTGGGCTCAAGCATGTCAAACAAACACAGGTCTTCCATTCAGCAAGCCTCAAGCAAATCAAGTCATCACAACAGACGCCTCGGACTATGCCTGGGGGGCACACATGACAGATCGGTGCATTCAGGACAAATGGTCCCAAAAAGAAAAGCACCTTCACATCAATCAAAAGGAAATGCTAGCAGTAATAAATGCTATAATAGCTTTCAAGGACCTTCTACAACCAGGTCAACTATTGATAAGAACGGACAACACCACAGTTATGTGGTACATAAACAAACAGGGAGGAACACATTGTTACCCCCTATGCAGACTGGCCATGTCACTTTGGAACATGGCCATGGACTTACAAATGGAACTACAAGCACAGTACTTGCCAGGCAAGGCAAACACGCTGGCAGACAACCTAAGCAGGAATATGACAGATCCACACGAATGGAAGTTGCATCCAAAAGTTTTTACAGAAATAATCCAAGAATGGGGAAGGCCAGACATAGATCTATCTGCCTCCCACAAAAATCACCAATTGGCAAAATTCTGCTCAAGGATTTTCCATCCAAAGGCCTGGAGAGTGGACGCTGTATCTTTCAGTTGGACATCAATGACAGTTTATGCCTTCCCACCTCTTCCTCTGCTGCCCAAAGTGCTATTGAAAACCAGAGCAGACAGACCAAAGATGATTCTCATTGCTCCGGACTGGCCAAGGCAACACTGGTACCCACTCCTGAGGAGCCTGATGCATTCCCCACCATGGACCCTGCGTCTAATGCCTCTTCTTCTGACTCAGCACAGCTTCAAAACTCTTCACAACCAGCTAAAAACACTCAATCTAGCCACATGGAAGATTCCTTAGCATCACAACAGGCCCTACTCTCCAAGGAGGTGCAGGATGTCAATTTGGAGGCCAGAAGGCCATCAACTAGAAAAGCTTACTCCACAAAATGGAAACGGTTTTGTGTCTGGAATGAGAAAAAGGGCCAGGATCCTAGAAAACTGAATTTACCTCAAATACTACAATATTTGGCTGAGCTGCTAAGCAGTGGATTCATTCTCCTCCATCAAAATCCATGCCTCAGCCATTTCTGCAGAATACAACTCTGATCCACCTTTATTCTCTCACCCTCTCTTAAGACAGTTCCTCAGAGGGGCTAAGAATCTAAGACCTCCAAGGAAACAATCAATACCTGCTTGGGATCTTAATTTCATTCTGGAAAAACTGACCTTGCCTCCCTTTGAGCCAGCTGCCTCATCAGATTTGCAATATTTGTCCTGGAAAACAGCTTTCCTTCTGGCTATCACCTCAGCTCGTAGAGTTTCAGAACTACAGGCTCTCATGGCTGTCCAGCCTTTTATCATCTTCCATCAGGACAGATTTTCCTTATGAACCAACCCGTCCTTTATGCCTAAAGTGGTATCCAGGGTAGCTTTAAATCAGGCCATACATTTACCTACTTTTTATCCTAATCCTCAAAACAAAGGGGAGAGATTGGTACATTCCTTGGACATCCACAGACAACTGCGTTATTATTTGGACAGAACAAAGCATTTCAGGAAATCAGAACAGCTGTTTGTGTCCTATGCTGTAGGAGCTCAAGGAAAGCCAATTTCCAAACAGACAATCTCAAAATGGATAGCCCACTGCATATGCTTTTGCTATTCCTTTCATGGCAAAACTGTACCTACAGGCATTAAAACTCATTCCACGAGGGCCACAGCCACCTCTGCAGCTTTCCTCAGAGGAGTTCCTACCAAGGATATTTTGGAAGCAGCCACTTGGAGTTCTGTGCATACCTTCTCCAAGCACTACAACCTACCATTATACTCCAAATCTAGAGCAGGCTTTGCCACTACAGTCTTGCAGGGCATTTTGGCTCCTAGTTCCACCTAGTGCCTACCACCCCTTTCTTAGCTTTGGGATTCTACCCATCTGTTATGACTACAGCTGTATGCACGATGAACATAGTACAGTTTTGTACCTACCATAAATGTAGATGTTCGAGTGCTAATACAGCTGCAGTCCAGGTTTCCCTCCCTCCTTCCCCTCTTGGAACAGGCCTATAGGCTAACACATCCTCATACAACCTGATTGGGGTATTCATGTATGATGTATTTGCTTGCAACTACTGTATTTTGATTGTATTGCACTGCATTATTACACAAATTTATGTATTGCCTTCCTTCTGGGGGCACCTGACATCTGGGGCAAGAAAAACTGAAGAAAATGGCGCCGGCTGGTTCCTTTATACCCCTGTCGCACTGACGTCAGGAAACAAGCGACGACAACCGACGCCAGACCTAGACTTTGGAATTCGGCCGACCGAGGACCCGCCTGACGGCAGGAGAACCCATCTGTTATGACTGCAGCTGTATTAGCACTCGAACATCTACATTTATGGTAAGTACAAAACTGTACTTTCCCTCTGATAGAGATTCAAGGGCACTGGATAGATGGGGGAAAAAAGTTTACATTTCTGCTACTTTGGCTGTATGGGCTTTAAATTGTCAATTTCATATGCTTAAATATCAGCAATACTTAATGTCACTGTTAAGACAGAAAATGTTGACTAACTCTGAATGTCCAGAAAACAAGGAAATGCAGGATTTATTGCATGCAGCTGAACAAGTGGAAAAACATACTTTGCAATGTGGTTTTGATTCTTTGGAGGCCTCTTGTAGGGCCGCTGTAACGGGTTCTGTGATTAGGAGGCATGCTTGGTTAAAGGAACAGAATCTGCCTGATCATGTTAAAGCAAAATTATTAGATGCTCCACTACAGCATGATACTTTGTTTGGCATTAAGGCAGAAGAGGTGTTGCAGAAAATGGAGGATAAAGAGAAATCTATGCAGACAATTAAGGATTTCTTATAGGTACAGCCACCCAGATTTAGCAGGAACTGGCCTTCAAAAAATTGGTCCTTTCCAGTGTCAGATAGCCAACAAAGAGGCAGATCCCAGCCCCAAGGCTCATACAGGCCTAAACAATGGGGTGCTTCTACCTCCAAAAGCGGAGAAGACAAATCTCAATCTTATAGGAAACAGTCCCAATGACTTTCCTGTACCAGTACCAAGCACTTATTTTTTGGAGGCCCCCTTAGGGGGAAAACTAGCACTTTTTTCACAAAACTGGCACATGATCACCCAGGACAAATGGGTCTTGAATATAGTGTCACAGGGATACAGGTTCCACTTTCACACCCTGCCAAAGTCAAAAGGCATGCCAGACCTGCCACACAGTCAATGGGCAGAGGCACAAAAGCAAGTTTCATCCCTCATGGACATGAGGGCCATTCAGCGAGTACCACTACAGGAGCAGGGACAAGGATTTTACTCATGACTTTTCTTGGTACCCAGAAAGGACAAAGCCTGGAGACCAATACTGGACCTGTCTATTCTAAACACTTTTCTGGACATTCCAAAATTCAAAATGTTGAGACTGCAGCAGCTTCTGTCCATGCTGGGCAAGAAGGCTTGGCTTGTAACCTTGGACCTAAAAGAGGCATACCTGCATGTCCCAATCAGACAATCTTGCAGAAGATACCTCAGATTCATAGCTGGCTCAATGCTTTGGCTTATGTGCTGCACCCAGGGTCTTCACAAAATGCCTGGCACCAGTAATTGCTTTTTGCAGACAAAGAGGAATTCAAATATATCCCTACTTGGACAACTGCCTTATTCAAGCAGAGAACAAGGACATTCTACTAAAGCATCTGGCGTTTGTAAAAAGATTGTTAATTTACCTAGGGTACACAGTAAACAAAAATAAATCAAAACTAGTACCCTCTCAAGAGATAATATTCCTGGGTGCAAGTTTAAATACAACTGCCCAGATGGCTTATCTCACGCCAGACAAACAAAGGCAACTGACTTCTTACTTTGAAATGTTGGCAACAAAAACCCAGTTATCTTCAAAAAAAATTCTGTAGGCTTTGGGCTTCATGCCATCCTGCATTCTGTTAATTCCATATGCAAGACTGCATATGAGGAAACTACAAGGGTATCTAAAAAGTGTTTGGACTCAGCATTGCCACAGCCTGGAAAAACTAATTACCCTCATTCCCTGCCTGCAACAGGAGATTTGATGGTGGGCACAGGCCTGTCACCACAACAAGGGACAGCCTTTCACACTCTACCCACTGCCAGGCAGACAATAACAACAGATGCATCAGATCTGGGGGGGGCCCACATGGCAGGAAAATGTATTCAGGGCACATGGCCCACAAGCCAAATGCATCTTCATATCAATCTAAAAGAAATGCTGGCTGTCCAGAATGCCCTGACAGCTTTCAAGGATCTCCTTCATCCAGGACAAATGCTGATAAGGACGGACAATACTACAGTCATGTGGTACATAAGCAGGGAGGCACGCATTCCTACCCCCTCTGAAGACAAGCCATGATTTTGTGGAACACAGCATTGACTTATCAAGTGCATCTGCAAGCACAATTCCTGCCAGGGAAGACTAATACTCTGGCAGACGAACTAAGCAGAAACCTCATGGATCCTCACAAGTGGAAACTAGATCCACAAATCTTCAGCATAATAACAAGAAAATGGGGATGCCCAGACATAGATCTATTTGCCTCCCCTCACAACTGCCAACTACAGAGATTTTGTACAAGGGCTTTACCACAAGTTAGCATGGAAAGTGGATGCTCGATCATTCAGCTGGAAAAAACTTACAGTGTATGCCTTTCCTCCACTACCTCTCCTCCCCAAGGTACTCCGAAAGGTCAGATAAGAGAAGCCAAAAATTATACTGATTGCCCCAGACTGGCCACGCCAGCACTGGTACCCAATCCTAAAGAGCTTGTCTCAAGGCCCAGCCTGGACATTACCTCCAATTCCTCATTTACTGACCCAACAAAACAATCGGATACTGCACAGCCAACTCAGAACCCTAAATCTGGCTGCATGGCGGATAATGTAACCATTCAGAACACACCTCACTCCAAAGCAGTTATGGATGTAATTTAGGAGGCCTAGCACCAGAAACTCATATGCAGAAAAGTGGAAGAGATTCTGTGCTTGGAACCAGGCACAATGAATTGAAATGCTTGTACGAAATATTCCACAGATTTTACAATACCTAACTGAGATGCTGGACAAAGGCCTATCCTTTTCATTTATTAAGATCCATGCCTCTACCATTTCAGCTCATTACAATACGGACCCACCTATTTTTTCACATCCACTACTAAGGCAGTACCTCAGAGGGGCCAAAAACATAAGACCCCCAAGAAGAGCACCAATACCTGCATGGGACCTCAACTTTGTCTTGGAAAAACTCACTGCCTCCTTCTGAGCCAGCCAATACAGTTGAAATAAAATTCTTATCATGGAAAACAGCTCTGCTCTTAGCAATAACTTCAGCAAGAAAAGTCTCAGTTACAGGCACTAATGGCGGTTGAACCTTTCATAATTTTCCATCTGGACAGGGTTTCTCTGAGGACAAACCCAACATTTATGCCTAAGGTAGTATCCAGTGTGGCTCTTAATCAAACAATTCACTTGCCTACCTTTTATCCAGACCCACAGAATAAAGGGGAGATACTTCTACATTCTTTGGACATACACAGACAGCTACGCTTCTACTTGGACAAAACTAAAGCTTTCAGAAAGTCTGAGCAACTCTTAGTGGCATACACTGCAGGATCGCAAGGAAACCTATTTCAAAGCAGACTATTTCAAAATGGATAAGCCACTGCATTCGTTTCTGCTATTTACAACATGGCAAATCGGTGCCTAAGGGCATCAGGCCACATTCAGCCAGAGCAGCAGCTACTTCAGCAGCCTTCCTCAGAGGAGTACCAACCAAGGACATTTTGGAGGCTGCAACTTGGACTTCAGTGCACACTTTTACAAAGCACTACCACTTACCTCTTTACTCTAAATCCAGAGCAGGCTTTGCCACTGCAGTTCTGCAGGGCCTCATAGCCTCTCCTAATTCTATTTAGGCCCAGCCACCTAACCTCAGCTTTGGGATTAAACAGAAGTGTAATGACTGCAACAGTGAAACGCGATGAACATAGTTGTGTACCTACCATAAATGTAGATGTTTGAGTGTATTCACTGTTGCAGTCCAGGTTACCCTTTCTCCATCCCCCTTTCTTTGCTGGGACTTATCTGTACTTCTCTATTCTTTACAACCTCTGTGGTGTATTTGCTTGTAGATGAAGATTGTTTTATTTTAGTGCATGCTCTTTTATTTGGCATAATTTTTTAGCCTACTCTTCGGGGGGCACCTGACATCTAGGGCAAGAAAAACTGAAGAAAATGCCGTCGGCTGCATCTTTTATACCCCTGGCGCTCTGACGTCAGGGAAGAGGCGACAGCAACCGACGCCGGACCAAGACTTTGGAAGTCAGGCCGACTGTGTGTAGCCTGCCAGCAGGATAACCCAAGCGTAATGACTGCAACAGTGAATACACTCAAACATCTACATTTATGGTAGGTACACAACTGTACTTTTCCTGATTTTCTGCATCAGGTTTTATTATTTATATAGTAATCTCTTAAATTTACCATTGCTGGTATTTTGTATTTCTTTTCCTTTCCTCTCTCACTCCTACCCTATTCAACAGGGTACTTCTTTTTTACCATTGCTGGTATTCACTTAAAAAAAGCTATCCTTACTTTTTCTTCCATTTGCTTTAAGTAGTTTGTTTTGTCATGGCCAACAAAGCTGACAGGCTTCAAGAAATATATTTCCTGTGGGCATAAAATAAGTCCCTAAAGTGGATGTTCTCAAGGAGTGTGTCTGTTGCTTGGGGCCAGCTTATTTAAACACAAACTGTTCAGTCTGTGCAGTTTTTAATTCAAGAGCCATAGTTGATAGGCGGAATAAACTGGTTCTTAAGGATTTGCTTCTTCCCTCGTCATCCTCATCTTCAGGGGCTCATATCCCCAGTAAGCCTGCAAAAGCCCCGTCAGACCACAGGAACCATTCATCTCCGGAGTCTCCCATGGAGCCACCTTCAAAAGTTTTGAAATTGTCAGATCCAACTTCTTCGGACCTGAAAAGACGCACTGTGTATCCAAAGCCATCAGACCCTATTGTTTTTTTTTTTTAGCTAGTCCTATCACTCAAACTATGGATGCTAAATCTTTGGATCCTAAGCCTAGCATGTCTTACACTCTGAGGACTCGTTCTTCCAAGTTTCTCATAAATCCTGTCTCCTCTCTGCTCTATTCCCCTGAAGACTCGTTCTTCCGAGTTTCTCATAGATCCTATCTCCTCTCTGCTCTATTCCCCTTTTTATGCAGATAGCAAAAAGTTCTCCAGAACTTAGTCAACAACTACTTCCTTCAGGTCCTCCAGAAGTCTTCTGAAGTGGGTGTGGATAAGATGATGCAAAAATTCATCAGAGCTCAGATCCAGGTGGCTGTTGTCTCATCTCTGATTGGATCCGTGAGTCTTCCTGCCACTACGCACACAGTTTTATCTTCTCCAATCCAACAGCTCCATGACCATTGGAGTCAGATCTGAAAAGAATTAATTAGACTCCAACAATATCCCTGACCAGTTCTGCTCCTATGCCTTAGGATCGGGAGCGGTAGTGGAGCCGAAGCATCAGCATCTGATCAGTGGGGCTAGGACCTACTCCCATGATGCCGGATCCATCCCTGCTCCTCAGAGCATTGTCGCTGGACAGTTTGGGTCCATTTCCTTTCTTCAGGCACCGGTCAAGTCGGAGTTGTGCACTACCCCTATTGGAACACTCAACTCTGGTGTGGGTAACCATGGCTTCCCTGGGTCTATTGCCTTCAAAGTTGTGAAAAAGGTATTTTCTCATTCTAGAGATCCAGTCGGTCATCCTTCCTTGGATCCTTCCCCAGCTCCTTATTTGGTTCTGAGTCCGTCAGACCTATTCCACAGGGGCTGGCAGTTCCAACTAGCTTTACAGTTCATTCTCATGGAAGAACTTTCCCTTTCTTCTGATACCTCCCAAAACATCCCCCTGAGGATGTCCGTCAGAAGAAAATGTACAAGAGGAGGAGGCAAGTAGATTCCCCATTGGAATCTCTCACTGAAGATACTGATCTCAATGAAAGAGAAGAGTCCCCCAGATCACCACCTGATGACATCTTCTTTGGAGACATTTTAAAGCGCCTTAAACAACAAGGTGGTTGGTCTTCCAACAATCCTTCTACAGTAGAGTCAGTATTTCTGGAGGCTTTTGGTGCTGCCCCCCCCAGCTGATCTCTTACCAGGCAGGGAAGAAGCTGGATTCTGTTAAACCAATCCCACATCACCCAGACAAGTTTAGCCCCACCAAAGGGTAAACCCCACTGGAACAAAGGAGTCCCTGCCAATGCAGGGTTGTGGTGGCAACCACAAAAAAGGACCTAGCAGAGCTTCTGGGTCCACCCTCCTGACAGAGTGTAGGGTGCTGGACATATTTGGAAAGCATGTATTTGCTTCAGCAACCTTTGAGCTGAGGTCTCTGAAGTAGTGCTGGACAGATTTGGAAAGCGTGTATTTGTTTTAGTGACCCTTGCCCTGACGTTCCTGAACTCTCTGGCACACTTTACAAGGCTACAGACAAATTTGACTAAAGAACTTTCAGACACTCTGAGTACATGCCTGCAGAGGATTTCAAAAAATCATCTTCTCAGCTGGCCACTCTGTCAATCTCCAGTGCATCCGTGAGGTTAATCTCTCACACAGCAGAAGGTGCCTCACAGGCAGCCAGTTCAGGCATTGCCATAAGTAGACATGTCTGGATGTGGCTGTGCATTTTTAGGGAGCCTTTCAAGTCTTCTTTCAACCATGCTCCCTTTGATGGAACATCTTTGTTTGACCTTTCTGTGAAAGAAATGCTTACCCGCAGTGAACAAGAAGGAAAGACCCTGTCTGCTGTAGGAATTACATTTTCTACCCTCAGCAAACTTTTTCAGGAAATCAGAGAGGTGGTAAGAAAATGTGGTTCTGTAAATCCCAGGGACCTTTCCAGGACTCATGCAGAGAGAACTCCTTCAGAGGCATGGGAAGGGAGATCTAATGGAGGATGCCGTTCTCAAGGCAGAGGACTTTTGCAAAATCAGGGTTACTGAGATTCCTTTATGGATAGATCCTTTCAAGTGCTGAAGTGCTGCCCAACTGCTCACCTCTGAGCCAGTCGAGGGAAGTTTGTCCTTGCACCCAGATGCCTGAGCTGCTATAAAACATATACCTGGTTGCTAAAAATAATATCCAGAGGTTATTTCATACAATTTTCCCAATCCCCAGTCTGCAAAAGAAAGAAGCTTCCGTATGTTCCACCCAATCAGAGGAAAGCTGCAGCAGAAGAAATTCAAATGCTGCTAGACAAAAGAGCATCCAGGATATTCCAACAGACCAAATAGGATTCCGAACTTACATTTCTTTTTAGTGCCAAAAAACACAGGAGATCGGAGTCCAATTCTGGATTTAACTAACTAAATCAATTTCTGAAAAAAATCAAAGTTCTGAATGGTCATGGTTCAGTCCATACTGCCTTTTCTATGCAAGGACGGTTAGATGTGTTGTATAGATCTTCAGGACATGTACTATCACATCAAAATAGACAGGTGCTCCTGGAGACACTTATGGCTTGGAGCCAGTCATTACCAATTCAGAGCTCTGCTCTTTGGACTTACCACAGACCCCAGGGTGTTTACCAAATGTATGGCAGTGGTTGGAGCTCATTTGAGACTAAAATGATTTTGAGTGTTTCCATATCTAGACGACTGGCTCCCCACTGCCCCTACCATGCTTCTCCTACAGCAATCCAGGGACTATTTGTTCCAGATTTGTCACTCGCTAGATATAACAGTGAATTTTGCCAAGTCAAATCTGACATCGATACAGTGCCTGGAGTTTATTGGTGCATATAAACACAGCAACACAGATTGCTTCTTTGCCTACTGATCGTGTAAACACACTCAGCTCTCAGGTTCATCAAATTCTGTCTTATCTGACTCCTCCTGCCAGACTAATTCTCCAAGCTTTAGGTTCCATGGCAGCAGCAATAGTACTACTTACTTCAGCACTTTATGTATGTCCTTCAATGGACGCTAGCTGTTCAGTGGTCTATTCATCGACAACCCATATCATTTCCAGTCAACCTTAGCTAAATATGCAAACACCATATCCAATATTGGATCCAGTCCATTGACATTTACCTAGGCTGGCCTTTTGTTCTTCCTCCCCCATCGACCACAGTGACCACGGATGCCTCCCAGCTGGGGTGGGGGCATTACTTGGGAAGTACAGTACAAGGCAAGTGGTCCCCCCTAAGAGACCAATTTGCATACCAGTGTCCTGGAAATGAGAGCAGTTGTTTTAGCATTGAATGCATTTCAAGATGCTGTTCCCCTAGGGTATATTGCGATTCAAACTGACAACATGTCTGTAGTCTAGTACATCAGCAAGCAAGGGGGAACCTGGTTTTATCCCCTCTGGTAAGAAGCCATGAGTGTGTGGCAATGGGCGGTCTCCCTCAACCACTTTCTATTAGCAGCTCACATTCCAGGGAACTCCAGCGTACTAGTGGACAAACTCGCAAGGTCCATTCTGATGGCTTATGACTGGGTCTCTCAATCAGTGGCGGAGAAAATTTTCTATTGTCAGAGTCACCCTTGTTGTGACCTCTTTGCATCCTCGCATAACACCAAGTGCAGCCAGATATTTTGCCCTGATCCCCCCCCCCCCCCCAGGAGGAGTCACCAAGAGATGCCCTGGTCCACGTTTAGCCATTCAGTCTCCTTTACGCCTATACCCACTTCCTCTGATCCCAAAGGTTCTACAGAAAGCAATTTGGTTGAAGAGCTCGGTCATCCTGATTGCTGCTTTATTGTCCCTGGATACTGAACCCAACTCCGTATCTCCTTTCACACCCCTCACCGATGAATTCTCCCAGTATCCCAGCCCTCAAACTAAGTGCATGGTTTCTCCAATCCCACTAATAGTCGAACAGCCTAGGCTTTCTTCCCCAATATGTGCCATTTTATTATCCTAGCAAAAAGACTCCACCAATAAGTTTTACAAGAGTAAATGGAAAAATATTTTCTTTTTGGGCTTTAAGAAACAACATTGATTCTTTACTGCCCCTGTGTCTGTTGTACTAGATTTTCTAGCTGCTCTTTTCAAAGAAGTTGCTAGATGTTCATCGTGTTACACTGCTGCAGTCATCACACTTGGGTTATCCTGCCATCAGGCGGTCCCGCAGTCGGCCAGAGTTCCAAAGTCTTGGTCTGACGTCGGTTGCTGTCGCTTCTTCCCTGACGTCGGTGCCCCAGGGGTATATAATATGCATCCAACGTCATTTTCTTCAGTCTTTCTTGCTGCACGGTGCCCGAAGCAGAAGCAGTTCACAAGTGCCGGTCGGCCGACTCCAGAGATTTTCAGTGTCGAATTTCAGATCCGAAGTCTTCAATAAAGCTAAGTACCCCGTTGGGGAAACCTTTTTCTTGCCTCAGACCGATGTCAGAAAAAGTTAATTGCATTTCTTGTGGGAAGCAAATACTTCATAAGGACTTCCGCTCTTACTGTATTCCATGCCTAGGCCCTGATCACAACGTCACTGATTTAACAAACGCACTATAAAAGACGTTTTGATTTTGCTTTACACTACTTTGGCCGAAGGTTCAATTATACCATGCCGTCGGATCAGCCGACGACCTCAATACCGAAAAAACGCAAAGACAAGGATAAAGACAGGCATCCGAGGTCCAAAACCGACGACGAAGCCTCTTCTAGGCCAGTCGCCGGTTCGCCGGTTCTCAGTGAGGCGCTTTCGTATCCCCTGACACCCACTACCTCAGAGCCACAGGCCGCTTGCGACTCCCACGTGGAGACATCTAGGCCTCTGGAAACTCAAGGTATTGGGCCTACGGAAACTAATCCCTCAGATGGGTCCAGAGCCGCTGAGCAGGCATCAGCTTCTGAGGGTGTTTTCAGACCTTCACAACTTACCATTAAAACAACAGCCAAGACAAAGGTACCATTAAAGAGAAAGAAACAAGTACAGCATTCTCCTGGACAGTCCCCCATGCCTATGAAACAGATGTTTAAAATGGCCGAAGACCTCATTACTCTAATCAGGAGTTCCCATCCCCATCCTGAGAAAAGGCCTAGGCAGGATACAGCCTGACTCCTCTGATCAGGTTTCCATTTCCTCTGATTCCTCTTTGGACCAGGGATACTCTCTACCCTCCTATGAGGACTCTGATGCTTAGGAATCTATCCCTTCAGCCTCTCCTCCTGAGGATTACTCTTTTGGGGAAACTTTGCATACCATGAGGGAGCATTTCCATTGGGAAAGTCAGGGATATTCAGAATCCAAGAAAAGGCTCAGGGATTTCCTCAACACAGGCCCCTGGCTATTCCGCCTGTGCTAGATATTGTGGATGATGTGTTCTCTGAATCCAGCTTATCTCCTGACTCTTTGCCCCCTGCTCCAGCCAAGCCAGATAGGTGTTATAGAGTCCCTGACTCTCAAGTTTCTTTACAAAAACCCTTCTGCTGATCCAGAAACTATTTCCCAGGGTCCAAAAGGGGTTAAGGCTTCCATTGCAAAAAATCCAGTGCCCTCTGACAGAGATTCCAGATCTTTGGATAGATGGGGGAAGAAAGTATACATGTCTGCAACTTTAGCAGTAAGAGCTTTAAATTGCCAGTTTCACATGCTTAAGTACCAACAATATTTAATGGCTCAGTTAAAACAGAAAACACTTGCAAGCTCAGAAGCTCCTGAAAGAAATGCAGGATTTATTGCATGCAGTTGAACAGGCGGGAAAACATACTGTGCATTGTGGTTTTGATTCTTTAGCGGCCTCTTGTAGAGCCGCAGTTACAGGTTCTGTTATTCGAAGACATGCTTGGTTAAAAGAACAGAGTTTACCTGATCATATTAAGGCAAAATTATTGGATGCTCCTTTACAGCATGATACCTTGTTTGGTGTTAAGGCAGAAGAAGTGTTAAAGAAAATGGAGGATAAAGCTAACTCTATGCAAACAGTCAAGGATTTCTTACAGGTACAGCCACCTCGGTTTAGAAGAAATTGGCCAACAAAGAATTGGTCCTTTCCAGTGTCAGACAGACCACAGAGAGGCGGATACAGACGCCCAAGAGGCAGATCTCAAACCCAAGGCTCAAACAGACAACGACAGTGGGGCACCTCAACCCCAAAAGGAGGTGAGGACAAGTCTCAACCTAACAGGAAACAGTCACAATACCTTTCCTCTTCATACGCCAAGCATGTCCCTTTTGGAAGCCCCCTTAGAGGAAAAACTAGCACTTTTTTCTCAAAATTGGCAAACAATCACCCAAGACAAATGGGTCCTGAATATTGTGTCTCTAGGTTACAGATTCCACTTCCATACTTTACCAAAGCTAAAAGGAATGCCAGACCTGCCACAAAATCAATGGGCAGAGGCACAAAAAACAAATTTCAGACCTCCTGGACATGAGCTATACAAAAAGTACCACAACAGGAACCAGGACAAGGATTTTACTCTAGACTCTTCCTGGTCCCCAGAAAGGACAAAGCCTGGAGGCTCATACTGGACCTTTCAATTCTGAATACTTACCTGGATATTCCGAAATTCAAAATGTTGACATTACAGCAGCTTCTACCCATGCTGGGCAAGAAGGCTTGGCTTGTTACTCTGGACCTCAAAGAGGCATACCTGCATGTCCCTATCAGACAAAATTGCAGAAGATACCTCAGATTCAAAGCTGGTACAATGCACTACCAATTCTCTGCACTGCCCTTTGGCGTATCTACTGTGCCCAGGGTCTTCACAAAGTGCCTGGCACCAGTAATTGCATTTTGCAGACAAAAAGGAATACAAATATATCCATACCTGGACGACTGCCTCATTCAAGCAGAGACAAAGGACATTCTTCTACAGCATCTGGCATTTGTGAAAAAGTTGCTGATTTCTGTAGGGTACACAGTAAACGAAAAGAAGTCAAAACTAGTGCCCTCACAACAGATTACATTCCTGGGTGCCACCTTAAATACAACGGCCCAGATGGCTTACCTCACGCCGTACAAATAAGTTCAACTAACTCAATATTTTCAATTACTGGCAAAAAAGTCCCATCTCCCTGCAAGAAAAATTCTGCAGGCCCTGGGATTCATGGCATCCTGCATACTACTAATACCATATGCCAGACTGCATTTGAGGAAATTACAATGGTACCTAAAGTGTTTCGACTCAACACTCTCACAGCTTCGAAGCAGTAATTCCAATGATTCTCTGTCTACAACAGGAGTTTTGATGGTGGGCACAGGCATGTCACCTAATCAAGGGTCAGCCTTATACCCAACCCACAGCCAGGCACACACTCACGACAGATGCTTCGGATTACGCCTGGGGAGCACACATGGCAGGAAAATGCTTGGGAGCACACATGGCAGGAAAATGCATTCGGGGCGAGTGGACCACAGACCAGATCTTCACATCAAAGAGATGTTGGCTGTTCAAAATTCCCTAACAGCTTTCAAGGACCTTCTGCATCCAGGACAACTATTACTAAAGACAGACAACACCACAGTAATGTGGTACATAAACAAGCAAGGGGACACTCATTCTTATCCCCTATGCAGGCAAGCCATGACCTTGTGGAACACAGCTCTAATGTACCAAGTTCACCTGCAAGCACAATTCCTGCTAGGAAAGAAAAATACTCTGGCAGATGACCTAAGCAGAAATATCATGGACCCTCACGAATGGAAATTGAATCCACAATCTTCAGCATGATAACACAAAAATGGGGGAAGCCCAGACATTGATCTTTTTGCCTCCCCACTGAATTGCCCACTACAAAAATTCTGCACAAGGACTTATCATAAACAAGCGTGGAAAGTGGATGCTCTTCTGTTCAGCTGGAAAAACCTAAAAGTCTATGCCTTCCCACCACCGCCTCTCCTTTCAAAGATACTCCTAAAAGCCAGACAAGAAAAAACACAGATGATCCTGATTGCTCCAGACTGGCCACGCCAGCACTGGTACCCTATCTTAAGGAACTTGGCTCAGGGCCCACCATGGATTTTGCCCCAAATTCCACACCTTCTGACTCAACAAAACAATCGGATCCTGCACGGTCAGCTCAAAACCCTAAACCTGGCTGCATGGCAGATACTTTAGTCAAACAGGCAGCACCTCTCTCTAAAGCTGTTATGGATGTCATTTTGGAGGCCAGGAGGCCTATTACCAAGAAAGCTTACTCAGAAAAATGGAAGAGATTCTGCACCTGGAACCAGGCTCGCAGCCTTGACCCTCTTGTTCCAAACATTCCTCAGATTTTACAATACTTAACTGAGATGCTGGACAGAGGCCTATCCTTTTCATCAATTAAGATCCACACCTCTGCCATTTCTGCACATTACAACACGGATCCTCCTTTAGTCTCTCATCCCTTGCTAAAGCAGTACCTCAGAGGGGCTAAAAACACAAGACCGCCCCTGAGAGCACCAACACCAACTTGGGACCTCAATTTTGTTTTGGAAAAACTGACCCTACCACCTTTTGACCCAGCCAATACAGCCGAGCTAAAATTTTTATCATGGAAAACAGCTCTGCTCCTGGCAGTAACTTCAGCATGAAGAGTCTCAGAGTTACAGGCATTAATGGCAGTGGAACCTTTTATAATTTTTCATCAGAACAGGGTATCTTTAAGGACAAACCATACCTTTATGCCAAAGGTGGTATCTAGTGTGGCTCTTAACCAAACCATCCATTTGCCAACTTTTTATCCAAACCCCCAAAATAAAGGGGAGAAACTTCTGCATTCTTTGGACATACACAGACAGCTACGCTTCTACTTGGACAAAACAAAAGCTTTCAGGAAAACAGAAAAACTGTTTGTAGCATATGCTGCAGGATCACAAGGCAAGGCTATCTCAAAGCAGACTATATCCAAATGGATAGGACACTGTATTCGGTACTGCTACACACAGCATGGAAAATCCGTCCCTAATAACATTAGGCCTCATTCCACCAGGGCAGCAGCCACTTCAACAGCCTTTCTCAGAGGAGTACCTATCAAGGACATTTTGGAGGCTGCAACTTGGAGTTCAGTGCACACCTTCACCAAGCATTACCACCTGCCTCTTTACTCTAACTCCAGAGCTGGATTTGCCACTGCAGTTCTGCAGGGCCTCATAGCCAATCCTAACTCTTTATAGACTAGCCACCCACCTTAGCTTTGAGATTCAACCCAAGTGTGATGACTGCAGCAGTGTAACACGATGAACATAGCACAGTTTTGTACCCATCATAAATGTAGATGTTCGAGTGTTCACACTGCTGCAGTCCAGGTTACCCTCCCTCCATCCCCTCTCAACTGGCTGGACTTATCTATGCCTTTCTATCCTATACAACCTTTGGGGTGTATTTGCTGGTAACTGAAGGTATTGTTTTTATTTTATATGTATATTTTTTGCCTACCTACTTGGGGGCACCTGACATCTGGGGCAAGAAAAACTGAAGAAAATGACATTGGATGCATATTATATACCCTTGGTGCACTGACGTCAGGGAAGAAGCGACAGCAACCGACGCCGGACCAAGACTTTGGAACTCTGGCCGACTGCGGGGCCGCCTGACGACAGGATATCCCAAGTGTGATGACTGCAGCAGTGTGAACACTCGAACATCTACATTTATGGTAGGTACAAAACTGTACTTTTAACTCTATTAAAGTACAGTTGGCAGCCATATCAAATTTTCTTGCAGGGGACTAAAAGTATTGGTTGGCTGTTTCAAAGTTAAGTAAGGCTTTCTTAACTCATTCCCTCCACTACAGCTCTTTTGAGTGTGTACTTTTAACTCCCAGTGGATGTAGCTTGAGCCTTTAAAAAATGAAGTTATGACCTTACAGTTCAAACAAATATTCATATCTCTGGAACCGTAAGTGTTACTAGAAAACTGTAAATGGCAAACTATTCTGGATCAGTTAATCTTTACATAGGATCATATGCAATTACTAGGCTATCGACATCAAGGTCATTTTAAGCCTAGCCGTTTCATCCCATTGTAATGTGATAGAAATGCTAGTCAGTACCCAAAACTGTATTTAGTGATAACTGCTCATGTCCAGGGGGTTGTGGGCTCTATTCTCTGTAAGAATTTATGGTGCCCCATCCACTCTCCCAGGCTGCTCTTGAACAGTGTCGTAGAGGTGCTCCATTTCACATGAATTGGTAGCCTGTTCCAAAGATGCGGCAGTCACTGGAAGATAAATCTGTCCCTGCAGCATGTCCTATTTAAGTCGCAGGCCATATTTGGGTCCCTGGAACAGGTAACCCTAGTCCCATTTGAATTACAGATAGGCAGCAAGTTCATTAGGTTTGGATCTTGGATTGCTGTGTAGGCCAGGCATACGTCTCCCTAAGAAGTCTGTACAAAATGGAGTATAGTGATACAGTGACTTTAGTCAGTCTTTGTAAGGCACATGCTGGAGCCCCTTGATCTCCTTTTGTGAGAAACCTCTGAGGTCTCTCTAATTGTTGTAGGTGCTTAGTTACGGTACATGCCAAATGGGGCATTGTACTCCATCATGGGCTGAATAAGTGCCGAATATGGGGGGGGTTATAATTTCTTTTGCTGTCGAGGCAATCCCTTTACTAATCAAGTGTGCTACATAGAAAGCTTTCCTTACTACAGTGGATACATGGTGGGTGAAGTTAAGGTCAGAGTCAACTTGTGATCCCAAGTCCATTATCACTTTATGGGTACTTAGGGTATTGTTGTTTTGATAATGTGAGGGCACTTTGTGCCAAAGGGAATAATTAATTTCTTTGTATTCATTTTGAGACCATGACTGATACACCAGTCGTTGGTCTGCGCGAGACCCTGCTGGAGTATACTGACATCATTTGGGGATTCAATGATTGCGCCTAGTTTGCAGTCATCTTGCAAACCTGGTCAGCCACAACCCCTTAGTTTTGACCTGAACTTCTGAGAAGTATTTACCAAAGAGTAGGGGGCCCATTACTGATCCCTGTGTACCCCAACAGGTCTGCTGGTTGATGTGGAGTCACCCAGTTTGATAATGTGTCTCTCGTTTGTGAGCCAGTTGGCAACCCATTTTAAAATGAAGGTGTTTTCATTCAGTTTGCTAAGTTTATTGGTAATGCCTGAATGTGAGATTGTGTCGAAAAGCTTTCCCAGATCGAGGTATGCCGTGCACACATATTTGCCCTCATCAGTGGCCTCGGTTACATTTTCAAAGAAATCCGCCAGAAATCCACATTAGTAGCATTTATTCAGTTTGATGGTTTAAACTGAATTTTATAAGCGAAAAGAAAGGCAGTGAATATTAATTTTGTAATGCTGTATAAACCGCTTATAATATCTCAGTAACCATTCAAGCAAAACACATACTGCCAGCAGGATTTTCTTCACACAGCTGTGAGCTTTCATATGAGACTATGCAGTTCTGTGTGTGTTATCAGAATGTTGAAATATTTAGAGAAATATGAACATTATTAGGATACACTCAGTATACAAATAATCAGTATTTCTTTAACTGCATTAGACAGAGGTCCGATATCAATACAGTTGTTTGCCATCATGTATGCTTTGAGATAATACCTTGTATGTGCCATGGTTGTGGAAATACTAATTCAGATATGAACAAGCAATATTTGATGCCTAGGGGCATCAGTATCGGGTAACTGCAGAAACGCCTGGAGGCGTCACTTGGATGTAATGATGGCTTTTCCTACTTAGACCCCATTAAAGGATCCTTCACTTTACTGTGATTTGACAGTAGTTCTCCAAGGTTTAACTCAAAAACCTTTTGAACCTTCAGCAAAAAATGGTTTAAAAGTATCTATCTTGGAAAACAGACTTTTTAGTGGCTATCTGTTTTGCTTAAAGGATCTCTGAACTCCGGGCTCTTTCATCAGAGTCCATACATTATTTTTCATAAAGACAAAGTTGCTGTAAATAAAAACTGGCTTCTGAATCTAAAATTAACCAAAGTATTCATTTACCATTCTTCTTTCCACATTTTTCAAACAATGGAGGATATGTGCTGCAGCTTCTGAATGTGCAGACAGTTACGTTTAGTTACACAGAACTAAAAAAAATCAGAATATCCGTCCTGGCTGTCCTCTCTTCAACAAGTTGTATGAGTTATGCAGTATCTAAAGTTAATTTGCTAAATGAATGAATAATTGCATTTCCTGGATCGATTCCCAACAAGGTTTTTCTCCAACAAGGTAGCCTAAAGCCCACTCAACTAGATCCTTGTGCACTTCATCTGGTTTTTTGGCGAAGAACTTTTAATGATGATATTTGCGCAGTAGCAACATGGACAAGTCCTCTTAACCTATGATGTTCATCGTGCTATACTGCTGCAGTCATCACACTTGGGTTATCCTGTCGTCAGGCGGTCCCGCAGTCGGCCGAATCCCAAAGTTCTGGTCCGGTGTCGGTTGTCATCGCCTCTTCCCTGATGTCAGTGCGACAGGGGTATAAAAGAGACAGCTGACGCCATTTTCTTCAGTCTTTCTTGCCGCACGGTGCCCGAAGCAGAAGCAGTTCGCAAGTGCCGGTCGGCCAGCTCCTGAAATTTTCGAATCGAGTTTCAGCCCGAAGTCTTCTCTAAAGCTATGTACCCCATTGGGGAAACTTTTCTTGCCTCAGACCGATGTCAGACAAAGTTAATAATTGTATTTCTTGTGGGAAGCAAATACCTCATAAGGATTTTCATTCCTGTTGTATTCCTTGCCTAGGCCCAGACCACGACGTCTCTGGTTGACGGTTTTGTGCTATGTTCAACAAACGTACATTTAAGCGTCGGGCAGAATTCGCCCAGCATTATTTTGGCAGAAAATTTAACTATAGCATGCCGTCGGAGCAACCGACATCAGCAATGATTAAAAAACGCAAAGATAAGGACAGGCAGCCAAGGCCAAGACCAGATACCGAGGCCTCAGCAAGGCCTGACGCCTATTTCCGATTTTCAGCGAGGCGCCTTCGCAGCCACTGACTACCGCTGATTCAGAAATTTTTACGGCCTCCCGGACCGAAGCAGTTGGGCCTCAGGAACCGGTTTCACCTCACCCCTCGGACGCCAGCCCCGATGGGGATCCGGAAATTTTAGCTAGGCCTTCGGTTTCTGAAGGTGTCTTCAAACCAACATCTATCTCTACCAAGTCTTATGCTAATCTTAAAGCCCCCTTGAAAGTTAGAAAACCGGGTCCACACCCCCCCCCCCCACACACACACACAGGCCCCATATGCCTAAAAAACAGATGCTTAAGATGGCTGAGGATTTAATTACCCTTATCAGGGGATCCCAACCCCCACCTGACAAAAGGCCTAGACTGGAGGAAGATTAGCCTTCCTCTGACCAAGCATCCATTTCCTCAGGCAACTCTGACGACCAGGATTATTCCTTCCCTCCTTATGAAGACTCAGATGCTGAAGAGTCCATTCCCTCTGTCTCCCCCCCTTAAGACTACTCTTCTGGGGAAACTTTACACACCATGAGGGAACACTTCCACTGGGAAGGCCAAGATTACTCTGACTCTAAGAAAAGACTCCGTGAGTTTCTTCTTCTTCCACAGCATAGACCCCTGGCAATTCCTCCAGTTTTAAACATTTTGGATGATGTTTTCTCTGAATCCAGTCTAAACCCAGATTCCTTACCTCCAGCACCAGCTAAACCAGACAGATACTACCGAGTTCCTGATACTCATAAGTTTCTTTATAAAAGTCCTACTGCAGACCCCGAGACAGTTTCCCAGGGTCCCAAAGGGGTTAAGGCCTCTACTGCTAAAAATCCACTTCCTTCTGAAAGAGATTCCAGAGCATTAGAAAGATGGAGGAAGAAAGTGTATACGTCTGCCACTTTGGCCATGAGGGCTTTAAACTGCCAATTCCACATGCTAAAATACCAACAGTATTTGATTACACAGTTGAAACTGATCCCTCAGACAGATCAACTTGATTTCAGAGAGATGCAGGATTTGCTGCATGCAGCAGAACAGGTGGGAAAGCATACCTTACAGTGTGGTTTTGATTCATTGGAAGCCTCATGTAGAGCAGCTGTCACAGGGTCTGTAATACGTAGGCATGCTTGGCTTAAAGAACAAGCCTTACCAGAACATGTAAAAGCAAAGTTATTGGATGCTCCATTGCAGAAAGACGTGTTATTTGGTGTCAAAGCAGAGGAAGTTTTAAAGAAAATGGAAGAAAAGGCAAAATCTATGCAAACAGTTACAGATTTTTTACAGGTACAACCTCCTCGTTTCAGCAGTAACTGGCCATCAAAAAACTGGTCCTTTCCTGCATCAGACAGACCCTAAAGGGGTAGGTACAGACGCCCAAGGGGCAGAGGCCAGCCACAAGGTTCTTTCAGGCCTAGACAATGGCATACAACAACTCAAAGAGGTGGAGACGAAAGATCTCAACCCTTCAGGAAACAAACACAATGACTTCCCTCTTCGCCTGCCAAGCAAAATTGCCCTGGCAGCACCTTTGGGAGGAAAACTGGCTCTTTTTCCACAAAATTGGTGTATCATAACAAAGGACAAATGGATTCTGGACATTATTACCCAAGGCTACAGATTTCACTTCCACACTTTACCATGGATGAGAGGCATGCCAAATCTGCCACCAAACCAATGGGCAGAGGCTCAAACACAAATTTCAGCTCTCATGGATATGAACACAATTCAAAAGGTACCTACAAAGGAGCAAGGTCAAGGTTTTTACTCTACTATTTCTAGTCCCAAGAAAGGACAAAGCCTGGAGGCCCATCTTAGACCTCTCAATTCTAAACAACATACCTGGAGGTACCCAAATTCAAAATGCTCACACTACAGCAGCTCCTTCCCATGCTGGGCAAGGAATCTTGGCTGGTAATGTTGGACCTCAAAGAGGCATACCTGCATGTCCCTATCAGACAAGATTGCAGAAGATACCTCAGATTTTTGGCAGGTACAACGTATTATCAATTCTCTGCATTGCCCTTTGGCTTATCTACTGCGCCCAGAGTATTTACGAAATGCCTGGCATCAGTAGTTGCATATTGCAGACAACGAGGAATACAAATTTATCCATATCTGGGCGACTGCCTGATCCAAGCGTACAGCAAGGACATTCTATTACAACATCTGGCATTTGTAACACAGCTGCTCAGTTGCCTAGGGTACACAGTAAACAAAAAAGTCAAAACTAATACCCTCGCAACAGATAATATTCCTGGGTGCCAGCTTAAATACAACGGCCCAGATGGCTTACCTCACGCCAGACAAACAAAAACAATTGACTCAGTACTTCAAAAAGATGGCAACTTTTACCCAGCTCACTGCAAGGAAAATCCTGCAGGCATTGGGGTTCATGGCATCCTGCATTCAGCTTATCCCATATGCAAAGCTGCGTTTGAGGAAATTACAATGGTACCTGAAAAGTGTATGGTCTCAACACAGGTACAGCCTCGAATCAAGTATACCTCTCATTCCATGCCTTCAAAAAGAGTTCCTATGGTGGGCTCAAGCATGTCAAATGAACAAGGGTCTTCCTTTCGTCTTACCTCCAGCAAACCAAACTATGACAACAGATTCTTCAGACTACGCCTGGGGAGTTCACATGGCAGGACAGTGCATACAGGGCAAATGGTCTGCAAAACAAATGCAACTTCACATCAACCAAAAGGAGATGCTAGCTGTGCAAAATGCACTGACAGCCTTCAAGGACCTCTTGCATCCAGGACATAAGGACAGACAACACCACAGTTATGTGGTACATAAACAAACAGGGAGGAACACACTCCTACCCTTTATGCAGACAGACAATGACCTTATGGAACACAGCATTGACCTACCAAGTACAACTACAAGCACAATTCCTGCCAGGAAAGGAAAACATATTGACAGACGAATTAAGCAGAAATATGGCAGATCCTCACGAGTGGAGACTTACACCCACAAGTATTTTCAATGATAACTCAAAGATGGGGATGTCCAGACATAGATCTATTTGCCTCCCCCAACAACTGCCAATTACAAAAATTTTGCATAAGGACTTATCACTCCCTAGCCTGGAAAGTGGACGCTCTATCATTCAGTTGGACAACATTGACCGTCTATGCCTTCCCTCCACTACCTCTATTGACCAAGGTATTATTGAAGGTCAGATCAGAGAGACCACAAATGATACTCATTGCTCTGGACTGGCCATGCCAGCACTGGTACCCATTACTAAGGAACTTGACTCACAGCCCTCCATGGATCTTGCCTCAATTCCCACTACTGTTGACTCAGAAAAACTCTCAAACCTGTCACAGCCAACTCAGAACTTTAAATTTAGCTGCATGGGGAATACCTTGAATTATCAATCAACACTTCTCTCAAAGGACGTCCTGAATGTCATTTTGGAGGCCAGGAGGCCCAGCACCAGGAAAACTTACTCAGACAAATGGAAAAGATTTTGTGCATGGGACCAGGCTAAAGGTCAAAATCCCTGGATACCAAACATTCCTCACATACTGCAATACCTAACTGAGATGCTACACAAAGGCCTTTCTTTCTCATCCATTAAGATCCATGCTTCAGCCATTTCAGCTCAATATAACACAGATCCTCCAATTTTCTCACACCCTTTACTTGGGCAGTTTCTCAGAGGGGCTAAGAATATAAGACCCCCCAGAAAACCCCCAACGCCAGCTTGGGACCTGAACTTCGTTTTAGAAAAATTAACACTGCCTCCTTTCGAACCAGCCTTCTCAGCAAAACTACAATACTTGTCTTGGAAAACAGCTTTGTTACTGGCTATTACCTCAGCACGCAGGGTCTCAGAACTACAGGCACTTATGGCAGTGGAACCTTTCATCATTTTCCATCAGGACAGAGTCTCTTTACGAACTAACCCTACCTTCATGCCTAAGGTAGTATCCAGTGTGGCTTTGAATCAGACCATTCATTTACCCACCTTTTATCCAAACCCCCAGAATAAAGGAGAATGGCTCCTTCACTCTTTGGACATTCACAGGCAGCTACATTACTATTTAGATAAGACAAAGATCTTCAGAAAAACTGACCAACTCTTTGTATCATATGCTGCAGGTTCACAAGGAAAGGCTATTTCAAAACAGACCATATCCAAATGGATAGCACATTGTATCCGCTTTTGCTACTCGCACCATGGGAAGGCAGTGCCTGTTAATATTAGATCCCATTCCACCAGGGCTACTGCAACCTCAGCAGCCTTTCTCAGGGGGGTTCCAACCAAGGACATTCTGGAGGCAGCTACTTGGAGTTCAGTGCACACCTTTACCAAGCACTACCACCTTCCATTATACTCAAAAACCAGAGCTGGTTTTGCCACTGCAGTTCTGCCAGGCATCCTAGCATCACCTAACCCAGTTTAGTACCAGCCACCCTTCCATAGCTTTGGGATTCAATCCAAGTGTGATGACTGCAACAGTATAGCACGATGAACATAGTACAGTTTTGTACCTACCATAAATGTAGATGTTCGAGTGGTTATACTGCTGCAATCCAGGTTACCCTCCCACCATCCCCTCTACATACCAGGGTGTTAGTTACAACTCCATGTACTTCAATCAATTGGATGCATGTTTATATGGTGTATTTGCTAACAGCTAGTACTATTGTTGATCTAATAAAGTATTGTTGCATAGCTATTGTATTGTTCCTAGTTGGGGGCACCTGACATCTGGGGCAAGAAAAACTGAAGAAAATGGCGTTGGCTGTCTCTTTTATTCCCCTGTCGCACTGACGTCAGGGAAGAGGCGACAACAACCGACGCCAGACCAGAACTTTGGGATTTGGCCGACTGCGGGACCGCCTGACGACAGGATAACCCAAGTGTGATGACTGCAGCAGTATAACCACTCGAACATCTACATTTATGGTAAGTACAAAACTGTACTTTACTCATTACAAACTGGACTTAATTTCCAGAATCAGATCTACCTTTGGTTTAGTGCTTCTCTGGAATATCCTTCCATGAATGTCACCCAAGATTCACGTAGCGGGAGACTCTGTCCCTTTCATTGAAGAGGAATGAAAAGGACAACTTCAGATTTAAAAGTTACTTACTCACTATAACTAGGAGTTTGTGTTGTCCATTTTCATTCTTCCTCAAACCCCCCCCCCTCTTCCATCCCCCTTACTGGTAATCTTCTGGAGTGACCTGATGGTTTCTTGTTGGAAACTTTAGTTCTTGGTTTGAACCCTTTTCTGTTATCCATCGTTTTCTTTAGCTACTTAATGTAGACTTTACAGCATCAAACTCAGTCTGAGGTGCTGGGGATGGACTGTGGCATTATGCGTAGAGGAAGGAGCTTGAGAGTTGGGTCCAAAGTCTGAAGTATGTGGCCGAATCAGATCTGAGGATCTGATCCATAAGCCATTCATTGAGGAAGAATGAAAATGGACAACATAGATGCCTAGTTATGGTGAGCACATTTAATTTTGCTCATTGTAATGAACAGTTGTATGAAGCTGAGACATTGGAAAGGAAAGTCAAATGAAGTAAGGAAGTTCCTAAACAAGCCCCCTTTAAAAACTGGGCCAGCATCAGGGAATTGCGTGATGCAAGTATTTATTGAGAATGAGATGGAAACAATACTACAAAATTTGATGAAGGGGTAAACGGCTTACCATTAGAAATATGTGTAATAGGTTTATAGGTACATACTAATAGGTTTATAGGTACATACTAATAGGTTTATAGGTACATACTAATAGGTTTATAGGTACATGCTAATAGGTTTATAGGTACATGCCAATAGGTTTATAGGTACATGCTAATAGGTTTATAGGTACATACTAATAGGTTTATAGGTACATGCTAATAGGTTTATAGGTACATGCTAATAGGTTTATAGGTACATACTAATAGGTTTATAGGTACATGCTAATAGGTTTATAGGTACATGCTAATAGGTTTATAGGTACATACTAATAGGTTTATAGGTACATACTAATAGGTTTATAGGTACATGCTAATAGGTTTATAGGTACATGCTAATAGGTTTATAGGTACATGCTAATAGGTTTATAGGTACATGCTAATAGGTTTATAGGTACATGCTAATAGGTTTATAGGTACATACTAATAGGTTTATAGGTACATACTAATAGGTTTATAGGTACATGCTAATAGGTTTATAGGTACATACTAATAGGTTTATAGGTACATACTAATAGGTTTATAGGTACATACTATGATCTTGATTTGCGAAGATCTTAAGAACCTTAGCCCTGCATTCCCATGGTAGTGGTTAGCCTTTATATTTTGCAATATGAATCTTGAAATCTCCCAAGATTAGTGACATGAATGCAGTAAGAGAAGTGCTCTGGGGTGAATTGGTACATACCCATCCATTCATCCAAGTTACATTTGAATGGAGTAAGAGAAGTGCTCTGGGGTGAATTGGTACATACCCATCCATTCATCCCAGTTACATTTGAATGGAGTAAGTGAAGTGCTCTGGGGTGAAGTGGTACATACCCATCCATTCATCCAAGTTACATTTGAATGGAGTAAGAGAAGTGCTCTGGGGTGAATTGGTACATACCCATCCATTCATCCAAGTTACATTTGAATGCATTAAGTGAAGTGCTCTGGGGTGAATTGGTACATACCCATCCATTCATCCAAGTTACATTTGAATGGAGTAAGAGAAGTGCTCTGGGGTGAAGTGGTACATACCCATCCATTCATCCAAGTTACATTTGAATGGAGTAAGAGAAGTGCTCTGGGGTGAATTGGTACATACCCATCCATTCATCCAAGTTACATTTGAATGGAGTAAGAGAAGTGCTCTGGGGTGAATTGGTTCATACCCATCCATTCATCCAAGTTACATTTGAATGGAGTAAGAGAAGTGCTCTGGGGTGAATTGGTACATACCCATCCATTCATCCAAGTTACATTTGAATGGAGTAAGAGAAGTGCTCTGGGGTGAATTGGTTCATACCCATCCATTCATCCAAGTTACATTTGAATGGAGTAAGAGAAGTGCTCTGGGGTGAATTGGTACATACCCATCCATTCATCCAAGTTACATTTGAATGGAGTAAGTGAAGTGCTCTGGGGTGAAGTGGTACATACCCATCCATTCATCCAAGTTACATTTGAATGGAGTAAGACAAGTGCTCTGTGGTGAATTGGTACATACCCATCCATTCATCCAAGTTACATTTGAATGGAGTAAGAGAAGTACTCTGGGGTGAATTGGTACATACCCATCCATTCATCCAAGTTACATTTGAATGGAGTAAGAGAAGTGCTCTGGGGTGAATTGGTACATACCCATCCATTCATCCCAGTTACATTTGAATGGAGTAAGTGAAGTGCTCTGGGGTGAATTGGTACACACCCATCCATTCATCCAAGTTACATTTGAATGGAGTAAGAGAAGTGCTCTGGGGTGAATTGGTACATACCCATCCATTCATCCAAGTTACATTTGAATGGATTAAGTGACGTGCTCTGGGGTGAAGTGGTACATACCCATCCATTCATCCAAGTTACATTTGAATGCAGTAAGAGAAGTGCTCTGGGGTGAATTGGTACATACCCATCCATTCATCCAAGTTACACTTGAATGGAGTAAGAGAAGTGCTCTGGGGTGAAGTGGTACATACCCATCCATTCATCCGAGTTACATTTGAATGGAGTAAGAGAAGTGCTCTGGGGTGAATTGGTACATACCCATCCATTCATCCAAGTTACATTTGAATGCAGTAAGAGAAGTGCTCTGGGGTGAATTGGTACATACCCATCCATTCATCCAAGTTACATTTGAATGCAGTAAGAGAAGTGCTCTGGGGAGAATTGGTACATACCCATCCATTCATCCAAGTTACATTTGAATGCAGTAAGAGAAGTGCTCTGGGGAGAATTGGTACATACCCATCCATTCATCCAAGTTACATTCGAATGGAGTAAGAGAAGTGCTCTGTGGTGAATTGGTACATACCCATCCATTCATCCAAGTTACATTTGAATGGAGTAAGTGAAGTGCTCTGGGGTGAATTGGTACATACCCATCCATGCATCCAAGTTACATTTGAATGGAGTAAGAGAAGTGCTCTGGGGTGAATTGGTACATACCCATCCATTCATCCAAGTTACATTTGAATGGAGTAAGAGAAGTGCTCTGGGGTGAATTGGTACATACCCATCCATTCATCCAAGTTACATTTGAATGGAGTAAGAGAAGTGCTCTGGGGTGAATTGGTACATACCCATCCATTCATCCCAGTTACATTTGAATGGAGTAAGTGAAGTGCTCTGGGGTGAAGTGGTACATACCCATCCATTCATCCAAGTTACATTTGAATGGAGTAAGAGAAGTGCTCTGGGGTGAATTGGTACATACCCATCCATTCATCCAAGTTACATTTGAATGCATTAAGTGAAGTGCTCTGGGGTGAATTGGTACATACCCATCCATTCATCCAAGTTACATTTGAATGGAGTAAGAGAAGTGCTCTGGGGTGAAGTGGTACATACCCATCCATTCATCCAAGTTACATTTGAATGGAGTAAGAGAAGTGCTCTGGGGTGAATTGGTACATACCCATCCATTCATCCAAGTTACATTTGAATGGAGTAAGAGAAGTGCTCTGGGGTGAATTGGTACATACCCATCCATTCATCCAAGTTACATTTGAATGGAGTAAGTGAAGTGCTCTGGGGTGAAGTGGTACATACCCATCCATTCATCCAAGTTACATTTGAATGGAGTAAGAGAAGTGCTCTGTGGGGAATTGGTACATACCCATCCATTCATCCAAGTTACATTTGAATGGAGTAAGTGAAGTGCTCTGGGGTGAATTGGTACATACCCATCCATTCATCCAAGTTACATTTGAATGGAGTAAGAGAAGTGCTCTAGGGTGAAGTGGTACATACCCATCCATTCATCCAAGTTACATTTGAATGGAGTAAGAGAAGTGCTCTGTGGTGAATTGGTACATACCCATCCATTCATCCAAGTTACATTTGAATGGAGTAAGAGAAGTGCTCTGGGGTGAATTGGTACATACCCATCCATTCATCCAAGTTACATTTGAATGGAGTAAGAGAAGTGCTCTGGGGTGAATTGGTACATACCCATCCATTCATCCAAGTTACATTTGAATGGAGTAAGAGAAGTGCTCTGGGGTGAATTGGTACATACCCATCCATTCATCCAAGTTACATTTGAATGGAGTAAGTGAAGTGCTCTGGGGTGAATTGGTACATACCCATCCATTCATCCAAGTTACATTTGAATGGAGTAAGAGAAGTGCTCTGGGGTGAATTGGTACATACCCATCCATTCATCCAAGTTACATTTAAATGGAGTAAGAGAAGTGCTCTGGGGTGAATTGGTACATACCCATCCATTCATCCAAGTTACATTTGAATGGAGTAAGAGAAGTGCTCTGGGGTGAATTGGTACATACCCATCCATTCACCCAAGTTACATTTGAATGGAGTAAGTGAAGTGCTCTGGGGTGAAGTGGTACATACCCATCCATTCATCCAAGTTACATTTGAATGGAGTAAGAGAAGTGCTCTGGGGTGAATTGGTACATACCCATCCATTCATCCAAGTTACATTTGAATGGAGTAAGAGAAGTGCTCTAGGGTGAAGTGGTACATACCCATCCATTCATCCAAGTTACATTTGAATGGAGTAAGAGAAGTGCTCTGTGGTGAATTGGTACATACCCATCCATTCATCCAAGTTACATTTGAATGGAGTAAGAGAAGTGCTCTGGGGTGAAGTGGTACATACCCATCCATTCATCCAAGTTACATTTGAATGGAGTAAGAGAAGTGCTCTGGGGTGAATTGGTACATAACCATCCATTCATCCAAGTTACATTTGAATGGAGTAAGAGAAGTGCTCTGGGGTGAATTGGTACATACCCATCCATTCATCCAAGTTACATTTGAATGGAGTAAGAGAAGTGCTCTGGGGTGAATTGGAACATACCCATCCATTCATCCAAGTTACATTTGAATGGAGTAAGAGAAGTGCTCTGGGGTGAAGTGGTACATACCCATCCATTCATCCGAGTTACATTTGAATGGAGTAAGAGAAGTGCACTGGGGTGAAGTGGTACATACCCATCCATTCATCCAAGTTACATTTGAATGGAGTAAGACAAGTGCTCTGGGGTGAATTGGTACATACCCATCCATTCATCCAAGTTACATTTGAATGGAGTAAGACAAGTGCTCTGGGGTGAATTGGTACATACCCATCCATTCATCCAAGTTACATTTGAATGGAGTAAGAGAAGTGCTCTGGGGTGAATTGGTACATACCCATCCATTCATCCAAGTTACATTTGAATGGATTAAGTGACGTGCTCTGGGGTGAAGTGGTACATACCCATCCATTCATCCAAGTTACATTTGAATGGAGTAAGAGAAGTGCTCTGGGGTGAATTGGTACATACCCATCCATTCATCCAAGTTACATTTGAATGCAGTAAGAGAAGTGCTCTGGGGTGAAGTGGTACATACCCATCCATTCATCCCAGTTACATTTGAATGGAGTAAGTGAAGTGCTCTGGGGTGAATTGGTACATACCCATCCATTCATCCAAGTTACATTTGAATGGAGTAAGAGAAGTGCTCTGGGGTGAATTGGTACATACCCATCCATTCATCCAAGTTACATTTGAATGCATTAAGTGAAGTGCTCTGGGGTGAATTGGTACTTACCCATCCATTTATCCAAGTTACATTTGAATGGAGTAAGAGAAGTGCTCTGGGGTGAATTGGTACGTACCCATCCATTCATCCAAGTTGCATTTGAATGGAGTAAGTGACGTGCTCTGGGGTGAATTGGTACATACCCATCCATTCATCCAAGTTACATTTGAATGGAGTAAGTGAAGTGCTCTGGGGTGAAGTGGTACATACCCATCCATTCATCCAAGTTACATTTGAATGCAGTAAGAGAAGTGCTCTGGGCTGAATTGGTACATACCCATCCATTCATCCAAGTTACATTTGAATGGATTAAGAGAAGTGCTCTGGGGTGAATTGGTACATACCCATCCATTCATCCAAGTTACATTTGAATGCAGTAAGAGAAGTGCTCCTGGGTGAATTGCTACATACCCATCCATTCATCCAAGTTACATTTGAATGGAGTAAGAGAAGTGCTCTGTGGTGAAGTGGTACATACCCATCCATTCATCCAAGTTACATTTGAATGGAGTAAGTGAAGTGCTCTGGGGTGAATTGGTACATACCCATCCATTCATCCAAGTTACATTTGAATGGAGTAAGAGAAGTGCTCTGGGGTGAATTGGTGCATACCCATCCATTCATCCAAGTTACATTTGAATGGAGTAAGAGAAGTGCTCCTGGGTGAATTGGTACATACCCATCCATTCATCCAAGTTACATTTGAATGGAGTAAGTGACGTGCTCTGGGGTGAATTGGTACATACCCATCCATTCATCCAAGTTACATTTGAATGGAGTAAGAGAAGTGCTCTGGGGTGAATTGGTACATACCCATCCATTCATCCAAGTTACATTTGAATGGAGTAAGAGAAGTGCTCTGGGGTGAATTGGTACATACCCATCCATTCATCCAAGTTGCATTTGAATGGAGTAAGAGAAGTGCTCTGGGGTGAATTGGTACATACCCATCCATTCATCCAAGTTGCATTTGAATGGAGTAAGTGAAGTGCTCTGGGGTGAATTGGTACATACCCATCCATTCATCCAAGTTTCATTTGAATGGAGTAAGAGAAGTGCTCTGGGGTGAAGTGGTACATACCCATCCATTCATCCAAGTTACATTTGAATGGAGTAAGTGAAGTGCTCTGGGGTGAATTGGTACATACCCATCCATTCATCCAAGTTACATTTGAATGCAGTAAGAGAAGTGCTCTGGGGTGAATTGGTACATACCCATCCATTCATCCAAGTTACATTTGAATGCAGTAAGAGAAGTGCTCTGGGGTGAATTGATACATACCCATCCATTCATCCAAGTTACATTTGAATGGAGTAAGTGAAGTGCTCTGGGGTGAATTGGTACATACCCATCCATTCATCCAAGTTACATTTGAATGGAGTAAGTGACGTGCTCTGGGGTGAATTGGTACATACCCATCCATTCATCCAAGTTACATTTGAATGGAGTAAGAGAAGTGCTCTGGGGTGAATTGGTACATACCCATCCATTCATCCAAGTTACATTTGAATGGAGTAAGAGAAGTGCTCTGGGGTGAATTGGTACATACCCATCCATTCATCCAAGTTACATTTGAATGGAGTAAGAGAAGTGCTCTGGGGTGAATTGGTACATACCCATCCATTCATCCAAGTTACATTTGAATGCAGTAAGAGAAGTGCTCTGGGGTGAAGTGGTACATACCCATCCATTCATCCCTGTTACATTTGAATGGAGTAAGAGAAGTGCTCTGGGGTGAAGTGGTACATAAGAGGGGACAAGAATTATTTAGAGGGACTGACAAATGTTAAAGTATTGCAAAATAGGGGAACTCTCTCAGAACAAAAAGAGGATCAACTGTAGAATGCTAAGCAGAAAGTAAAAGATTACCTTGATAATATGCACTAGTTTAGAAAGATTGCTGTTAACCAACTGTCTTTTTATATTAACACTAGAGCAGCAAAGCTTTTAGCATGATGACTTAGGCAACAGAAAGTGTAAAGGCCTGTCACCAAGTTTAGGGAGCCTGCAATGAGGAAGGTAATGAGATCCTGTAGAGGTATTAGCAATATTCTGGAAATTTTGTGAATGTCTGTACAAAGCAGAGAAGTATGGAAATCAGGAAAACATACAAATGGAAATGTTTATGGAAGAATTAAATATGCCAAGGTTTAGAGGTAGATGAGGTTCAGTTACTAATGGTTCAGATAGGAGAAGATGAGCTAAAAACTGGGATGTATAACCAATCTAGAGAAATGTCTCCAGGAATAGACAGTATTCCTGTGGAAGTTTGGAAGCTAGGAGGGGGAAACTGATAAAAATCTGGAAGGTTTTGTTTAATGGTGTTTTAAGAGCAGGAGAAGTACCAACATCCTGGCAGAAAGCAGTGGTAGCCTAAAGAGGGTAAACATCTGTCAGATCAAGTCCAGCTTCATACAGGCCCATTTCAATACTAAACAATGATTATAAAGTGTTCATGTCTATAATGGTTAAAAGAATGGCAAAAGTAATGCCAAAATTGATAGATATTGATCATTGTGGTTTTGTGGAGGGAAGGCAAACATTTGACAACATTAACAGAACATTGATGCTCCAGAGGGAAGCAGAATGTAAAAAAATACTATTGTTTTGGTGGGTCTTGATGTAGAGAAAGTTTTTGAGAGTAAGCTGGGATGTTGACAGGGCAATGGAAGCATTTGCATTTCCTGAAAAAAATGTAAGGTTGATTAGGAGGATATATGAAGGATCGGAGGTGAAAATTAAAGTGAGTGGTGTCCTCTCTGATAATTTCTGCTTGAGCAAAGAAACCAGGCAGGGTGTGCCCTCTTTCCCCCTTTATTTGCATTATATTTAGAACCATTGGCAAAGAAAATAAGTGCTTCAGAAATTCAAGGATATAATTGGTATGGTGGTCAGGAAAAGCTGACTGTGATTGTAGATGATATAATTTTATACCTGAAAAAAAAAACAGACGCTACAGAGTTGCGGAACATTTTTGAAACAGTTTCAGATTTTTTCGGGTTACAAAATTAATGAAGCTAAAACAAAGGCAATAACAGTAAATTATGTACCCCTATATGAATTGGTTCAGCAATATCCATGTTTATGGAGACATGAAGACATAAGACATGCACCTCAAGACATAAGACATGCAACACATAGTTCTCAAAGTCAGTGTGCTAAACAGTCACAGCCCTTAAGGCCAAACACAATGCCAGACACACTTGTTATAGGTGACTCCATAGTCAGACACACTGACGTCCTACTCACCAGACTGAACAAGGAAAAGATCACAGTAAGCTGCCTGTCAGGCTCTAGAATCCGCCACATAACACAAGCACTCAGGTCACTCCACAGCAAGTACAAGTATGACTCAGTCATTGTCCATGCCGGTGTGAACGACCTGAGACGTACCTCCCTGGACTACATGAAAAGAGACATAGAGGAGCTCTCAGATTATGTAGCCCAGGCCGGTATGACCCTGACCCTGAGCAGTATCCTACCCTCACCAAGAATGATGCCACAATACAGAGACAAAATGATCAGCTTTAATAATTGGCTTAATTACTGGTGTCATTCTAAGGGGATCCAATGTCTGTCTGCCTGGGATGACATGCTTGACAAGCCACGCTGCTTCGCAAGGGATGGCTTGCACCTGTCACCCCTGGGCTTCCGGATATTGGCAAAGGCTCTTGCCACCCCCATAGTGCCTTTTTTAGGCAAGGCTCAAATGATAAACCTACCGCCCTAGAAAACAAAAATGGAGAAAAACTAAGGGTAATACTGCTCAATGCCAGAAGTCTAAACCTCAAGATGCACGCCCTCGAAGCCCTCCTCAGTATGGAGAACATTGATGTCTGTGCTATGACTGAAACCTCGTTCATGGCCCCTGAGAGCACCCCAGCACTATCAGGTTATATCTCATATCATGCGTTCCGACCCCAAAATCCGGACCGAACCACAAAAGGAGGGGGAGTATCCATATTCATAAAGGATACCCACACCTCCAGGTTAGTGGCAATGCACGAAGCATCGGAGACCATCCAGGTGCAATTAACCATAGGTAAAACTGCCCTACAGTTTGTAACATGCTACAGACCACCTTCTCAAACTCAGGAAACCCACACAGCCTTCCTGAAGACACTGGAGAGTATGAATGTCTCTCCAAACACCATCATATTAGGTGACTTCAACTACCCAAACATAGACTGGGAACATTACTCAAGCCCCAACACCCTAGCCCAAAGGTTCCTTGAGTTCATAAACTCAAATGCTATGGAACAACTAGTCACCATTCCCACAAGAGGAGAAAATATACTAGACCTGATCATCACAAACATGGGGACAAAATGCTCCACACCGGCCCTCATTGGTGAGATCAGACCATAAATTAATCTCACTGGAGATCCACATCCCGCCCCCACCCCCAGCAAAAAAGACCACAGTGAAGAACTTCTCAAAAGCAAACTTCACACTTCTTAAGACTGGAGTGGTATCCTTCAAGGCCCCCGAGCCAGTGGAAACCACAACCCATGCTGCTGAAACCCTTACAAATGCCTTCTACGAGCACCTCCAGGAATGTATGGATCAAGCAATCCCTAATAAAATCAAGACCCTTTCCACCAAAGGCAGGCGCCCGGTCTGGTGGACTCCAGCCATAAACAAACTCTACAACAAGAGGAGAAAGCTACTACATGACAGAGCAAAATCCCTAAATGGGAAGGCATGTCTGATCAATACTAGCAAAAAACTACGATCACTCATAAAATCATCCAAGGCCAACTTTGAGAGAAAAATCGCTAATGACACAAAAGACAATCATAAAGCCTTCTTTAGCTATGTTAGAAACCTGGGTGGAAACTCCCAGATATGCTCGGAATTAGTCCAAAATGATAAAAAAATCACTGAACCCACAGACATTGCCAACATACTGGCAGACAGGTTCAGTGCAAATTTCTCCCTCCCTCCCCAAAAGGAGAAATATCTATGCCACCAGAGTCTAGCCTCCCAAACATCTCAGATGCCCAGGTGAGAGCTGCTCTCTCTAAAGCAAAAACACAGCATCAATGGGACCGGACGGTGTCCCCGGCTGTGTGCTACACGAACTCAATGAGGAACTAAACCCACACATAAGGCTGCTGTTTAATCTTAGCCTTACTACAGGATACGTGCTCCAAAGAATGGCGTACGGCAACTGTGGTCCCACTCCACAAAGGCGGTGCTTCTACGGACCCTGGAAATTACCGCCCCATACGCTTGACGAGCCTTGTCTGCAAAGCTATGGAGAGGATCATAATGGAACTCATAAATAAAGACATTGGGGACCTACAGACACTGGATCCTACCCAATTTGGCTTTGTCAAGGGCAGATCCTGCCTCTTGAACTTGGTCGACTTTTTCGAAACAGTCACTAAGGCCATTGATGAGGGTAAGGCAGTTCACACAGCCTACCTTGACCTAGCAAAAGCGTTAGACACAATACCCCACTCGGGCATCATAGAAAAGCTCACCAGCTTAGATGTAAACCCATATGTCACAAGATGGGTTGCAAACTGGCTCAAGGACAGAACACACAGGGTTAGAGTTGCTGGTGCCATGTCAAACTCTAAGCCGGTCATGAGCGGTGTCCCACAGGGCTCAGTCCTGGGCCCCCACTTGTTCGGCATTTATTTTTCTGAAGTGCAGGCAAACATAGGGGGATTGTGGCTGACAAAATTTGCAGATGACTGCAAACTGGGCACCATAATTGACACTCCATCAGACACAGACATCCTCCAAAAAGGTCTCATAGAAATGGATAACTGGTGCCAGAGCCATGGCCGTAAGCTAAATGCCAAAAAATGTATAGTCATACCCTTTGGGAAAAACAAGGTTACCCCTAATTACCACATAGGTGGTAATCCATTAAACACGGAAGAAGTTATCAGGGACCTGGGGACCCAAGTTGAGAGTAACCTCTCTTTTGACACTCACATTGCCAAAGTGGTTAGGAAGACCTTCTACATTGCCCACCTGATCATGAAGGGATTCACATCCAGATCAGGAGAGGTCATTGTACCCCTGTACTCTTCACTTATCAGACCAATGATTGAGTACAACGCCCCATTCGGAATGTACCTTACCCGACACCTGCAGCAGTTGGAAAGACCCCAAAAGTTCCTCACCAAAAGGATAAAGGGGCTCAAACATATGTCATACGATGCCTGACTGAAGAAACTCCAGCTCTATTCAGTCGCATACCGTCTGCTTAGAGGTGATCTGTGCCTGACATACAAGGCCATGTCCAACCCGGAATTAATGGACATGCTCCACCTCAAAAATTCCAAATCCACCAGAGCCACGAGAGCAAGAGACTTAAACCTCAACACGGATATAAATAGGACGTGCTGGAGGGACAGATTCATCACCCAGAGACTCCCTACACTATGGAACAGAATCCCAGTCCATGTGAGGCAGAGCCCCTCACTGACTCTGTTCAAGAGAAATCTTGACGAGTGGATGGGAGATCGAGGTTTACCCGGAATCATCTCTGTATCACTGCTGGACAGAGGCACAGCAAACTAATGGGTATAGTATTCTCATCCTAAGGGGTGGTGAAAGCCACACACACTCTGGCTAGGCTTATAAATGCCCTAGGGCAGATAGCCTAGTATGAACCTATGATAAAATGAAGTATTTAGGAGTATCAATTAAAAAGGATTGTGGTGTGGCAGCTAAGGATATGTGGAAAGGGACTAAACAAAAGAAAAACAAAAACTGAGAAAATGGAAGATTTGTTATATGGATAGTAAGATGCAAACATTTAAAATGTTAGTCCCATTATTCTTATACACAGGTCAGGCATATTTTTTCAACCAAAGGAGAATTTCTGGGTAGCAATTAATAAAGCGCTGAAAGACTTGGGAGGGGAAGAATGCAAGAGTCAAGTGGATTAAGCTGATTCTTCAGTAGAACAAAGCAGATTGGGATTAACCGATTTGAAGGGGTATTTCAGAGCTACACAGCTAAGGCTCCTATGCATAGCACAAGAAGAAAACTATAATTCGAAGTGGAAAGAGGGCTGAGGAAACGGGGGGGGGGGGGGGGCTCAAGAAACAAGGTGAGACTGGGATTTTGGATGCAGTTCTTTAAGGAGAAATACAATAGTCATACAGAATATTAGATCCATAAAGTAGCAGAAAGTATTTGAAAAATTAAGCCAACATGGGAATTGATGAAGGAGATTCTGCCAGTAGGGATGACTGGGGTTAGGGATATAGACAATAGGCAAGAGGGGGCTGGAATTTATTGGAGAAAGCTGGCAAAGGAACCAAGGTATTGGGAGCAAGTAACTAGAGAGGGAAAAATGATAGAATGAGAAGATGCCAAGAAAATATTTCGACTGCAGGTTGGCGATTGCCTTTCCTATTAAGGATTGTTTTCAGTATAGGCAAAGTGAAAGAAATGGGGGGTGGTCCTAAACAAAAGACCTGCACTGGTAGAGTTTTTAGTAGACTCTACAATAGAAACTGCCAGTAAAAAAAGGAGTAATTAGTGCATCTAAAATATTGCATGATAATTGTAAGAATCATAGGAGGATAGGAAGGATTGGGAAGAGAAATTAGATAGGCAGTTCACAAAGAAACAATGGAAAGAAATATGTATGTCTCCCTAATTTGCAACAAAGTCCAGAAGATTTAGGATTTTTGCTTGGAAATGTTTACACAGATATCTTTATACCCCAAGTAGACTCCAGAGAAGTTTTCCTCAGGAAGACAGCAAATGTTGGAGGTGTGACAAGGAAGAAAGAGGTAATTGGGAACATATTTTGTGGGAGTGTGGTGAATTGGTGGACTTTAAGGATTCCCTGCGGGATGCAGTGTCGGAGATGCTAGGTAGACAGATTGGTGCGATGAGGGAGATGATTTTTTTAAGCTGTTGCCTAGACATGATAAGACCTTGTTGTGTCTAATTGTGGTGGCTGCCAAAAAAACCAATTACTAGAAAATGGAAATCAGAATCTAAACCAACTTTTTTAGAAGTAGTAAATATAGCAATGAAGATTAAACAACTGAAACTGAGATCTTTAGAAAAGGGTAGGAGGAAACTACATAGGAAAAAATGGGAATTGTAGGAGGCATGAGGTTTAAAAGAAGGCAGGACTTGGGTAGATTGCAAGTGATGTATAATGTCTGCAACTGGGAGTGTGTCACTATGGTTTGTGATGTAAAATGCTTGCAGCTTGTATTGTGTCAGTGTGGTTTGTTTTCATTTATATAAATGTATGATTGCCTGTGTAATAAGTGATGGTTTAGTAAAGATGTTCCTGTTAAAAAACGGGAATTGAATAATTTATGTAATGGTGCTTGGATTATGTGATGCCCCACCACAGGCCAGGTTATCAAGTATCCTCAAGCCTCACCAATAGCAACAGTGGGAGACGTACATTGGGAAGGTGATAACTTGGACACAAAGTATTTTCAGATGAAGCTCTCTGCATCAAGTGTAGTTTCCCTTAAGAATACACAGAGACCACAGTCAGTCTGGGGCTGGTTTCTCCCTTTTTCTCCACATCCCCAATATGACTCCCCACTGGCACAGCTATAGCGTTGAGATCTCAGCTGAGTGACCACGTCAAGACCTCCAGCACCCTCTCTGTCCAACCAGTGCTTCGTGTCCCTGACCAAGTAGCTGACATGCACACTCTGAGGTTTAATTTGTATTAACAAATTAACACACACAAACACACACACCTGGGAACGGCTGGCACAGGTTTACTAGCTATGTTCCCTTCTGCCCATGCTATAAGGTAGTTTCCCCTGTCACCAGTCACACCTTATTGGCTACTTTAAGGCCCTTAACAAAGGGTGTCCAGTCTTACTGTGTAATGTTACTCTTAATAGAAATGGTAGTTTTGACCAAGAGCAAGGCTATTAGGAATGGCCCACACAGTGTCACCAAGTAAATATGCATGTACTCTCAGGGCTTGAATATGTCTCACAAATATCAGACACGATGAAAGGTTTAAATACATTTAATAATAAATAATAAAAGAGCAAGAAAATAGTATATAATCACAGTTACATCAGAGTTCAAAATCACAGGAAATATTAACTTACAGAGCAACAAGGCAGATGTTGTGAGTGGATCTTGATGTTGTCAGGTCAAAGACACAGTACAGAATACTCAGTGTCTCTCTCTCTCTGAAAGTTCTTAAATTAATATCTGAAATAGTACTGCTGGGATAGGTTACACAATGACATCATTTCTTGTCATTGATGCAGCTGGTAGCATTGAGCATCTACCTGTGAAAATACATAGACCTCAGATCTTTGGCAAATGGTGGAAGTCATAAGATAATAAAACATTTAAAAGATAATACAAAAACCCTCTAGTTCTAGACATTGTGTCTGTTACTCCACTGAAACTGAAAGATAACATCCTTTAATTACGTGGCCGTAAAGTAATTTAATTTCAGCTATTTTTCTGAAGTTAATCTGCTGTGTTCCAGTTTCCATTGTTAAAATCTATACCTCTAAACAGTTACAATAGTGCAGGCACATTTCTGTTCTAATCCAGTAGAGTACTGTGGTTACATTTTTAAACAGCACTTTGTAAAATACCTCTGTAGCACACGTCTGTACAAACCATCTTACATGGCATACAGTTCTCATAAATTTGTAACACAAGCATATGAATCATGTTGATATTCACAAATGACATATGATAAACAATGTATGTGAAGTATAATATTTGTAAATATGAACTTGTTAAAACAGTTGGATTAGTTTTATATAAATGTAAATTTGCCTGTGTCACAAGTGATAATTCAATAAAGGTGTGTAAAAAAAAAAAAAAAAAAAAAAAAAAAAGTCTTTCCTTCGTCCAGGACCTTGGTTACTTTCTTGAAGAAGTCAGCCATATTTAACAGGCATGATCTACCTTTAATGAATCCAAACTGGGTTGGGTACAGAGTTTGGAGATTACATTTGTCCTTGTTAATAAGGTCCATCCATAATGATTCTTTCTGTGGCCTTGCAGATGAGGCTAGTCAAGATTATAGGCCTATAATTCCCAGGGCCAGTTGATGGACCCCCTTTGTGCAGAGGGATTACTGTTGCTGTCCTCCATTCCACCGCAACGTAGCTAGTTTGCAGGCTGTTTAGACAGGGATCCAGGTTGTCTGCTAGGTCATGTTTTAAGTTGTTTAAAAGGCAACCTGGGATGTTGTCTGGTCCGATTGATGCCATGTTTTTGGCCTTGGAGAGTGCTGAAATGACATGCTGTCCTGAGATAATAGGCTGAGGAATGCTGGCAGGTATACTTTGGGGGCTGACTCTAAGGGACAGGGGTTTTGAAGTTTGCTCCAAATTTGTCAGCTAGCAGGTTGGCTGTTACCTCCAGTTGAGTATGGGTGTCTGCCATCTGCAACCAGTTCAGCGCATAGCTGGGTATTCCATTTTAGATTTTGTATATGGTTAAAGAATGCTATTTTTGCTTTGTAATTAGCTTTGGAGGACTTGACAATATCTCTAATTTGTTTATTTAAGCTAGAGAGGGATTTCTACCTCTGCTGAGCCAGTTCCCTCTTGTTCTTGGACATTAGTTTCTTTCTGTTATTGTATAGCCTGTTTATACTAGGAGTCCACCAGGGTGGTTTGCTTTTTTTGCCAAGATCTGGTTTTAATTCAGTCAGGTACAGCCAATTCTATATAACTGCTTAAGTGGTTGTACAGGGCATTGGTGTTCACCTGTCTGTAGGAGTTTGGTATCTGCGTTCGACGGGGCTTTGAAAATTTTTATACAATCACTTACTAGGAGCTTATTTTTCTTTCAAAAATTCTTAACCGTTTTTGAGTTTGATTATGTACCAAGGAGGATATCCATGGGGGGGTGCAGTGCTCTCCTATGTTGGCGATTACAGTGTCCAGAGCATTTGAGCCTCTTGTGTGTGTGCTGACCAACTGTTCCAGAGCATTTGCATTGACGAAGTCCAAGAACCTCTGAGCCAGCATGTTTGTGGTCATCTATGTTTCCCAGTCGATGGTAGGATAATTAAAATCACCTATGAGTAAGGTGTCTGGCTGTATGGCGAGTCCAGTAAGTCCAGGTATATGCAGTATGCTTTTCCTGTGTCATGATGGGGGACCGGTTGCTATGTATGATGTGATAGGAGGCTTTGCCTATTGTTAATTGGACATGGAGTAGTTCATGACTCATACTGTTTGACCAGTCTTGAGGTGTACTTATCTGTAATGAAGATGTGCACACCTCCTCCTTTGGTTCTTTCATGCTCAGTTTATGGTCTGAATGTATGGAAGGCATTGTAGCCCTGCAAGGCCATTGTGCTTTTGGCACCTTTGAACTATGTATTCGTGACTGCACAGATGTCAGCATCTTCCAGTATGAGGAGTGCTTCCAGAGAGTGCAGTTTCTTGTATAGATTCCTAGCATTAAGCAGCAATACCTTGAGTTTATCTAGAGAGGATTTTGTTATTTTGGGAGGTTGGTTATTTTCACACTGCCTAAAGAAGGCATGATATATGTGGCTAATACCCTTGCCAGTATCCAAAAGCCTAAAGAGACAGGTATGGACCACCTCTGGCAACGTAGCATGGTCTGTTGAACTTGTCTTCCCAGGTTGATAGATATTGGATCCCCTTGGACTGATGTCAGAAGCTAAGCCAATTATTAAAGTCAGTCATTTTTTGTTGTACTGCACCGTCATCCTTGGAGAAGGTAGAATGCTGGTTTAAGGCTAGACTTGTACCTGCCTGTAACACAGTCTGAGAGCTCAGTCATGTCTCTCTCTTCATGTTGTCCAGTCAGGTACATCTCAAGTCATTCACCCATCATATGGACTGTGACAGAGTCAAATCAGTGCTTATGGTTGAATGATTTGAGTGCTTGATTGACTTGATGGGTCATGGCATCTGACAGGCAGCTAACCGTAACCCACTCCATATCCAGCCTGGTGGGAGGAACATCCATGTCTCGCACATTGGAACCCCCTATCACCAGTGCATTAAGTTTAGTGGCGTTATGCCTTATGAACTTGTTTGTTGAAACACTTGTGTGTATTTTTATGGGTTGTGGTTGTTTTATGCAGTGTGTGTGTGTAAGTGGTTTATGTTTGGGGGGGACCTCTGAGCTTTTGGCAAGTTACTTTTGAGTACCTCTGCATATGTTGGTTTGTGCCATGTCCTTATTTACTGTGTGTGTGTGTGTGTGTGTGTGTGTGTGTGTGTGTGTGTGTGTGTGTGTGTGTGTGTGTATACATACTGACAACCTGTTTGGCATTCAATCTGTCCTTATGCGAGAGTCTTGCCTTCACTTTTATAGTGTAACTACATTTCTCATATAAAGTATTTGTTTCTTTCAAAATTAAGTGGTTGTCAGTATACACAAGACAATTTCTACATTGCCTCAGGATGCCAATGTCTATCAGGCTGACCAAAAATATGATGGGAAACTGCCCCTCCATGATAGGTTGTTACTGTATATTTTATTAGAGAAGAGAATGGATTAATTTGACAGGACTATGCTGGTAGCACCGAGACTAGAAGAGGGACCTATATTTTTTTAGGGTAAGGTTGATCAGTAAGGCAGTGCTGCTCAGTGTGCAGCTGAGTTGCTCCTAGAGCAGCAAAAAAGCTTGGAAGTGTTTTGCTGACAGATGTTTAGGGAAAAACTGAGCTGCTTGGCTTTTCCATCTGTGCCACTGAGCGAAGAGTAGCAGCATGCAAATGTGAGGCTTAAATATGATCAAAGAGAAACAAGTTTTAAGCTAACTACCAATAAGGAAAGCACACAATAAGCCTTCCACCAGCAATCCCCATCTTGGATAAGTTAGAGGAGCACATTTCTGCCACGAGGGTGCAGAGAAACATTTTCTTAATGTAGAATAGCTGGTTTGGAGCCCAAGTGCAACAAGACCACACAAACTACCTACAACAGCCCTACAACTAATGGATACATTGTAAAACAGTGCAGTTAACTACTTAAAGCAGCAGACAGTACAGTTTTTTTGAAACAGCTGAAGTATAGCCAGATTTTATAAGAGAATGCAAAAAATACATGGAGCCCTTTTGTGTGCTTCCCAGCTCAGACAGAGCAGGTAAGCACTTATTGCCATTAGTTGAATAATCCCAGACTTCCTAATGCAAAAGCACAGTAAAGGAGTGTCCGGAGTGAAATGCTACCATAAACAACCTTAAAGATATGGATACAGCAATGTACTTTAAGCAGCTTTTAATAGTGTGATTATTCATTGAAAGTCTTTGCTTTGTATAAATGAGTGAAGAGCCACTCAATTGTACAGAATTTATAAAGGCACTAAAAACAAGATAAGCTGATAAATGAGCACTCCAGCCAATAAAACTACATGCAGAAATCTCACGTTCTTCCTTAACCTAAACAGACCAGGCTACCTCCCAGTACACTAGATGGAAAATCCACTGGCCTCTCATTGTAAAAACAAGTGCTTGCTAGAGTGTAAAAATACATTACTTTATCCAGTAGCTAAGTAGATAATGAATTCACAGCAACTAAATCAGTAAAACAGACAATGAGAGGCAAAATGCACATTTCAATATAAGCAAAAGGAAAAACAAATAAATAATTCAATATAACAACAGCGTAGGAAGAGAGGAGTTTATTAAGTTCAATTTATATTGGGGTGAGCAGCTTAAAATCAGCAGGTTTAAAAAGCAGATCAACGATGAAGAGGGCAGGTGGGAAAAGCTAGCAGGGAATCACCAGCAGTGCTCTTAGTTTTTGCAGGCTTGAAATTTTTTTCAGAAAAAGACAGAGACAGAAATTCACTGTGCATTTAAGTATCACTCAAGAAGCAATTTAACCAATGAAAAGACGTGAAATGTGCAGCGTAGATAATTTGTCTCATCTCTCACATAAAGCAAAAACACCAAGCCAAGCAGATTTCTTAAAACAGAAAACAAAATGGAGCAGATAAAACATATATTATACTTTTCTCATCCAGCAGTAAGGGCACCATCCATGCACCCCATCTGTCAGGAGCTTAAGAGGACCTTCATAAACCCCCTTTTTTGCAGCCTAGGTTTGGCACACCCAGTGGAACTGTCATTCAGCAAGTTATCCTCAAGACTAAGAGCATACATTTCCACTATGTATATTTTTTCTGAAGAAACCTTGTTTTATTTTTGTTTTCTTTATTTTTCTATTTGAAAGATACTGTTTTGCTAGGAAATGTTTTGTTTTAGAATTGTAATTGTATTTATCTGGGAGTGTTGAATGAAATTTATTTTTTTACTAAAATTTAAATCTGGTTTTGTGCATTTGTTTGGGAGCATGATACTGTGCTTTTAGGGGACAGATGGCAGTTTGCATATCTCAGTACCACTTGTTCTGTACCTTACATGTTAGTGACTCATCCAGGATCTTGGATGTCTGATCTCAAGTTATCTTTCTCAGCTGATATATACATCAGTCATCTGTCTTTGTGTTTTTTCCTCCCCCTGTCCATAACAAGTAGAAACTTGGTCTCTTGTTGTTCATCTGATAGTGGGTGACTCGTGGCCATTTGTTGTTCTTCAGACCGCCCACGTATAGATGCAGCCACCAAAGACTGGGAGCTATCCCATCCTCTGTTCATGTAAGGATACCTTTAATGATCAAGGAGATAACTGCACTTAATGGTCTCAGGAGAAATGTAAGGTGAGGGATTTTCACTTAACTGGGATAGTCAACCTGGATCTGGAATTAGTATGCCTTTTGAGAGTCTCTCTTTTCCAAGGAGATAAAAATTTCTTTGAGTTCTTCTGTGATAATGTGAGGTATTGCCAGCCATGCCAGGAGAGGTAAGACAGTGGGTATGTAACATATGCCAGCATAGCAAGCTGGAGTTTTGTAAAGAACTGTGTTATTTGCATATCAAACTGATTTTTAAAGGTGCTTGTGTTGAAATTTTTTTGTAAAGCTGTTTGTGTTAAAAATGTACCAGCAGTTGGTCCTGCTGAACAGAGGAGAAATACACCTCTATGTCACACTGTATTGTAACTGTTGAAATTAATATATTATAACAGAGGATACTGGAAGAGAATAGGTTAATCTCAGTCCAGTTTACTTTGAAAAAGTCTTAAATTAACTTACCTGGTTAAGGCGATAAAGATTGTATCTCACAGTTCTGGCTGCAGCCAGAGATGAAATATTTGTGATAATCCTGGCTTAGTAGCTCTGTAGAAAGAGAGGAAGTGTTAAAATTGTGTTCTAGCTGTATGCTGTAACACATCTTTATAAAGCTCTATGTGTGTGTCTTATGACACGTGTAAGATCCTAGCTCAAGTTCAAGTAAAGGGGCTAGTGTTAGCCAGTCAGATGACCAGATGTGATGTTCTGTAGCCAGCACTGAAGTGATATTTAGATATTAGTAAGCAATGTTTGTGAAACAAAGAAGGACCACTGATGTCATCTTGCTGTGCTCTAGTAAGTGAACTAGGGGACAGTAATTCTTAAGATCAATCAGGAAAATGTAGTGAGATTAGTTAAGTATTGTTTTTCTGTATCTCTGTGAATATTTCCATCGGTGTTATTTTTGATGTTTCCTTTGATTGAAACGTTGGTGTTTACTGTGAATAGATATTTAGTATTTTCATGTTCTTTTTTATTTATTATTAAATATATTTAAACTTTTCATTGTGGCTTGTCTTTTAGAGAATATTTTAAACTTTGAGAGTACTTGGGTAACACTGTGGCTGCTCCTGAAAGCCTTGCTGTTTGGTCAACATTGCCATTGGTGCTGGTATTAATTTCATTCATTATAATTGGGTACCCTGGCAAGAGCCTTAAAGTAGCTGACTTTGTGGGTGTTCTGGTGGCTGTGTATCTACCTTATGGCAGAGGTGGTAGAGCTAGTGAATCTGTACCAGCCTTTTCCAGGTGTGTGTGTGTGTGTGTGTGTGTGTGTGTGTGTGTGTGTGTGTGTGTGTGTGTGTGTGTGTGTGTATATGAAAATCAAATCTCAAAAAGTGTGTGTCAGCTAATTGGAACAGGGACATTGAGAGTACTGATTTCCTAGAAAGGGTGGTAGAGGACTTGGCTTGGAACACCCAGCTAAGGACTTACCTCTATAGCTGTGTCAGTGGGAGTCTTATTTGGGGTCTGGAGAGAGAGAGGGAAACCCAATCCCAGGACTGGTGTGTGCTCCTAAGGAAAATTGTGCTTGGTGCAGAGGACTGCATCTGGAAATACTGTGTATCCATTTTTGTTCCAAGTGAACATCCCTCACTGGTGTCAGTGGTGAGGATTGAGGCTCTTTGATTACTGACCCAGAAGAGGGACGTCACAGCTTCTTTGATATCGTTTTCTCATGGTACTAAGCATATTTTAAAGCATACTCATGATGCTTTTAATTCTTCCTCCAGAGCTTCTGCTTCTGGGTCACAATTGAAGAGATTAGCATGGGTCCATTTTCAAAACTTTCCTGAAGATGTCAATATTGAATTTTTAAATTTCTTTTAGATAAGGAAGTTTGAGTTGGCTCTTTTGCAGCTGAGGTGTTTAGGAAGTGTGATGAAAGGAGAATGCTGATTCAATGAGTGACTCAGCATTTTCAACCCTACTTTCAGAGAAAATGGAGATTTCACCTCCTCCTCCACAGCTCACTCTTTAATAAGACATTTAAGCAGCAAAGAGCAAAGTTGCTGGCAAGAAGAATATAAATAAAAACGACTGCCTTCATCTTTTGAGGTATTTCCTGTCAACCAGTATGATGACTTATCTGTTCAGGCTGTTCTCCCTTCCCACCCTGGCGACTTCTCAATATGTCTGAGGCTTCAACTCCCTTTGTGGCATTAGAACCCTTCCCTCATTTCCAGGGAATTCCATCAAGCTGATTGAGTGATGTTTTTGTCTCTCTTCCCATTTTGCCCCAGATGCTGGCCTAGGGAGTTACAGAACCTGTGCTGCATTGCCACTTGGCAAAGGTTTTTATTCAGATACTTTTCTGTTAGCAAAGAGAAGGATCCTGGAGGCCTGTACTGTATTTTTCCTTTATAAATGTTTTTTGTCAAGAGTCAAAGTTTAGAATGTTATCCCTTCAGTCCCTTCCACCCCTGATTTCTGTCCCTTCAGTCCCTTGCACCTCTGATTCCTGTCCCTTCAGTCCCTTGCACCTCTGATTCCTTCTCTAGTTTTCATGGTATAGGTAGGTTTAAGGGATGCCTGTCATATTCTCATTGGCAAACAGTTCAGGTATGTTATGAGTTGCTGCTTCTGGCTCACATCATTAGATCTGAAGTAGGAGATTCATTTGTCAGCAACCTGTGGGTTATGGATCCGATATTGGATCCGAACCGGCATGGTTTATCCAGCTATGGATCCGAGCTCCTAGCTCCTCCCCTCACCCATAATGCCCTGCTCTCCCTACATGACCCCAGATCTAGTTTGCCGCGTTCATGGTGGCAGCCTAGATTTCGAGCTCCAAAGCTAAGTGGTTTATTTAGTATCTTAAAAGGGTTTTTATAACTTTAAAATATAACTGTGTGAAAGTGTTAGGTTCCCCTTCTATATATCACTTTTTTGAGTTAAGTTAACTTAATTTTGTGTACCCTCCCCTCTCTGGCGTTAGCTTGTGTGAGTGTGTGTTTCTTTGGGGCCTTTGGTGTTCGTGTTAGTGTATTTTATTTTTCTTGTTAAAAAAAAAAAATATATATGTCTGAGGCCCCAAAGGCAATTTTCTCAAAATGCTCCGAGGGTGGCCATAAGCTATCTCCTGCCGATGGCCACACTCTGTGCGTTCGATGCCTTGGGGTTGAACACCTCACCTCTGGATGTTCAATCTGTGCAGGGTTCAACCCCAGGGCATTGAAGGAGCGGAGGTCGAAGCTGGTCTTGGCGGGACTCTTGCCCCCGGATTCGGCTTCGGCCTCTGCCTCTGCCCCGTTAGTGGTTTCCGCTCCGGCGGTTGCTGCTTTACCTGCTCCCCCTCCTCCTCCCGGGATTCAAACTCCCTCTACGGGTTGTAAAATATCGTAGTGAGATACCAACCACAGAGGAATAAAAATGAAGCGTTCTGAATAAATCACAGGTGGCTGATCAAGAAACTCTAGCGACTCAGGAAATGTCCATAACTTTTATTAAGATACAAAGGATAAGCGCTTTCGCGTGGTGCATCCACGCTTCATCAGATAACATTTAGTAATCAGCTGTTATGTTTATATACATCCGCTAAGCGCGGGAAAAATTTTTTTAATTGATTAAAATAAAACAAATTTTATACTTTAAAACCTTCATTTACAATCACATTCATTTCACTGGCCTTATTATAAATCAAGCGTAATAAATAAGACACTTCTCTAAAATATATATACATAAAAATCTATGGAATCAGATGGTTTTTAAAGTTGTATATATCTATTTGTTTCATAATTATTCCTCAAGGCTCACAGCTACACAGAGGGATGACAGTTAATTCTATCCTATAAAACCATTAGATAAACCATGATTCAAACCCATATATATAATATATATTGAAAAACTTTTTAAAGATATAAGATGTAATAATAGAGCACATAAATAAATTGCTGATATTCTGTGTGAAAGAACGCATCAAAATGACAATGACATAAACTTTAAATGAAATCGGTAAAAGCAAACTGAATTTTAGGTGATTGCTTTTCTCAAATCCATGAACCCTGTATCAAGAATTGTTCATGCTTAGTACAATAAAAATCTATATTAATTTACATTAAAACACATATTACATAAAATGTTATGTTAATATATTAAATCTGAAATGCATAAAACAAACTTGGATGTTACATATAATTTATAACAACACTTTTAGTATATTTTGTAATTAATGGATATGTGATATATAAAAAATAAGGACAAAAAATGTACATAACATTTGTGTTAAAAAATATATACATATATTGTGCTATAAATATATGTACATTATAAGGGAGCTTTTATTTTTTGGATATTAGTACTGGCTTAATAGATAAATAATTATTTATTCCTGGTATTATATGTGCTCCTAATCTTAATATCCAATTTAGTTCCATAAGTGCTAGGTCATTCTCTGAGTCACCACCTCTAACATTCTGTGATACCTCCTGTAAAACTCTAAAACAGAATGAATGAGTTGGAAATTCCATGATGTGTCTTGCCAAAGCATTAGTTTCCACAGCCTTGCGTATATCATACAAGTGATTATAGATGCGTTCTTGCAATCTTCTTTTAGTTAATCCTACATAAAATGCCTGGCATTTTGTACAAGTGGCAAGATAGACTAAGTTGCGAGTATTACAATTGGCATAGAAATGTGGCCTAAAAGCATAGTCAATGCATGGATGCTTAAAAGGTTGCACTTTGGTTATATATTTACATCTATTGCAATTATGGCATGGGAATGTGCCTTTGTTATTAGAGTGGATCCTACTCATTGTATTATCTACCTTATTCAGAGTAATGTGATGATCACCACATAAAATTCTCTTAAGATTTCTACTATTCTTATAAAGAAATCTGGGATGTCTGCCAACAATGTCTTTAGTTTAACTCTACGGGTTCTGAGGAGAGGGAAGCGAGGAAGAAGGACCGGAGGGAAAAGCACCATAAGCGGCGGGCCGAGACCTCCGTTTCGGCCCCGCCAGCTAAGCAGGCTTCTCCCCCGGCCTCTTTGGCTGCTGACTCTCCTCCTTCTCGGCTCCGGTCCCCATCCTTTTCACCGGGGCCTGAGGAGGAGGAGACCCGACCTCCTTCGAGGCTATCGAGGCGGTACTCTAGGCCTACCTCGGTAGCCTCTTCGAGGTCTACGTATAGTCTCTCCGACGCTGATCTGGACCGGATGATGCGAAGGTTCATCCAGGCCCAGATGCAGATGGGAGTGCTCCTGCCTCCCCCCCCCCCGGGGGGGAGCTCGACCCCATTTTTCAAGCCTATAGCTCCTTCTCCGACCCGCTACCCGGGCTTGGAGCGTTCGGAGCCGGGCAGCTTCAGAGCTGGGGGTGGGTCGGCGCTGATAGTACTAGATACTTCGTATCCGACCCTGCCCTCGAGTGTTTCGGATCCGACCTCTCGGAGCCTGGCTCCGAGCTTCGGATCCGGGGGACTCAGTGTGCCTTCAGCGCCGTCCGTGTCGGAGCGCACTGGTCCCTCGGATCCGAGTGTCTTGGCGCCGGCTCCGATCCACTCCTCGGATCCGAGGGGGAGCCGACTGTCGGATCCTTTGGTCGAGGCTGGCTCCCCTTCGGCTTTTGATATAGTGGAGAGGGCTCTGTTGAGGGCTTCCGGACCCCCGGCACTTGCTTCGGCTCCGTCCCGCACTCCATCTGCACTGGGTCAGGCTTCCGCCATCCGGCCACTGGGACAGCCCGCTTCAATGCCCCAAGCTGTTCCATTGGAACAAGACACTGCTTGCGAGGGCTTCTCGGACAGCCCCCCCGAAGAAGCACCTCGCAAGCACACGTGTAAAAGGAGTCACATAGACTCCCTGAGTCTTTAACTGAAGACACGGATTTGGAGGAAGGGGAAGGCTCCCCAAGATCACCCCCCGAGGATGTCTCCTTTGGAGACATCATGGAAATGCTTCGTATAAGGGGTGGGTGGTCTGCCCCTAAGTCTTCCTCGGACGAGTCCGTGTTCTTGGAGGCATTCGAAGCGGGCCCGTCTACCTCTTGGGTGTCCCCTCCTGACGACCCCCTGGTGGACCTTATTACCACCAGGGCATTGAAGGAACCGGACACCGTGGAGCCAATCCCCAAAAGGCCAGACAGAATTCTTAGCCCCCCTGCCAACCGTGCCCACTGGAGTAAGGGACCTCCGGTAGATGCCATGTTGACGGCAGCAGCCACCAAGAGGGAACTCGCCCAGGAGAGTCCCTCAGTCCATCCTCTGAGCAAGGAGTCTCGGGTGATGGACCGCTTGGGGAAGCGAATGTTTAGTTCAGCGACCTTCTCGGTGAGGGCGCTCAACTATCTGGCACATGTTATCAGGATGCAGCACGATCTTATCAAAGAATACGCTGCATCCCCCCCCCAGAGTCCATGTCGGAGGAGGACAAACTTTTGCACTCCACCCGTATGGCCACTCTTCGGTCCGTGACGAATACCTCTATGCGGTTGCTGTCCCATGCTACTGAGGGAGCCGCTAGAGCTGCAGGAGTAGGCCTAGTCACTAGATGCCAGGCCTGGCTCTGCCATTGCGATTTCATGGAGCCCTTCAAGGCGTCTTTCGCGAACGCCCCCTTTGATGGTTCTGCCCTTTTTGGCAAGACGGTTCGCGACACCTTGACCCAGAGCGAGAAGGATGGGAAGACGCTGTCTGCCGTCGGAATCCGCTTCTCTGTGCCCCAGAGGTCCTACTCTAGGAACCAAAAGGGCCAGAAGAAGATGTGGTTCCAGAAGTCGCAGCAATCCCAACCCGCTCCGGACAACCAGTCCTTCCGTGGCAGAGGAGGACAGGGAGGACGCCGCCCAAGGGGCAGAGGGGCTCCCAGGAATTTCGGGTCCAGAGAACCTTTCTCTGAACGGCCCGCGCAGCAGCCCTGAGGGGTTGCCCGACTGCTCCACTCTGGAGGCAGTCGGGGGACGCTTTTCGGAGCACCTAGCGGCATGGGAGTCAATAACATCAGACCGCTGGGTCCTCCGCATTATATCCAGAGGATACAAGATCCCCTTTCATCACGTCCCAAAGCTAAAATCCCTCCCCGACGTTCCACCCGGTCAGTGGGAGGCCGCTTCAGCAGAAATTCGCCATCTGCTGAGGAAAAGAGCCATCCAGCCCGTCCCCCCCCAGACCAGATCGGATCAGGGTTCTACTCCAGGTTCTTTTTAGTGCCAAAAAAGACGGGGGACCAAAGACCAATTTTAGACCGGTCCCTGTTAAACCTGGCAGTTCCCAAGGAGAAGTTCCGGATGGTCACTTTGCAATCCATCCTCCCCCTTCTGGGAGAGAATCACTGGATGTGCTCTATAGACCTCAAGGATGCGTACTACCACATACTGATGGACAGACGTTTCAGGAGGTTTCTTTGCTTCCGGCTGGGAGCCAGTCACTCCCAGTTCAGGGTCCTTCCCTTTGGTCTCACCACAGCCCCCCAGGGTGTTCACCAAAGTATTAGCAGTGGTTGCAGCCCACCTGAGGCTTCAGGGTGTGCAGGTCTTTCCGTACCTGGACGACTGGCTTCTCACCGCCCCAACAAGGCATCTACTATCCTTGGCGAGAGACTCCTTTCTTCATCTAGCTCCCTGCCTGGGCATCACGATAAACGTAGCAAAATCCAACCTGGCCCCTACTCAGTTGATAGAATTTATAGGTGCCAGGTTAGACACGAGGGAGTTAAGAGCATTTCTCACAGCCGACAGAGTTCGGAATCTGTGACTCCAGGTGCGGGCCATCCTCCACTCCAGCTCAGTTCCGGCGGAATTGGTCCTGAGGGCTCTAGGGTCCATGGCGGCAGCGATTTCTCTTCTTCCACTCGCCAGGTTCAACATGCGGGTCCTTCAGTGGACACTTCAAGTTCAGTAGTCATACCTTGCTCTTACCCTGCATCATCCCATTGCGATCAGCAAGGCTTGCAAGCGGTCTCTTGTGGTGGCTCCATTCCCAGGATCTCCACAGAGGCTGCCCCTTTTGTGCTTCTCCCCCTCTCGCCACGGTGACCACGGACGCCTCCCGCCTCTGGTGGGGGGGGCATTTTGCAGGCCGGACGGTCCAAGGGACGTGGAACAACTCAGAGACCTCCCTGCATATCAGTTTTCTAGAGATGAGAGCAGTGCTCTTGGTGTTGCAAGCACTTCAGGCCTTTCTTCCCCTGGGAACAATTGCGATTCAGTCAGACAACATGTCGGTGGTCTGGTACATCAACAAACAAGGGGGAACCAGGTCTTATCCTTTATGTCGAGAAGCCATGAGAGTGTGGGAATGGGCGATCTCCACCAACCGCTTTCTCATCGCAACGCATATTCCGGGTCGGTCCAACATCCTTGCGGACAAGCTCAGTCACACCATTCTCTCCCCGTACGAGTGGTCTCTCAATGCTCAAGTAGCAAAAACGTATCTTCACACAGTGGGGAACTGCTTGTTGCGATCTCTTTGCGTCTCCCTTAAACACCAAGTGCGACAGTTTTTTCACTCTAATCCCTCCTCCAGGGGATTCCCCGAGAGACGCTCTGGTGCATGCTTGGCCTCCCGGTCTTCTTTACGCATACCCCCCTTTGCCTCTGATGCTCCAGGTTCTTCAGAAAGCCTCTCTGTTGGGGTGCAGAATGATCCTCATTGCCCCATTCTGGCCTCGACAGATCTGGTTCCCTTACCTAAGGTCTCACTCGGTGAATCCACCTTGGATTCTAGATCCCATTCCGGATCTGATTTCACACCCATCGAACCTACCAACTCTGAATCTGGACAACCTGAAGCTAGCTGCTTGGCTGCTCCAGTTCCACTCCTAATCAGGACTCCCGGTATCTCGTCCCCCGTTAAGGCCATCCTGGTAGCGGCTCATAAACCCTCTACCAGGAAAATTTACCGCAGTAAATGGAAACGATTCTCCATTTGGGCGGAGCGGCAGGGTCTAGATCCCTTCACGGTTCCCCTTCCTTTGGTGCTAGACTTCCTTACCACTCTTTTTAATGATGGTGCCAGTAGTTCCACGGTCAAAGTGCAGCTTGCGGCCATTTCTCACTATCATGTTGGTCATGACTCTGGACCTCTTATGTCCGCCAAATTATGTAAAATCTTCCTAAAAGGCACTTTTCTGCTTAGACCCCCTGTCTAGCAGGCGGTTCCACCATGGGATCTTTCCTTGGTTCTTCAGGCCTTGACCGCTCCCCCCTTTGAGCCTGCGGCCACAGTAGATCTAAAATTCTTATCTCTCAAGACTGCATTTTTAGTAGCCATTACTTCGGCCAAAAGAGTCTCAGAACTTCAAGCCTTATCCATGAAGCCGCCTTACTTTGGTCTTCCATCCGGACCGCGTATACCTCAGGACCAATCCCTCCTTTCTTCCTAAGGTAGCTTCAGAAGCAAACACTAATCAGTCCATCAACCTCCCTGTTTTCTTTCCTAAATACCAGAACAAGGGTGAATACAAGCTGCATTCCTTGGATGTTCACAGGCAGCTTGGTTTTTATCTTAACAGGACAGCTGGTCATAGGCAATCCGACCAATTGTTCATTTCCTTTGCCAAATTCAATCTGAGTAAACCAATTTCCAAAGTCTCCTTGTCATGCTGGATTTCGCAGTGTATTCTTTTAGCTTACCAAGCTTCTGGGAGGCCCGCACCGGAGGGAGTCCATGCCCATTCGACCCGGTCAGTTTCTACCTCAGCGGCCTTTAAAGCTAGGATTCCTCTGGATGACATTTGTTCAGCAGCCACTTGGGCTTCATCTCATACCTTTATTTCTCATTACAAGCTGGATATCACATCTAGAGGCAGAGCATCCTTTGGCTCCGCGGTGCTCCAGAATATCCTTCCATGACGGCCGCCCAAGATTCAGGTAGCTGGGGACTCTGTCCCACAGGTTGCTGACAAATGAATCTCCTACTTCAGATTTAGAAGTTATGTACTTACCATAACGTTCCATCTGAGTAGGTGGATTCATTTGTCTGCAACCATCCCGCCCTCCTATCCCCCTGGCCTTGTCAGTTTCCTGCATATAATGTGTTACCCATTTCTAGGGTATTGTGATACAGGGCAAACTCGATCTGAGGTCATGTAGGGAGAGCAGGGCATTATGGGTGAGGGGAGGAGCTAGGAGCTCAGATCCATAGCTGGATAAACCATGCCGGTTCGGATCCGATATTGGATCCATAACCCACAGGTTGCAGACAAATGAATCCACCTACTCAGATGGAACGTTATGGTAAGTACATAACTTCTAATTCTCTGACATACCTTTTGGACTTTCCAGTGCACAAAGGATGTTCTGAAAGTGTCAGTCCTAGTCATTGCTTATTACAAACTTTGAGGCATTCACTTTGTTTCATATTTGGACAGTTGCCTAATCTTTGCAGACAGATTTGCCAGCTGTCAAGTGTCTTCAGCAGTTATTCAGAATCATCTACTCAGTTTAGGATCTTATGTTGTCTTGTCTGTCTTCCTCATTGGATGGGTTTTCTGATCCAACCTTGGATCTGACTTTAGCCACTTCAGATCTTTGGATCTACAGCTCAGATTCCTCCCGTTACTCACAATCCCCTCCTAGCAGTAACATTATCTCAAATCTCTTTTGCTGCTCATTGAGTTCAGATGTGATTTTCTAATGACTCAGGATTATCTCAGATAAGTTACTTTTTTGAATTCGTGTTTGAAGCCAAGTTGGGAAATTTTCAATGTTAAGTTGTCAGTCTCGCCTTCATTCTTGCTGGATGGGTTCGGAGCTGAACCTCGGCTCCGACTCGGCCTAATACTAAAGCTCGAGAGCTATTTTTACCGGCTCGAGGCTAACCTATGTCCCATAATGCTAGGCGTCATATACCCAGATCTCGTTTGCCGCTTCAGCTACGAGGTTGCGTTTTTCACCGGCTCCAGGTCGTATATTATTATTAATAGCTTTATAGATAGTTTTTTCTGTCAGATATTTTTCCTATTTTACCTTTTTAGTGTTAGTGAAGTTAGCAACTAGTTTTCCTCCCCCTTTTAGTTGCAAAACCCCCCCTTTTCTCCACCCTTAAGGTGGTTGGGCCTCTGACCCTCCCCCTTAGTAGTACAGTTTTCCCTTAGTTGTTCTGTGTGTGTGCGGAATTCTGTCCCTCTATTTAGCGGTAGTTTATCTTTTTCTGCTTATTGTAATTTTTTTATTATATATTAGTGTAATTTTACATTAGTATGTCTAAGGATACTAAGATATCGGGTTTCAAGAAGTGTGACTCGTGCTGTCAGAAGATGTCTGTGACAGACGGTCACACTTCTTGTGTGTATTGTTTGGGCCCTCTGAACCTGCAGGACTCTTGTTCCATCTGCCATGCTTTTAGCCCTGGAGTCCTGCAGGAGCGCAGAAATAAACTCATTCTTAGAGGCTTGTTAAAGCCTGAAGGTTCTCTGGCTAAGACCTTGACTGGAAAACCTCCAAAGCCCGCCAAATCATCTGCTCCATGTTTGGAGCTGGCTCCGAGTGGTTCTCTTGCTGCCTCGTCAGTTCTGGCCAGAACCGGGGCACCTAGACCTCAGTCGGCTCCGACTTTAGTGTTGGAGCCATCCCTGAGCAGAAAGAGCTCCAGGTCTCTGTCTCTCGAGTCTGTTAGATCGGCTCCGAAGTCTCCTCTGTTGTCAGAGCGGAGCCATAGATCTCATTCCTCTAGGTCTTCCAGGCTTTTGGACCATGACCTCGAGAGGGTAGTCAGCCGGCTTTTGAAGTCACAGGCACTGGCCCAGTTGCTACATAGCCCGTCTCAACAGACAGGGGCTACCCCTACACCCTCTCAAGTTCCTCCTCCGACTACTCTGCTGTGTTTGGAGCCGGAGGTCGTCGAGATGAGTACTGTGGGGGCGTCGGAACCGATCCCTCTGTTGTCGGTTCCCTCGTCGGCTCCGATCCCATCCTTGGCTCCGTCCTTGGAGGGATCCGGATGCTGAGACTCCCTGGTCGGCTCCGAGAGGGCGAGTGGTATCTGACCCTTGTCCGACCCCGCTCTCCCTCTCGGAGCTTCGGCGCAGGTGAGTTCGGCCCCATCGGCCTCGGAGCCGTCGCTCTCTGTGCCGGGGGAGCTCTCATCTCCTCAGAGTTGGGTCCTTCTTCCCTGCCTGACAGGGGCGCCTTTGAGGTCATGAGGAGTGTGCTGGCTCCAATACCGGCGCCACGGTCGGCCTCCTCGGCCCCTCCCTCTACGGTACCTGCTTAGGCCCCTGCCTACCCTCCCGACCCCAAGCGAGGAGAACTGACACTCCAGGCTGCCCCATTGGGCCTTTCTTTCTCTTCCGAGGCCTCCCCTGATCCTTCGGGGGAGCCCCCTTGGAAGAGGACATGTAAGAGGAAACATGTTGACTCTCCTGAGTCAGTGACATCTGACACTGACCTGGATGATTCGGAAGGGTACCCAAGGTCCCCCTCTGAGGATGTCTCCTTTTCTGATATCTTAGAGATCCTCAAACAGAGGGGGAACTGGTCTGCCCTTAACCCATCCGAGGACGAGTCGGTGTACCTGGATGCGTTCGGTTCTCGCCCTTCCACCTCCTGGGTGTCCCCGCCTTTCGACCCACTTATGGAGGTGGTGGCTCGGAAGGCGTGGACTGCTCCGGATACCATGGAACCAACTCCCCGGAGGCCCACTAAATTTATTACTGCCCCGACAGACAGTTTCTCTCTAAGGGTGTCCCCGTGGATGCCATGGTGGTGGCGGCAGCCACTAAGGAGTTGGCTGACCCTTCAGTACCTGCCCATCCTCCTAATAAGGAATCTAGGACTATGGATAGGTACGGCAAGCGGATGTTTTCTTCAGCGACCTTTGCCATGCGGTCACTGAACTATTTATGCCATTTCACCCGACTTCAGAGAGACCTTCTGAAGGAACTGGGTGAAACATTGCAGGACCCAGCAGCTGTGGGGGTCCCAGGAAAAGATCAACTCCCAGCTGGGGACCCTGAACTCTATCGTTAACTCTTCCATGCGGCTCATCTCTTATGCAGCCGATGGAGCGAGTAGAGCCGCAGGTACGGGTGTTGCTCTAAGGAGACACGCCTGGATGCGGCTCTGCAATTTTGCTGACCCCTTCAAGGCGTCCTTCACTAACACCCCCTTTGATGGTTCTGCTCTTTTTGGACCTCAAGTGAAGGATACCTTAACCAGGTGCGAACAAGAAGGCAAGTCTCGCTCTGCCATGGGAGTCCATTTTTCCGCCCCTTCTAGACCATATCCTAAGGATCAAAAGGGCGGGAAAATGTGGTTCCGCAAACCTCAAGGAGTTCTGCCGGATGCACATGGTGAGCTTCCCTCCAGAGGCAGAGGAGGGAACAACAGACGCCGCCCTAGGGGGCAGGGGGGTCCGCAGAATCAGGGTAGCAGAGAATCGTTCTCTGACAAACCCTTTCAGCACCCCTGAGGAGCTGCCCGACTGTCCACCTTCGGAGGCAGTCGGGGGAAGACTTTTGCTGTACCCAAAAGCCTGGCACTCTTACTCAAGACAGATGGGTACGGTCGATCATATCCGAGGGTTACAAACTCCCCTTTATTCACCCCCCACATCAACCAAAAGGGCCTCTTCCAGACATTCCACCCGGTCTGAGAGACCAAGCAGCATTAGAAATTTCAAAGCTGCTTTTAAAAAGAGCCATCCAGCTAGTCCCAGCAGACCAACAAGGGTCCGGAATCTACTCCAAATTCTTTTTGGTACCAAAAAAGACAGGGGACTGGAGACCTATTTTGGATCTCAGCAGACTGAACAAATCGGTTCAAAGAACAAAATTCCGGATGGTCACGCTACAGTCCATTCTTCCCTTTTTGGGTCAGGACAATTGGATGTGCTCTATAGACGTTCAGGATGCATACTACCATATCAAAATGAACAGGCGCTACAGGAGGTTTCTCCGCTTCCGGCTGGGAGCCAGTCATTATCAATTCAGAGCCTTGTCCTTTGGCCTCACCACAGCCCCGAGGGTGTTCACCAAATGCATGGCAGTGGTTGCGGCTCACCTGAGACATCAAGGATTCCAGGTGTTTCCATATTTGGACGACTGGCTCCTTACTGCCACCACCAGGCACCAGTTACTCCAAGCCAGGGATTATGCTGTACAAACGTGCAAAGCGCTAGGCATCTCCATAAATTTCAAAAAGTCTGCCTTGTCGCCTTGTCAGCATATTACCTTCATAGGCGCCGTGTTAAACATGGTGGAGTTGTCAGCAAAACTACCTACACAAAGAGTGTTAGACATTTGCAGTCATGTTCAAATCCTACTACAGGAGGACAGAGTCCAAGCCAGGCTTGTACTGAAAACGCTGGGTGTAATGGCAACAATCACCTTACTCCCCCTAGCTCGCTTTCATATGCGGATACTACAGTGAATGCTCTTTTCCCAATGGTCATTTCAGCAGTGTCCCATGTTGCACAATATTCTCATCACTTGATCATGCAAATGACACCTAGCTTGGTGGATGGTCTCACCTCAGGTGCTTCAAGGCAGACCGGTTGTTCTTCCCCCTCCGGTTGCCACCGTGACAACGGATGCCTCCCTGATCGGGTGGGGGGGGGGGGCATTTTCAGGGCAGGATAATCCAAGGCACATGGCAACCGTTCGAGTGCCACTTGCACATCAATGTCTTGGCAATGAGAGCGGTGATGTTGGCGTTGCAGGCCCTCCAGAACTTTCTTCCCACCGGGACGATTGTGATTCAGACAGACAATATGTCCGTAGTATGGTACATCAACAAACAGGGTGGAACCAGGTCCTATCCTCTTTGTCGGGAAGCGCTCAGACTCTGGCAATGGGCGATCTCTTCACACCGGTTTCTGGTAGCAAAACACATTCCCGGAAAGTCCAGTGTCATGGCAGACAGGCTGAGCAGGGACATTCTCATGCCCTACGAGTGGTCTCTCAACCAACTAGTAGTGGATCAAATATTGAGAAGGTGGGGTCAGCCTTGGTGCGACCTTTTCACAACCCCGCAAAACAGCATGTGTCTGGACTTCTTCACCCTCTTTCCTCTTCTGGGCCTCTCTCCCAGAGATGCTCTAGTCCACGATTGGCCCCGGGGTCTCCTTTATGCTTTTCCCCCATTTCCCTTAATCACTCAGTCCAGAAAGCAACTGACTTGAGATCCAGGATGATCCTCATTGCCCCTTACTGGCCCCGACAAGTCTGGTTTCCGTTCCTACAACGTCACCTACTGGAGCAGCCCTGGCATCTGGACCCAGTGCTAGACCTTCTGACCCATCAATCGGGCAGGCTGCACCAATCCCTTTCGTCTCTCAACCTCACAGCTTGGTTGCTCCACTTCCAACCCTAGCCAGGCTTCCCTTAATTTTTCAGTCAGTACGTGAGATTATCCTTGCCTCTCACAAGTCTAACACCAGAAGGACGTACGCTAGTAAATGGAAACGTTTCTCTATTTGGGCAAGGAAATTCAAGTTGACCCCTTCACTGCTCCTGTCCAAACAGTTCTAGATTTTTTAGTGGAACTTTTCCAAAAAGGCTCCTCTTCAGCCACTATCAGAGTCCAGCTGGTGGCTGTTGCAAATTTCCATGTTGGCTTGTCAGAATCCAGCATTATGTCCCACAAGCTCTGCAAAGCTTTTCTGAAGGGTACCCTATTACTTAGGCCCCCAGTCAAAGACCCTCCTCCACCGTGGGATCTAAATTTGGTACTGTCATCATTAATTCTGCCTCCTTTTGAGCCTGCTGCCTCCTGCTTGTTAAAACTGCTGTCCTGGAAAACACTTTTCCTGGTAGCTATTACCTCAGTGAGAAGGGTTTCTGAACTACAAGCACTATCTGTGCACCCACCTTATCTTGTTTTTCACAAAGATAGAGTGGCTCTTAGGACTAATCCATCCTTTTTACCTAAGGTTCTATGTGAAAAAAATCTCAATCAGACCATTGATCTCCCAGTTTTTTCTAAATTACACTGACAGAGCTGAGAGAAGATTACATTGCTTGGACGTTCACCGGCAGCTACACTTCTATCTGGATAGAACTAAACTAAAGAGAAAATCAGAGCAACTCTTCTTATCTTACGCAGAAGGGAAGCAAGGCCTTCCAGTTTCTAAAGTGACCTTGTCCAGATGATTGACCTCTCATCACTTTAATATATCAATTGAGGCAGAAGGAGCTCCCTACCAAACCTAGAGCTCATTCAACTAGAGCATTAGCTTCCTCAGTTGCTTTTCAAGCGAGGTTACCTATGGATTCTATTTGTGCAGCGGCCACATGGGCCTCCCCTCATACCTTTATTTCTCAGTACAAATTGAATATTGCCTCCAGAAATCATGCTGATTTTGGTTCCACTGTACTCAAGAGTCTGTTCCATTGAGCCACCCAGGACTAAGGTGCTAGGGATGCTGTCCCATCCAGCAAGAATGAAGGCGAGATTGACAACTTAACATTAAGAAGTTATGTACTTACCATAACGTTCCATGTTAGTTGTCTTCTTCTCGCCTTCTTTCTTGCGTCCCGCCCTCCATCCCCCTTACCTGGAAAGACCTAGAGTATTGGGTGAGACATTCTTTGTCACCAGGATTACCCCTTCACCTAGAGCTCTTGTCCCCCTTTTTGGTAGCCCTGGTGAAAGACAGGCTGTGGGGCTCACAGCTCTATAGAGTTCATAGATTTATCCTTTCTTGTGGTGGGACATGTTTTTGTCCATAGTGTTAGCTATCAAACGAGATCTGGGTATATGACGCCTAGCATTATGGGACATAGGTTAGCCTCGAGCTGGTAAAAATAGCTCTCGAACTTTAGTATTAGGCTGAGTCGGAGCCGAACCCATCCAGCAAGAAAGAAGGCAAGAAGAAGACAACGAACATGGAACGTTATGGTAAGTACATAACTTGTTATTCTTTTGTATCTATTATAGTCTGGTATCCTTTTATATTGTACCAAAGGAAAAATCTTCATATTTCAGAACATCCGCCAACTTCGTACTTATGTCACGCCATTGGCAGCCTTTTATCTTGCCTTTCTCTTTTCATACTGGCTTTGGGATAGTGTTTTTAACAGCATCATTGGTAATTTATATTTTAATAAAATTGTTTACTTTTCCTTGAGTGCTGTTATTGATACCATTGTTGGTAGTCTCTTTGCGGTCTTGCTGTGTACTTTAACTTTTTGACTATTATGGTAGATAAACTTTCAGGTTTTAAGAAATGTGTGGCATGTAGCTGCAAAATACCCAATTCAGATGCTCATAAAAAGTGTGTCTACTGTTTAAGAGCCATACACTTGAACACTAACTGCTCAGTTTGTACGGACTTTGGACACCAGGCAGTTATTGAGTTTGTTTGTGTCTTTCGGCTTTTTCCCGGTTAGGGGTCGCCACAGCGGAACTCTGGTCCGCTAATGATTGGCAGTTGATTTTTACGTACCAGCTTGCCAGGCCTGACGCACAACCTTCAACGAAGGTACGCCCATTCACGCATGTCTCCACGCAGAAGACTCTCTAGCTGAGAATCGAACTGGACAGCGTCTTACTGTGAGGCGACAACGCTACCGCAGCACATTAGTTTTAGAGGGGCTTCTTTCTGCTTCTGCAGGAGATGCTTTTGGAGCCTCTCCTTTTGGCAAGAAATTGTCATATAAGCATAAAGGGAAGAAGAGTGATAAACCCAATGAAAAGGTCAAAGAAATTAGGACACGATCCATTGACTGTCCGCCTTTGGCTCTGGGGATCAAGAGACCAAAATCAGTGGATCCTACTACCCCTTTGGAGCTGCTCTCTAGATCCAAAACTCCACCCTTAGACTGCATTCTCCTGTACTGTAATAGCACCCTGCTCAAAGGTCTTTTAGGCCACCTTCTTCCTCCTTGAGCTCAGTCGAGTCTACCAGTAGCTGACATGGGTAGAATGATTAGGAAAATGTTCTTCGTGTTTCACTGTTGCAGTCATCACATTTGGGTTATCCGGCCAGGGGTAGCTCAGTCTGCCCGAATACCAGAGGCTTAGTATTTCTTTGTCAGTTGCTGTCACTCCAGGACTGACATCAGGTCGTCAGTGGTATACAGTCAGGCAGCCGACGCCATTACATCAGTCTTTCTTGCCGAGGAGCCTGAAGCAGAAGCAGTTCATACGAGTGCCGGTCGGCCACTACCTGAGTTTTCGTTCCGAATTGAAGTTGAAGTCTTCTAAAGCTAAGTACCCCATTGGGGATTTTTTTTTCTTGCTCTAACTGATGTTAGAAAAAGCTAACCATTGTCTCGCCTGTGGAAAGCAAATACCACACCCAGACTTCCATTCTTACTGTGTCACCTGTTTAGGCCCAGACCAGAACGTCCCTTGCTGTTGCTTTTGTGCTTTGTTCAACAGCAGAACTATACGTCGTCGGGCCCATATTGTAGCTAGATATTTTCGCTCTCAGTCCTCTAACCTCTTACCTCTTTCGTAAGCCATCCGACTACCGAACTTCCAAAAAAAGTAAGGATAAAGACAGAAACAGACCGCACAGGTCCAAAACTGACAATGACGCTTCTGTTAAGTTAGTCATCAGTTCTCCGGTCTTCAGTGAGGGACTTTCGCAGCCCTTGATGCCTGCATCTGTGGATTCGCAGGCCACTACCGAGATCCTTTCGGAGTCCAGTATGCTGCAAGACTCTTCTTCGACTAAGGATCCTGCGGATGTCTCTACCTTGGATGGATTCGGAGCCACTGAGCAGGCACCGGCTTCTGAGGAAGTACTTCACACTACTGATACTCAACACAAACCGATGATTTCTTTCCCGTCTTCAGTTATTTCTAAAACCAAAAAACCGACCCAAGCTTAGCCACCTGCTTCCTTGCCTCAATCTCAAATGCTTAAAATGGCAGAAGACCTTATTATGCTTATTAGGGGAAGCCAGGCTACCCCTTCCAAAAGAGAGAGACTTGTCCCCAGTAGTTTTATCTGAACAGGAGTCCGATGACTCTGATGCTTCTGAATATGAAGACATGCAGCTCCTCTCTGCTTATGAGGATTCTGATTCAGAGGAATCAATTCCTTCTGCCTCTCCACCCGAGGATTTTTCATTTGGTGAAGCCCTTCATACTTTAAGGGAGCATTTCCAATGTGAGTGTCAGGACTGTCCTCAGTCAAAAAAGACTCTGGGAATTTTTAGATTTACCACAACACAGGCTTCTGGCCATTCCTCCTGTCCTGTATGTTGTTTTTATGGAATCCAGTTTGACTCCTGACACCCTTCCTCCTGCTCCCAGGAAACCTGACAGGTACTACAGAATCCCTGACTCCCACAAATTCCTTTTCAAAAATCCTACTGCTGACTCAGAGGTCATCTCTCAAGGACCTAAAGGAATTAAAGCAACCTCAGCTAAGAATCCCACCTCCTCAGACAGGGATTCCCGAGTTTTAGACAGATGGGGTAAAAAAAAGTATACACCTCTGTTACTCTTGCTATTAGAGCACTAAGTTGTCAGTTCCATATGCTGAAATAGCAGCAGCATACCACGGAACTCCTCAAACAAAAAAAATATTCTTTTCCTGCTTCTGCAGAAAATAAAGAATTACAAGAGCTTGTGCATTTTGCAAGCCAAGTTAATAAGCACGCCTTGCAATGTGGCTTTGATGCCCTAGAAGCTTCTAGCAGGGCAGCAGTCGCTGGTTCTGTCACTTGGCTTAAGGAACAGACCTTGCCAGACCATGTCAAATAAAAATTTTTGGACGGACCATTGAACAAAGACAATTTGTTTGGCACCAAGGCTGAAGAGGTCTTAAAAGAAGATGGAAGAAAAAGCTAAATCTATGCAGGCAGTTAAAGGCTTTTCACAAGTCCCGCCTCCGAGGTTCAGTAGGCATTGCCCCTCCAAGCACTGGTCCTTTCCGGCCCCCTTTAGGCCAGCTCAGCCCAGACCCCCCTCCCCCAGACACCAGCCCCAGGGAATGCAGGGAATGCAGAGATCTAAGCAGTGGAGTTCCTCCTCTTCAAAAACAGGGAGTGCTAAGTCACCCCCTTATGGTAAGAACTCTCAATGATTTTACACCTCCACCCCTCTGCCCACCTGCTTGTGCCCCTAGGAGGAAAACTCTCTTTCCATGCAAATAACTGGGTCTCTATTACCAACGATCGATGGGTCCTCAATATAGTGTCCCAGGGATACAAATTTTATTTCCACGCTCGGCCAACCCCAAAAGGGTTCCCAGATCTTCCTCCAAACCAGTGGGCAGAGGCCAAACAGCAAGTCCTTTGCCTGCTCTCCATGAGGGCAATACAGCATGTTCCTGCAGAACAGATAGGCCAAGGTTTTGTATTCCACACTCTTCCTAGTACCCAGAAAAGAGGGCACCTGGTGCCCTATCCTCGATCTATCCATTCTAAACACCTTTCTGGTGATGCCAAAATTTAAAATGCTCACCCTCCAGCAACTTCTTCCTATGCTTTCCAGGGATGCTTGGTTAACCACCCTAGACCTAAAAGAGGCCTACCTACACATCCCAGTCAGGGAATTTTGCAGTAAATATCTACGTTTCAGGGCAGGATGTATGCGGTTTCAGTTCTCTGTGCTTCTCTTTGGCTTATCCACTGCTCCCAGAGTTTTCACTAAATGCCTGGCTCCAGCCATTGCTTTCTGCAGACAAAGAAATATTCAAATTTACCCGTACTTAGACGATTGCCTGATTCAAGCAGACAGTCAGGAAAAGCTGCTAAAGCACCTGACCTTTGTAAAGCACCTGCTGACCTCACTGGGGTGTGCTATCAATGAAAAGAAATCAAAACTAGTCCCTACACAAAAAATTGTATTCCTGGGGAGCAAGCCTGGACACAGCATCCCAGATGGCATTCCTTACTCCAGAAAAACAAGCCTACCTGACAGGCTACTTCTCTGATCTGGCCACCAGAACCCAGTTAACTGCAAGGAAAATCCTGCAAGCTCTAGGGTTCATGCCCTCCTGCATTCTACTCATTCCATATGCCAGGCTGCATATGAGGAAACTACAATGTTACCTAAAAAGCCTTTAGTGTCAACACTCTCAAGACCTGGAAACTATCATACCAATCTCAAAATGCACGCACTCGAGGCCCTTCTCAGTATGGAGAACATCGATGTCTGTGCTGTGACAGAAACCTGGTTCAAGGCTCCTGAGAGCACCCCAGCACTATCAGGTTTTACCTCATACCATGCGTTCCGGCCCCAAAATCCGGACAATACCAAGAAAGGAGGGGGGGTATCCATATTCATCAAGGACACCCACACCTCAAGATTGGTGGCAACGCACGATGCATCGGAGACCATCCAGGTGCAATTAACCATAGGCAAGACTGCTCTGCAAATTGTAGCATGTTACAGGCCACCCTCACAAACTCAGGAACCTCACATGGCTTTCCTGAAAACACTGGAGGGGATAAATGTATCTCCAAACACCATCATACTAGGTGACTTCAATTACCCTAATATAGACTGGGAACACTACTCAAGCCCAAACACCCTAGCCCAAAAGTTCCTGGAATTCATAAACTCAAACGCCATGGAACAACTGGTCACCATCCCCACAAGAGGAGAAAACATACTTGATCTCATCATCACGAACATGGGAGCACAATGTTCAACACCGGAAGTATACCCCTCACTGGTGAGATCAGATCACAAACTAATCTCGCTGGAGGTCCTCATCCCACCCCCACCTGAAATAAAAAAGACCACAGTAAAGAACTTCTCGAAAACCGACTTCACACTTCTAAAGACTAGTGTGGTCTCCTTTAAGGCCTCCGAGACGGCGAAAAACAGTACCCAAGCCGCTGAATCACTTACAAATGCCTTCTACCAGCACCTACAGGACTACATGGATAAGGCAGTCCCAAGCAAAACAAAGACTCTTTGTACCAAAGGCAAGCATCCAGTCTGGTGGACCCCAGCCATAAACAAACTCTACAACAAAAGGAGGAAGCTACTACAAGATAGAGCAAAATCCTTAAAAGGTAAGACACCTTTGATCACTACAAGTAAAAATCTAAGAGCTCTCATAAAATCATCCAAAGCAAACTTTGAGAGAAAAATAGCTAAAGACTCAAAAGACAATCATAAGGCCTTCTTTAGCTATGTTAGAAACTACTCCCAGATATGCTCAGAACTAGTTCAAAATGATGTGAAGATTACTGATCCTACAGACATTGCCAACATACTGGCTGACAGGTTCAGTGCAAACTTCTCCCCCCCCCTCCCCCCCAAAAGGAGAGATATCTATACCAAACGATTGCAGCCCCCCAAACATCTCTAATGCCCAAGTGAGAACTGCTCTCTCCAAAGCAAAAAACACAGCATCCATGGGACCTGATGGTGTCCCCGGCTGTGCGCTCCACGAACTCAACGAGGAATTAAATCCACAGCTAGGACAGCTGTTTACTCATAGTCTCACCTCTGGATACGTACCCAGGGAGTGGCGCACTGCGACAGTGGTCCCACTTCATAAAGGCGGTGCCTCCACCGACCCTGGAAATTACCGGCCCATTAGCTTGACAAGCCTTATCTGCAAAGCCATGGAGAGGATCATAATGGATCTCATAAATAAAGACATAGGGAATTTGCAGACTTTGGATTCAACCCAGTTTGGCTTTGTCAAAGGCAGATCATGCCTTTTAAACTTGGTTGACTTTTTCGAAACAGTCACCAAAGCCATTGATTTGGGAAAGGCAGTCCATACAGCCTACCTCGATCTGGCGAAAGCTTTCGATACAATACCCCACTCGGGTATCATTGAAAAACTCATCAGCTTAAATGTTAACCCATACATCACAAGATGGGTTGCAAACTGGCTGAGTGACAGAACCCACAGGGTCAGAGTAGCTGGCGCCATGTCAGACTCTAAGCCTGTCACAAGTGGTGTCCCACAGGGCTCATTCCTGGGCCCACTCTTGTTTGGCATCTTCTTCTCCGAAGTACAAACAAACACAGGAGGGTTATGGCTGACAAAGTTTGCAGATGACTGCAAACTGGGCGCCGTAGTCGAAAACACATCTGACACAGATATCCTTCAGAAGGGTCTCACAGAAATGGATAACTGGTGCCAGAGCCATGGCCTAAAATTAAATGCCAAAAAATGCATAGTCATACCCTTCGGGAAAAACAAGGTTACCCCTAGCTACCATATAGGTGGCAATCCACTGAGCACAGAAGAAGTTATTAGGGACCTGGGGACCCAGGTTGACAGCAGCCTGTCATTCGACACCCATGTAGCTAAAGTAGTTAGGAAGACCTTCTACATTGCCCACCTTATCATGAAGGGATTCACATCTAGATCAAGGGAGGTCATAGTTTCCCTATACTCATCACTCATCAGACCAATGATTGAGTACAATGCCCCATTCGGAATGTATCTGACCCGTCACTTGCAGCAGCTGGAGAGGCCACAAAAGTTCCTCACCAAAAGGATAAAGGGTCTCAAAAATCTGTCCTATGCTGCCCGACTGAAAGAACTTCAGCTCTATTCAGTCGCTTACCGCTTGCTCAGAGGTGACCTGTGCCTGACATACAAGGCCATGTCAAACCCAGATTTGATGAATATGCTTCACCTCAATAAATCTAGATCCATCAGAGCCACAAGGGCGGGAGACTTAAACCTCGACACGGCCATTAATAGGACGTGCTGGAGGGATAGATTCATCACCCAAAGACTCCCTATGCTGTGGAACAAAATCCCGGTATATGTGAGGCAGAGCACCTCGCTGGCCTTGTTCAAGAGAAATCTTGACCAATGGATGGGAGATCGCAGATATACCCCAGGGATTACCTCAGTGTCACTGCTCGACAGAGGCACAGCAAAATAATGGGTATAGTTCCCCATACTAAAGGGGTGGCGTAAGCCACAAAACTATGGGCTAGGCTTGTAAATGCCCTCGGGCAGATAGCCTAGTATAAACCTATGAACCTATGATTCCTTGTCTAAGGAAAGATTTTTTTTGGTGGGCAGCAGCATGCAACCACAACAAGGGACTTCCCTTCTCACAACCCCATGCCGCCCAGACTCTCACCACAGACGCATCAGACTATTCCTGGGGTGCACACCTGGATGGCAGGTGCATTCAAGGCCATTGGAGCCCAAATCAAATACATCTGCACATCAACCCAAAAGAGATACTAGCTGTTCAGCACGCCCTGACAGCTTTCATACCCCTACTCTCCCCGGGGCCTCTACTGATCAAAACAGACAACACCACAGTGATGTGGTATATCAACAAGCAGGGAGGGACTCACTCTTATCCTCTCTGCAGGCTCGCCAAGACCCTCTGGCACACAGGCTCAGCCATGCAAATACACCTGCTAGCACAATTCCTGCCAGGCTGCCTAAACTCTCTGGCAGACAACTTAAGCAGAAACCTGCTAGACCCACATGAGTGGCAGATAGACCATAGAACCTTCACCCTTGTAACCCAGAAATGGGGGGCACCCTGAAGGTGGACCTCTTTGCTTCCCACTCCAATCATCAGCTCATCAAATTCTGCACCAGGGAACCTCACAGCAAGGCCTTGGAAAGTGTATGCTCTATCCTTCCAGTGGGTAAATCTGTCTGTCTATACATTTCCCCCTCAACCATTCATTTTAAGGGTACTTCTCAAAATAAGGGAGGAAAAACCGAGGGCAATCCTGATTGCCCCAGACTGGCTACACCAGCACTGGTACCCACTGCTGCGCATCCTGTCACTCCTGCCACCATGGCACCTACCTCAGATCCCAACACTCCTGACCCAGAAGAATGGAGAATTCATGCATCCCCAATTCCAGACACTCAACCTGGTAGCTTGGCTTATTCCCTGACCTCTCCTCAAGCTGCCAGCCTAAGCAAACAAGTCCTAGATGTTATACGTAAGGCCAGATGCCCCAGCACTAGAAAATCCTATGCTGAGAAGTGTAAAAAGTTTTGCACCTGGATCAGGGCTAAGGGAGCCGAAACAGCACAGCCCTCCCTACCTCTCATCCTGGATTACCTAGCAGACCTACTGCACAGGGGGTCTATCCTTCTATTAAAATTCATGCCTCTGCCATCTCTGCTCATTACAGCACAGAGACATCGCTCTTCTCACACCCTCTCATCAAACAGTTCCTAAGAGGGGCTAACAACTTGAGGCCACCCAGAAGAGCTCCTACCCTAGCTTGGGACCTTGACTTTGTGTTGGAAAAACTCACCCTACCCCCATTTGAACCTGTAGGTTCAGCAGAATTAAAATTCCTCTCTTGGAAAACAGCCTTGCTTCTGCTCATCACTTCAGCTAGAAGAGTTTCAGAGCTACACGTACTCATGGCTGTAGAGCCCTTCATCATTGTCCATGCTGACAGGGTCTCCCTCAGGACTAATCCATCCTTCATGCCTAAAGTGGTGTCCATTGTGGCTCTCAACCAATTCATTCATTTGCCCACCTTTTTCCCTAACCTACATAACAAGGAGGAAAGGCTTCTGACTCTAGATGGGCACAGACAGTTCATATTCTATCTGGATAGGACTAAAACTTTTAGAAAAACTGACCAATTGCTAGTCAGCTTCGCAGCAGGGGCAGAGGGCAAGGCCGTATCCAAACAAACGGTCTCCAAATGGATACCACACTGCATCCATTTCTGCTACAAACAGCATAGAAAACTGCCCCTAAAGGGGATCAGGACACATTCCACCAGGGCAACCTCCACCTCTGCAGCTTTTCTCTGAGGGGTCACCACCAGGGACATCCTGGAGGCTGCAACATTGGACTTCTGTTCATACCTTCACCAAGCATTGCCACCTGCCTATCTTCTCCAAATCCAGGGCAAACTTTGCCACCGCAGTCTTGCAGGGCATCCTAACCAGCCCCCAGTCTTCTTGACGGCTTCCACAGTTTTCTTCAGCTTTGGGAGTCCACCCAAATATGATGACTGTGACAGTGAAACATGAAGAACATAGTACAGTTGTGTATGCTTACCATAAATGTAGATGTTAGAGTGTATTCACTGTTGCAGTCCTGGTCCCCCCCTCCACCCCCCTTGTCTCTCTCTCTCGCTCTTCCTTTTTCCTTATAGGGAATTTTTGGTATTTACTTTCTACTGGTGGTGTTCTTCCACCATAACCTAGCTCACTATCTGGGGGCTCCTGATAGTTGGGGCAAGAAAAACTGATGTAATGGCGTTGGCTGCCTAGTTTTATACCACTGATGACCTGATGTCAGTCCTGGAGTGACAGCAACTGATGCAGAAATATTAAGCCTCTGGTTGTCGGGCCGACTGAGGGCTACCCTTGGCAGGATAACCCTAATGTGATGACTGCAACAGTGAATACACTCGAACATCTACATTTATGTTAAGTGTACACAGCTGTACTTTCCTTAGAACCCAAAGTCATGGGGGGGTGCTCCAGGCTCTGTCTCCCATTGCACCTATGAGGTTTGGTCCTTCACCCTCACCTATGGCTACTTTGGTCTCAATCCAACCCTCGGCTTCATGGATTCAGGATAACCCAGACTCATTTGTGTCAGATCCGAGAATGTGGTCATTCTTGACACCATCTTTCACTCTGATACCACTGGCCTTGGCCCTGAACATTTCAGATTCAGAGGGATCTTTGGGCTGGATCGGGGGGAAGGGTTTGACTCAGAAGTTGTCAGAGCTGTCTCTTCCTCTCTGTTCCCTGGAATTGGATAGCTCTGCTCTGGCATTCAACTCAGAGCAAGGTTGGGGAGGTCCTATCAGTCATTTGGTGTGGTTGCCTCGGTGGTTCTGAGTTCTTCCTCTTCTTCTCTCTTCAAGGTTGTTGAGACATTTGAGTGTTGATGAACAGATTTCTGTCCCCTCTCAAGGTGTCCTCCTGCCCCACAGTGAATTGCCCTGTATCCTGTGCCTTCACTCCCTATCCCGTTGGTACAGCCAGTTCCTATTAGCCTTGAGGCTGTACTGTCTCAGGCTACCCTACAGTTTTCTAAGTCCTCTCCATAACATCCCCCCTCTGAGGTCCTTCAGAAGCACATGTAAGAGGAGACCATTTAACTCCCCCCAGGAGTTGCTCATGGAAGGCACTAATTTCAGTGAAGGGGGAAGTGTCCCCTAGATCACCACTTGAGGAGTCTCATTGGAGAGATCCTTGAACCTTTGAGACAGAAAGGAGTTTGGTCTTCTGAAGCCCTTCTCAGGAGGAATTTGTCTTCTGCAAGGCTTTTGGAACTGGGTAAGCTTCTTGGGTGTCCCCCCACCCCTACCCCCTGGCTGATGTGATGGCTGACCTCATGTCTCTGCAGGCATGGAAAGAACCGGATATTAGGGAACCAATACCTAAGGAACCTGACAAGTATGTTGTAGCTCTTAATGATTGTGCCCACTGGAGTAAAAGCCCACTGTGGTAGTAGAGGCAGCCACTAAGAAAAAAGGCCTCCAAGGAGATCTCGCCTATCCCATCCCCCTAACATGCAATCTTTGGATAGATTTGGGAAGCAAATTTATGCTAGGGCTTCCTTCGCCCTGAGGTTGTTGAATTACTTTGCATGCATGATTAGGTTTCACAGGATCTGACTTAGGAACTTTCCAAATCTGTCTCAGGGTCCATGTCTGCAGAGGAGAAGAAATCACTGAACTCACAACTGGTCATCCAACAGATCCTCTCTGATGCCTCAGTGTGTCTCATCTCCTGCATTACGGAAGGTGTTTTGAGAGCGGCTGGTTCCAGCATAAAATTAAGGCGACATGCCTGGATACACTTCTGTAATTTTGCAGAACCTTTTAAGATGACCTTTATAAATGCCTCATTCAGCTGGTCGGCTTTGTTCGGACCCATGGTCAAAGACGCACTTTCCAATACTGAACAAGATGGGAAGATCCTTTCTGCCGTAGGCATATAGTTTTCTACCCATCAGGGGACCTTTTCTAGAAACTGTGGATCTGAAGTAGGAGATTCATTTGTCTGCAACCTGTGGGTTATGGATCCGATATCGGATCCGAACCGGCATGGTTTTCCAGCTATGGATCCGAGCTCTCAGCTCCTCCCCTCACCCATAATGCCCTGCTCTCCCTACATGACCTCAGATCTAGTTTGCCGCGCTGGTGACCAGATTGGTTTTCTTGAGCTCTACAGCTAAGTGGATTTTCTAGTTATTCTAGTGCTAAAATTTAATTTTTTTTTTGACAGTTTGTGTGAAAGTTTAGGTTTCCCTTTTTGGTAGTTAAACTTATTTAGTTGTTTTAATATTTTGTAGTTAGTTTCCCTCCCCTCGCTGGTAGCGTAGTGTGTGTTTAGGCCTGTGTGTCTGTCTAGTTTACTTTTACTTTTTTAACATTAGTTTAAGTAATTTCTAGGCTCTTAGGATGTCAGAACAACATAAGGCTATTTTTTCGAAGTGCTCCGAGTGTGGCCATAAGCTTTCCACTGCTGATGGCCACACTCGGTGCGTTCGATGCCTTGGGGTTGAACACCTCACTTCTGGATGTTCCATTTGTGCAGGGTTCAACCCCAGGGCATTGAAGGAGCGGAGGTCTAAGCTGGTCCTGGCGAGACTTTTGCCCCCGGACTCGGCTCCGACCTCCGCTCCTTCGGGGGGTACCGTGTCTACGGTTCCCTCCTCTCCGGCTCCCCCTCCTCCTCCTGGGACTCAACCTCCCTGTAGTGGTTCGGAGGAGAGGGAAGCTAGAAAGAAGGACCGGAGGGAGAAGCACCATAAGCGGCGGGCCGAGACCTCTGTGTCGGCCCCGCCTGCCAAGCGGGCTTCTCCTCCGGCCTCCTTGTCTGCTGGTTCTCCCCCTCCTCAGCTCCGGTCACCTGTGTGCTTTTCACCGGGACCTGAGGAGGAAGAGACCCGATCTCCGTCGAGGCTATCCAGGAGGCACTCAAGGCCTACCCCGGTAGCCTCGTCGAGATCGACGTATAGTTTATCGGACGCTGATCTGGACCGGATGATGAGAAGGTTCATCCAGGCCCAGATGCAGATGGGAGTGTTTGCCTCCCTCTGGGGGGGAGCTCGACCCCTTTCTTTAAACCGATAGCTCCTTCTCCGACCCGCTACCCGGGTTCGGAGCACTTGGAGCCGAGCAGCTTCTGAGCCGGGGGTGGGTCGGCGCCAATAGTACTCGGTACTTCGGATCCGACCCTGCCCTCGAGTGCTTCGGATCCGACCTCTCGGAGCCTGGATCCGAGCTTCGGATCCGGGGGGATCAGTGCTCCTTCGGCGCCATCTGTGTCTGAGCGCACTGTCCCCTCGGATCCGAGTGCCGGCCGCCCGATCCACTCGGATCCCAGGGGGAGCCGATTGTCGGATCCTTTGGTCGAGGTCAGCTCCCCCTCGGCTTTTGATGTAGTGGAGAGGGCCCTGTTGAGGGTTTCCGGACCCCCGGCACTTGCTTCGGCTCTGTCCCGCGCTCCATCTGCACTGGACCAGGCTTCCACCATCCGGCCTTTGGGACAGCCCGCTCCTTTGCCCCAAGTTGTTCCTTTGGAACAGGTCACTGCTTGCGAGGAGTCCTCTGACAGCCCCCCGGAGGATGCCCCCCGCAAGCATACGTGCAAAACGAGGCACATACTCTCCCGAGTCTCTCACAGAAGACACGGACTTGGAGGAAGGGGAAGGCTCCCCAAGATCACCCCCTGAGGATGTCTCATTTGGAGACATCATGGAAATGCTTCGCATCAGGGGGGGGGTGGTCTGCCCCCAAGTCTTCCTCGGACGAGTCCGTGTTCTTGGAGGCATTTGAAGCGGGCCCGCCTACCTCTTGGGTGTCCCCTCCTGCCGACCCCCTGGTGGACCTCATTACCACCAGGGCGTGGAAGGAACCGGACACCGTGGAGCCAATCCCAAAAAGGCCCGACCGTATACTCAGTCCCCCGGCCTACCGTGCCCATTGGAGTAAGGGGCCTCCGGTAGATGCCATGTTGACGGCGGCTGCCACCAAGAGGGAACTTGCTCAGGAGAGTCCCTCAGTCCATCCCCCGAGCAAGGAGTCTCGGATGATGGACCGCTTGGGGAAGCGGATGTTTAGTTCAGCGACCTTCTCAGTGAGGGCGCTGAACTACCTGGCACATGTGATTAGGATGCAGCACGATCTTATAAAAGAATACGCCGCATCCCCCCCAGAGTCCATGTCGGAGAAGGACAAAGTGCTGCACTCCACCCGTATGGCCACTCTCAGGTCCGTCACTAATACCTCTATGCGGCTACTGTCCCATGCTACGGAAGGTGCCGCTAGAGCCGCAGGGGCAGGCCTAGTTACCAGACGTCAGGCCTGACTCCGTCATTGCGATTTCACGGAGCCCTTCAAGCCATTTGCTAACGCCTTCGATGGTTCTGCCCTCTTTGGCAAAACTGTTCGTGATACTTTGACCCAGAGTGAAAAGGACGGGAAGACGCTGTCTGCCGTCGGAATCCGATGTTCTTCGTCTTCCATTGCTGCAGTCCTAACAATTGGGTATAGTCCGCATCCAGTCGGCCCGAATACCAGAGTATAAGGCTGACGTCGGTCATGGCGCATTAGACTGACGTCAGTACGTCAGGGTACTAATGCGCATGACCGGCGTCCTATCCTCAGTCTTTTTTGCCGCGTGGTCCGATGCAGAAGCAGTTTTGCGAGTGCAGGTTGGCGTTCTGAGATATTTCCGAAACCGGAGTTTCAGACCGAATCAGAGTTGGCTAAGTACCCCGTTGGGGAACATTTTGGTTTTTCTTGCCTCAGTATTTAACTGGATGTCAGAAAAAGTGTATAACTGTATTTCTTGTGGGAAACAGATACCGCATAAGGATTTCCATACTTTGTGTATACCTTGTTTAGGGCCTGAGCACGACGTTGTTGGTTGCCGCTCTTGTGCTAGGTTTAACAAACGCACTATTAAGAGGAGGTTAGACTGTGCCAGGTTAGTGTTTGGGAAACACTGTAATTATAAAATGCCGCCGGATGCTCCGACGCCGCTTCGGCCCAAGAAGCGCAAGGACAAAACAGCAAAGCCTAGGGTTGAAGAACCGCAGTCCCGGACGCCGGTTCTTTAGGAGGCTCAGTGGAGCCAGAGGTTTTGCCAGGAGTTTCTATGGAGTCTCCGGCAGAAACTTTACTGTTACAGGATGTCCCATCTCAGGAGGCAGGCCAGGCTGAAGGGGCTTCTCAGGTGCCTATTCTTCCCTCTTTTCCCACAGTAGTTAGAGCCTCTCCTTCTGTTGCTAAAGCTTCTTTTAGAGGTAGGCCAATTTCAGCTTCAGTGGGGGCTTCTCCTAGCTTTTCGGTTCTGTACCTAAGAAACATATGCTTAAAATGGCAGAAGATTTGATTACTATGATTAGAGGTTCTATGGGCCCTCCTGCTAAGAGGCCTAGGGTGGAGCCGAGTTTGCCAGTTTTGAACAAGGTTCAGAGGCTTCTGAGTCCTCTGCGGATGATTTACAGGAGTATCCTCCTTATTCTGATTCTGATGTGGATGATGCCACTCCTTCCGGCTTCTCCTCCTGAGGATTTTTCATTTTCAGAGACTCTGCATTCCATGAGGGAGCACTTTAAATGGGAAGGCCAGGATTACTCTGATTCCAGGAAGAGGCTTAGGAATTCTTGTTTTACCCCAGCATAGGCCCTTAGCTATACCTCCTGTGTTGACTGTGGTGGAAGATGTTTTGCAGAGGCTTCCTGAACCCTGATTCTTTGCCTCCTGCTCCTGTTAAACCTGATAGGTACTATAGGGTGCCCAAGCTCATAAGTATTTGTTTAAGAGTCCTAGGGCGGACCCAGAAACTGTTTCTCAGGGGCCTAAAGGTGTTAAAGCCTCTGTGGTTAGAAATCCTGTTCCCACTGACAAGGAGGCTAGGGCTTTGGATAGGTGGGGTAAGAAACTGTATACTTCTTCCACTCTAGCCATGAGAGCATTGAATTGTCAGTTCCACATGCTGAAATATCAAAATTATCTCCTTTCTCAATTGAAGTCTAAGGTGGATGCTTTGGCGGAAGGTATTGAGTGTAAAGAGTTGCTGGATTTGGTTTATGTGTCTGAACAAGTGGGCAAGCATTCTTTGCAATGTGGCTTTGATGCTGTGCAGGCCTCCTCGAGGGTGGCTGCCACTAGTTCTGTTCTTCGCAGGCATGCCTGGTTAAGGGATCAGAATTTGGCTGAGCATGTTAAGACAAGGATTTTGGATGCACCTTTACAGTCTGATGTGTTGTTTGGTTCGCCTGTGGAAGCAGTTTTAAAGAAAATGGAGGACAAAGCTAAATCTATGCAAACTGTTAAGGATTTTTTGCAGGTACAGCCACCGAAGTTTAGTAGAAATTGGCCTGCTAAGGGGTGGACTTATCCTGCTTATGACTCCCAGTCTAGGGGTAGGTCTAGACGTGGTAGGGGCAGGGCTCAAGGTTCTTTTAGGTCTAGAACAGGGAGTTCTCCTGCTCAGACTTCTGGTGAGGGCAGGGGTCAGTCCTTTCGTAAGCAGACCCAATGACCTGCCTTTTCAGCTGCCAGTAGATTCTCGTCTGGCAGCTCCTTTGGGAGGACGACTGTCTCTTTTCAAAGAAAATTGGGATTTAATTACTCAAGACAGATGGGTGTTGGACATTATTCACCACGGTTACAGGTTTTATTTCCATACGCTGCCCCCTTTCAAAGGCATGCCAGACGTTCCTCCTCCACAAAGAAAAGTGGCTCACAAGCAAGTTTCTCAGTTACTCAAAATGGGGCCAATGAGCCAGTTCCAGTAACAGAAAGGGGCCTAGGATTTTATTCCGCATGTTCCTAGTACCAAAGAAGGGGAACACGTGGAGACCAATTTTGGATTTATCTCTCCTCAACACTTATCTGGACATTCCCAAGTTCAAGATGTTGACGTTACAACAGCTTTTACCTCTACTGGGCAAAGATCACTGGATGGTAACTTTAGATCTCAAGGAAGCTTACCTTCATGTGCCTATCAGGCTAAGTTGCAGGAAGTATCTGCGGTTTCGAGCTGGAGATTCTCATTATCAGTTCTCTGCATTGCCCTTTGGCTTATCTACTGCGCCCAGAGTATTCACCAAGGTTCTGGCTCCAGTGATAGCTTACTTCACGCTACAAGGAATTCAAATCTATCCTTACTTAGACGACTGCCTGATTCTGGCTCAAGAAAAGGAAGACCTTCTACAGCATCTGGAATATGTTATAGCAGTGCTAAGATGCCTAGGGTATTCTGTGAACGAAATAAAGTCCAGTCTAGTACCCTCTCAAGACATGTGCTTTCTGGGTGTGAGACTGAATACAGCAGCCCAGATGGCCTTTTTAACCCCGGACAAACAATTGAGTCTATCACTTTACTTCCATCAACTATCTCATCAGTCCGTGCTGACTGCAGGGACAGTCCTTCAAGCATTAGGGTTCATGGCATCTTGTATTCTGGTGCTTCCCAATGCCAAACTGCATATGAGGAAGTTACAATGGTATCTCAAAAATGTATGGACACAGCACTGCCAGGATTTAGACACTGTCATTCCCATAATACCTTGCCTTCAAAGGGAATTTTTGTGGTGGGCTCAGGAATGTCACCTAAACAAGGGACTCTCTGTGACCCGGCCAGAGGCGAGTCAGATTTTAACGACAGATGCCTCGGACATTGCTTGGGGAGCTCATCTAAATGGAAAGTGGATACAAGACAAGTGGCCTGCCAGACTACAGCATCTACATATCAACATGAAGGAGATGTTAGCAGTCCAGTTCGCTTTACTGGCTTTCAAGGAGTTACTTCTTCCAGGACAGGTGTTGATTCTAACAGACAACACAACTGTCATGTGGTACATCAACAAGCAAGGGGAACACATTCTTATCCTCTATGCAGGCAAGCAATGATTTTATGGGAGATTGCGCTAAGCTTGCAACTAACTCTTCAGGCAAGGTTTCTGCCAGGAGCACAGAACTCCTTAGCAGATGTGTTAAGCAGACAAATCATGGATCCCCACGAGTGGAAACTGGATCTTCATGTATTTCAGACATTGACAGTGTCATGGGGAACTCCAGACATAGATCTGTTCGCTTCTCCACTAAACCACCAGCTGCCAAAGTATTGCACAAAGGGGTTTCATCACACAGCTTGGAAAGTGGATGCTCTGTCTTTCAGTTGGGAAAATCTTCATGTGTATGCCTTTCCACCTCTGCCTCTTCTTCCAAAGGTACTATTGAAGGTCAGACAAGACAGGCCAAGGATGATTTTGATAGCTCCAGATTGGCCTCGGCAACACTGGTACCCACTACTACGGAGTCTGGTAAAGAAGCCTCCATGGCCTTTACCTCTGATTCCTCATCTGTTATCTCAAGAGGACGGTCATCTGCTCAATGTCAAGCTTCACTCTCTTCATCTAACAGCCTGGCATATTCTGTGTTGAAACACAGCAGGTCTCAACTTCCTCAACAAGTTTTAAATGTGATTATGGAAGCTAGACGACCTAGTACAAGGAGAGTGTACGCAGCAAAATGGAAGAGATTTTTATTTTGGAATGCAGCAAGGAATTTGGAGGTTTCTGAGCCTAATTTGAGTGTGGCTCTTCAATATCTTACCGAGTTATTGGACAAAGGGTTGTCCTTCTCTTCTATTAAGATTCATGCTGCAGCAATTTCAGCTCACTATGATTGTGACCCACCTTTGTTTTCACATCCTTTGTTCAAGCAGTTTCTTAGAGGGGCGAAGAATATAAGACCCCCACGTAGAGCTCCTACTCCTGCTTGGGATCTCAATTTTGTGTTGGAAAAACTTACTCTACAACCTTTTGAGCCTGCGGCTACTGCTGAATTGAAATATTTGTCATGGAAGACTGCTTTTTTGTTGGCTATTACTTCTGCAAGAAGGGTGTCTGAGTTGCAGGCCCTTATGGCAGTCGAGCCCTTTTTGATTTTCCATAAGGATAGGGTATCATTACGTACTAATCCTTCCTTTATGCCTAAGGTGGTTTCTAGTGTGGCTTTAAACCAGACTATTCATTTGCCTACTTTTATGCAGACCCCCAAAATAAAGGGGAAAAGATTTTGCATACTTTAGATGTACACAGGCAATTGCGTTATTACTTAAGCAGGACTAAGGATTTTAGACAGTCTCAGCAGTTGTTTGTTTCTTTTGCTTTGAGTTTACAGGGCAAGCCTGTGTCAAAACAAACTATTTCTAGGTGGATTGGCTTTTGCATTGCATTTTGTTATTCCCATCATGGCAAGGAGGTTCCAGCTGGGATTAGGCCTCATTCCACTAGGGCTACTGCCACTTCAACAGCATTTCTACGGGGTGGCAACTAAGGATATTTTGGAAGCAGCTACTTGGAGTTCAGTGCATACTTTCTCTAAGCATTATCACCTTCCTATCTACTCTAAGTCTAGGGCTGGTTTTGCCACAGCTGTTTTGCAAGGCATGTTGTCAGCTCCTGCTTCTTTATGATTTGCCAGCCTCCCTTACCTCTGCTTTGGGATTCTACCCAATTGTTAGGACTGCAGCAATGGAAGACGAAGAACATAGTACAGTTTTGTACCTACCATAAATGTAGATGTTCGAGGATTCCATTGCTGCAGTCCAATTTACCCTCCCTCCTTCCCCTCTGTGTTTAGGGGTGGTAGTGTAGGTGAGTTTACCTGCTTATATTTTTGTATATATTGTTCATGTTTTGGTGCAGGTTTTTTGGGCCTTGTCTTTTTAGGGTCTTCTGACATCTGGGGCAAGAAAAGACTGAGGATAGGACGCCGGTCATGCGCATTAGTACCCTGACGTACTGACGTCAGTCTAATGCGCCATGACCGACGTCAGCCTTATACTCTGGTATTCGGGCCGACTGGATGCGGACTATACCCAATTGTTAGGACTGCAGCAATGGAATCCTCGAACATCTACATTTATGGTAGGTACAAAACTGTACTTTTCTCTGTGCCCCAGAGACCCTATTCTAGGAACCAAAAGGGCCAGAAGAAGATGTGGTTCCAGAAGTCGCAGCAATCCCAGCCTGCTCCGGACAACCAGTCCTTCAGTGGCAGAGGAGGACAGGGAGGACGCCGCCCCAGGGGCAGAGGGGCTCCCAGGAACTTCGGGTCCAGAGAACCCTTCTCTGAACGGCCCGCGCAGCAGCCCTGAAGGGTTGCCTGGCTGCTCCACTCTGGAGGCAGTTGGGGGACGTTTTTCGGAGCACCTAGCGGCATGGGAGTCCATAACATCAGACCGCTGGGTCCTCCAGATCATATCCAGAGGATACCGTATCCCATTTCGTCACATGCCAAAATTGAAGTCCCTCCCCGACATTCCACCCGGTCTTTGGGAGGCCGCTTTGGCAGAAATTGGCCATCTGCTAAAGAAAAGAGCCATCCAGCCCATCCCCCCAGACCAGATCGGATCAGGGTTCTACTCCAGGTTCTTTTTAGTGCCAAAAAAGACGGGGGATCTAAGACCAATTTTAGACCTTTCACTCTTGAACCTGGCAGTTCCCAAGGAGAAATTCCGAATGGTTACGTTGCAGTCTATTCTCCCCCTTCTGGGAGAAAACCACTGGATGTGCTCCATAGACCTCAAGGATGCGTACTACCACATACTAATGGACAGGCGCTCCAGGAGGATGTTATGTGATCCTATCTCGCCTACATTCTGACTGATGGGTTCGGAGCCGATCCCTCGGCTCCGACTCGGCACGCTTATGCCAATGAGCGAAGTCTCTTATTGGCTGAGCTTACTATATCCCAGGATGCACCACTACCAGTCCCCCAGATCTCGTTTGCCGCTAACAAGCAAAGACGTGGTCTCGAGCTTGGCTGAGCTAAGTAGTGTTTTTTCACTAACTTTCCTGTCAGGAATTTCTTTAAAATTCAACAAAAAGCTGTTTTAACAGCTATTCCGTGTTTTTGTGTATGATTGAAGTTTTTTTTGTGGTAAAACTCTTGTGTAGTGATTGTGTATTGTCTGACTGAAGGTCCCTTTTGAGTTGAAGGGCCTTCCCTTGTCAGCCTGTTGTCTGTCAGGTTCCGTTTTTATTTTTAAAAAAAAAAAAAAAAAAAAAAGTTCTTGGATCCTTTCCTTTGTGACAGTTCTTGATTTATAAGAAAGAACTTCTCTGTGATAGTTAGTGTGTTTTTTGTATTTCACTAAGTTATTCACTAACTTGGTTGCCATAATGTCACAGGCTCCTAGGCCTTCAGGGTTTAAAAAGTGCACTAAGTGCAGTTTCAAAATATCGATCACAGATGATCACTCTCTCTGTGTGTACTGTTTGGGCGCCAAACATTTGCAGGAGTCTTGTAGCGTCTGTCATGCTTTTTCCTCGAGGGTCCTCCAAGAGAGGAAAAATAAACTTATTTTAAAAGGCCTTATAAAACCCTCTTTTGAAGAGGCATTAGCTTCCTCTCCTTCTCCTGCTAAAAAGAAAAGGGCGTTGGCTCCGACCAGTCCGTCGGAACCGACCGCCAAGAGACATAGGCAGGCTTCTCCTTCGGCTCCACGGACTTCGGAGCCGAGGGCGGAACGGTCTGCCTCGATGCCTCCAGCCTCGACTCCTCTGGGTTCGGAGCCGACTGCTGGGGCATCGAGAGGCGGGTCACCTTCATCGGCTCCACTGATCTCGGAGCCGATGAAGGTTGTCCGCTCAGACACTTCCTCCTCAGCGCCGAAGCCCTCTTCGGCACCGATGGAAATTGGTTTGGACACTCCTTCGGCGCCGATAATTGTCGAGTCGATTCGGAGCCGGTCCCCTAGTCCCTTGGAGCCGTTGGAGAGACCTACTCGGACCCGTTCGGTCTCTTCCAGGTCATCAAGGATGTCAGATTCGGACATAGACAGGGTGCTCCTAAGACTGTTCCAGTCCCCAGTCTTTCAGAAATTAGTTTCGGCTCCGACCCACTTGGCTTCGGAGCCGACAGCCCATTCCATTGCCATTCCTCCTCCGACTGCTTCGGCTCTGTCGGAGCAGGTGCTGACGGAGCCAGTAGAGATTCTAGGGTCGGCTCCGACCCTTACTCCAACCCCGGCCTTCGGGTCCGAGTTTAGCACACGGACTTCTTCGGCCAGACCCGGGGGTGACGTTTCGGGACCAATGCTGTCGGTTCCAAGCCTCCCTCTTGGTGCTTCAGCCGCGGGACTTCCGTCTGCTATCATGGCTCCGGAGACTGGACCCTCCCAGGATTCTGGGGGTCCGGCCTTCAGAGCTATGAGGAGTGCATTGGCCAAGTCTTCTTCGGCCATCTCTACGGCTTTACCGGCACCTTCCTGGGCATGGAGACTGGGTCTTTGGCAGTTCCCTGTCTCTAGGCAGCGGAGCCCGGGCCTGAGGTTACCCCACTGGGGTTCCTCCTCCTGAGGGTCTTCGAGTTATCTTCGAGGAGCCCCAAGGAAGAGATCGTGCAAGAGGAAGCACGTTGACTCCCCTGATGAGTCTCTTACATCGGACACTGATCTTGATGATGCGGAGGGGTCCCCAAAGTCATCCTCGGATGATGTCTCATTTGCAGACATTCTAGAGGTCCTCATGCAACGAGGCGGCTGGAATACCAAACCCCCTTCCGCTGATGAGTCGGTGTTCCTCAAGGCCTTTGGGGCTCAGCCCTCCGCCTCCTGGGTGTCTCCGCCTTGACGAGCTCCTGGATTTGGTTTGTCGGAGGGCGGGAACATCCAGATACTGTGGAACCAGTGCCTTCTCGCCTAACAAATTTTTGTCTGCCCCACCCGAGAAGGAGTTCTTGACTAAAGGCGTGGCTGTAGATGCCATGGTGGTGGCATCTGCTACCCAGCAGGACGTGGCAGAGGCTTCAACGTCCGTCCATCCTCCTAATAAGGAGTCTAGGAGCATGGACCGCACGGAAGCGCACCCTGACTTCAGCGGCCTTTACTCTGAGGTCCCTGAATTATTTGGCACATTTCACCAGACTACAGAGGGATCTGGTCAAGGAGCTTTCAGACTCCCTCAGGTAACCTACCTGAGCAGCTAGCCCAGTCGGTTAGCTCTCAGTTGGCTATCCTTACCTCGATTTCTAACTCGTCCATGAGGCTCATTTCATATGCGGCCGAAGGGGCGGGCAGAGCGGCAGGCACAGGCGTGGCTCTACGGAGACAAGCCTGGCTCCGTTTGTGTCATTTCACGGAGGCCTTCAAGTCTTCCTTTGCCGACGCTCCCTTTGATGGGTCCTCTTTGTTTGGACCCAAGGTAAAAGACACTCTTACCCGCTGTGAGCAAGAGGGAAAGACTTTATCTGCCGTAGGAGCACGTTATTCCACTCCCTTTCGGCCTTATCCCAAGGCTAAAAGAGGAGGGAAGATGTGGTTCTGCAAATCACAGAAATTCTTTCCTCAACAGCAGGAAGATTCCCCTTCCAGAGGCAGAGGAAGGGGAAATTTTTCTGGGAGACGCCGTCCCAGAGGCGGCAGAGGGCCCCGCAACACTGGAGACCGCGAGTCCTTTCGTGGCTCTTCAGCCTCCCACACTCCATGAGGGATTGCCCGGCTGTGCTGCTCTGGAGCCAGTCGGGTGCCGTTTTGCCAAGCACCTAAAAGCCTGGGAGTCTATTACTCAGGACAGATGGGTGCTTCGGATTATTGCAGGAGGTTACACCATTCCCTTCACACACTCACCCCCACCGTCCAAAAAAATCCCGGACCCACCACCCAGTCAAAGGGAAATTGCAGCCGTAGAAGCTTCAAAGCTGCTAGAAAAAGGAGTCATCCAACCGGTCCCCACAGACCAGATTGGATCCGGAAATTACTCAAGGTTCTTTTTAGTGCCAAAAAAGACAGGGGACCTGAGACCCATTTTGGATCTCAGCAAACTAAATCAGTCCGTCATGAAGTCCAAATTCCGAATGGTCACTTTACAATCCATTCTCCCATTGTTGGAGAAAGATGTTTGGATGTGCTCCATAGATCTCAAGGACGCCTATTATCACATACCGATACATCAGGCGTCCAGGAGGTATCTGCTCTTCAGCCTGGGAGACAGTCATTTCCAATTTTGTGCACTGCCCTTTGGTCTCACCACAGCCCCCAGGGTGTTCACCAATTGTTTGGCAGTAGTGACTGCTCACCTGAGGAGTCTCGGATTCCAAGTGTTTCCCTATCTGGACGACTGGCTCCTGACTGCCACCACCAGGCATCTACTACTAAGAGAACCTACAAGCCACCATCTCCCTGGGTGCTTCCCTGGGAATTACATTCAACTGGTCAAAGTCTGTCTTGCTGCCTTCTCAGCGCATAAGATTCATAGGAGCAGAGATAGACTCAAAATTAATGCGAATCTTCCTTCCTACCGAAAGGATACAAACATTACAAGATCAAGTCCGAGCCCTGCTTCTCAGATCCAAAGCCCCAGCCAGGATGGTCCTGCAACTTTTAGGTTCAATGTCTGCCACGGTTCTCCTAGTTCCGCTGGCAAGATTGCACATGAGGATTCTCCAGTGGCTATTATCGACACAATGGTCTTTTCAGGATCTCCCCCTCAATCATCACATACTGATAACAGAAACGTGCAAACGGGACCTCCGCTGGTGGCTTCTGCCATCCAATCTGAATCAGGGAAGACCTTTTGTTATACCCCCTCAGATGGCCACCTTGACAACGGATGCCTCCCAGACGGGGTGGGGGGGGCATTGTCTGGGCAGGTCAGTTCAGGGTTCTTGGCTTCCAAACGAAACAGTTCTTCATATCAATGTGTTGGAAATGAGAGCTGTACTTCTGTCCCTACAAGCCCTCCACAACTTTCTCCCTCAAGGCATTATCGCCATTCACACAGACAACATGTCGGTGGTCTGGTATCTAAACAAACAAGGAGGGACCAGATCTTACCCCCTTTGCAGAGAGGCCATGAGGGTGTGGGAATGGGCAGTGGCTACCAAGCGCTTCCTGGTAGCGACCCACATTCCAGGCAAATCCAATGTATTAGCAGACAGACTGAGCAGGACTATTCTTTCTCCTCACGAGTGGTCTCTGAACGAAACAGTAGCAGCTCAGATTTTCAAAAGGTGGGGGATTCCGTGCTGCGACCTGTTTGCAACACCACGAAACACGAAGTGCAAAAGGTTCTTTTCCTTGACCCCGCGTCAAGGGGAGGCAGCTACGGATGCTCTAGTCCAACCTTGGCCAACAGGACTGCTTTATGCTTTCCCTCCGATTCCACTCCTCCCCAAAGTCATCCAGAAAGCTTCCCAATTGGGGTCCACAATGATTCTAATTGCTCCGTACTGGCCTCGTCAAGTATGGTTCCCTTACCTACAGAAGTATACCCTGAACAGTCCTTGGTTCTTGGATCTAATCCCGGACCTTCTGGTTCATCAGTCGGGACAACAGCACCAGTCCCTTCGCACTTTGAAATTAACAGCTTGGCTCCTCCACTTCCGACGATAGTCAGAAATCACTCCTTGGACCCGGAAGTTATTCACATTTTATCTTCAGCCCACAAACCCACCACTAAGAAATTGTATGACAGTAAGTGGAAGAGGTTTGCTATCTGGGCTCAACTCAGAGGCTTAGACCCTATTACAGCCCCGATACCAGAGGTCTTGAAATTTTTAACATCCTTGTTTAATCAAGGATCTTCAGTCTCTACTATTAAAGTCCAACTAGCAGCTATCTCCAAATTTCACAATTCCATAGACCCACCTTTGATGAGCAGCAGATTATGTAAAACTTTCATGAAAGGTGCTGTGCTTTTAAGACCCCCAGTTTTTCATCCTGCGCCTCCGTGGGATCTTGATTCGGTACTTCTTGCCTTAACATCTTCCCCTTTTGAACCGGCTGCTACATGTGAGTTGAAATATCTGTCTTGGAAAACTGCCTTCTTAATTGCAATTACCTCTGCAAGAAGAGTTTCAGAACTTCAAGCCCTATCTGTCAAACCACCGTACTTGATTTTTCACAAGGATAGAGTTTCACTGAGGCCTAACCCATCTTTTGTTCCAAAAGTTTGTTCTAATCTCTGTCTCCAACAATCTCTAGAGCTACCAGTTTTCTTTCCAAAATTTTCAAACAAAGCGGAATACACATTGCATACATTGGATGTTCGCAGGCAATTGCGCATCTATCTAGACAGGACTCAACAAATTCGAAAAACAGATCAATTGTTTGTGTCCTTTTCAGATAATAAACTGGGTAAAACCATCACTAAAGCTACTATTGCCAAATGGATTAGAGATTGCATAACTCAGGCTTATTCCTCTTCAAATAAACAACTTACAACATCTGTCAAAGCTCACTCTACTAGAGCTATGGCTACCTCTATTGCATTCCATTCCAAGCTCGCTATTTCTGAGATTTGTGCTGCGGCTACTTGGTCCAACCCGCACACATTCATTTCCCACTATAAATTGGATGTGGCATCTAAAGGGCGAGCATCTTTTGGTTCCACGGTACTCAGGAGTGTTTTCCAGTGAGCCACCCAGGATTTAGGTGCTAGGGACGCTGTCCCATCAGTCAGAATGTAGGCGAGATAGGATCACATAACATCTTTTAGTTATGTACTCACCATAACTTCAGATGTTTGGGATCCATCTCGCCTACATTCCTAATACCCACCCTCCTTCCCCCTGCCTTGGAGATCAGAAGAGATTGAACGGTTTGAGTTCTACTGTTTTTATCTTGTATCATCTGTCAATGTTATATAAGCAGTGCATGCGTGTGTGCATGTATGCGGACAAACTAGATCTGGGGGACTGGTAGTGGTGCATCCTGGGATATAGTAAGCTCAGCCAATAAGAGACTTCGCTCTTTGGCATAAGCGTGCCGAGTCGGAGCCGAGGGATCGGCTCCGAACCCATCAGTCAGAATGTAGGCGAGATGGATCCCAAACATCTGAAGTTATGGTGAGTACATAACTAAAAGTTTCTCCGCTTCCGGCTGGGAGCCAGTCACTACCAATTCCGGGTCCTTCCCTTTGGTCTCACCACAGCCCCCAGGGTGTTCACCAAAGTATTAGCAGTGGTAGCGGCCCACCTGAGGCTTCAGGGGGTGCAGGTCTTTCCTTACCTGGACGACTGGCTTCTCACCGCCCCAACAAGGCATCTACTATTATTGGCGCGAGACTCCTTTCTCCATCTTGCTCCCCGTCTGGGCATCACAATAAATACAGAGAAATCCAACCTAGCACCGACGCAGTTCATAGATTTTATAGGTGCCAGGTTAGACACGAGACGATTAAGAGCCTTCCTCACTGCGGACAGAATTCAGAATCTGCAGCTCCAGGTGCGGGCCATTCTCCACTCCAGCTCAGTTCCGGCGGAGTTGGTCCTGAGGGCTCTAGGGTCCATGGCAGCAGCGATAGCTTCTTCCCTCGCCAGGTTCAATATGCGCATCCTTCAATGGACACTCCTAGTTCAATGGTCGTATCTTGCTCTTCCTATGCATCATCCCATTGCGATCAGCAAGGCTTGCAAGCGGTCCCTCCTGTGGTGGCTTCACTCTCCAGATCTCCACGGAGGCCGCCCCTTTTGTGCTTCTCCCCCTCTCGCCACGGTGACCACAGACGCCTCCCGCCTCGGGTGGGGGTGGGGGGGCATTTTGCAGGCCGGACGGTCCAAGGCACGTGGAACGATTCTGAGACCTTACTGCATATCAACGTTCTAGAGATGAGAGCAGTGCTCTTAGCGTTGCTAGCACTTCAGGCCTTTCTTCCTATGGGAACAATTGCGATTCAGTCAGACAACATGTCTGTTGTCTGGTATATCAACAAGCAGGGAGGAACCAGGTCTTACCCTCTTTGTCGAGAAGCCATGAGAGTGTGGGAATGGGCAATCTCCACCAACCGCTTTCTCATAGCAACGCATATTCCGGGTCAGTCCAACATCCTTGCGGACAAACTCAGTCGCACCATTCTTACCCCTTACGAGTGGTCTGTCAATACTCAAGTAGCGGAACACATCTTTGCACGGTAGGGAACTCCTTGTTGCGATCTTTTTGCGTCTCCCTCAAACACCAAGTGCGACAGTTTTTTCGCTCTAATGCCTCCTCCCGGAGGTACCCCAAGAGACGCTCTGGTGCATGCTTGGCCACCTGGTCTCCTTTATGCTTACCCCCCCCTTGCCTCTGATGCTCCAAGTTCTTCAGAAAGCCTCTCGGTTGGGGTGCAGAATGATTCTCATTGCCCCATTTTGGCCTCGACAGATCTGGTTCCCTTTCCTAAGGTCTCACTCAGTGAATCCTCCTTGGATTCTAGATCCCATTCCGGATCTGATATCTCACCCATCCCATCTGTCAATCCCGAATCTGGACAACCTGAAGCTGACTGCTTGGCTGCTCCAGTTCCACTCCTGATCAGGACTCCCGGTATTTCGTCCCCAGTTAAGGCCATTCTAGTGGCGGCTCATAAACCATCCACCAGGAAAGTTTACCGCAGCAAGTGGAAACGGTTCTCCTTGTGGGCGGAGCGGCAAGGTCTAAACCCCTTCACAGTTCCCCTTCCTCTGGTGCTTGACTTCTTAACCACTCTTTTTAATGATGGTGCCAGCAGTTCCACGGTCAAAGTACAACTTGCGGCAATTTCTCATTATCATATTGGTCACGACTCCAGTCCTCTGATGTCTGCCAAATTGTGTAAGATTTTCCTGAAAAGTACTTTTCTTCTCAGGCCCCCTGTAAAGCAAGTAGTTCCTCCTTGGGACCTTTCTTTAGTCCTTCAGGCCTTGACCGCTCCCCCCTTCGAACCGGCGGCGACGGTAGATCTGAAATTTTTATCTTTTAAGCCGACGGCCTTTTTAGTAGCCATTACCTCGGCCAAGAGAGTTTCAGAACTTCAAGCCTTATCGGCCAAGCCTCCTTACTTGGTCTTTCATCCGGACCGTGTATACCTCAGGACCAACCCGTCCTTTCTTCCTAAGGTAGCTTCTGAAGCAAATATTAATCAATCCATTAACCTCCCTGTTTTCTTTCCGAAATACCAAAACAAGGGTGAATACAAGCTTCATTCATTAGATGTTCACAGGCAACTTAGATTTTATCTAAACAGGACAGCTGGTCATAGGCAATCCGACCAGTTGTTTATTTCCTTTGCTAAATTTAATTTGGGCAAGCCAATCTCTAAAGTCTCCTTATCACGCTGGATTTCGCAGTGCATCTTATTGGCATATCAAGCTTCTGGAAGGCCCGCACCGGAGGGAGTACATGCCCATTCAACCCGGTCAGTCTCTACCTCGGCGGCCTTTAAGGCTAGGATTCCTCTGGATGATATTTGTTCAGCAGCCACTTGGGCTTCATCTCATACCTTTATTTCCCACTACAAGTTGGATATCACATCTAGGGGTAGAGCATCCTTTGGCTCCGCGGTGCTCCGGAATATCCTTCCATGATGGCCGCCCAAGATTCAGGTAGCTGGGGACTCTGTCCCACAGGTTGCAGACAAATGAATCTCCTACTTCAGATTTAGAAGTTATGTACACACCATAACGTTCCATCTGAGTAGGTGTATTCATTTGTCTGCAACCATCCCGCCCTCCTATCCCCCTGGCCTTTTCAGTTTCCTGCATATTATGTGTTACCCTTTTTGGGGTATTCATGCTGTTGGCAAACTCGATCTGAGGTCATGTAGGGAGAGCAGGGCATTATGGGTGAAAGGAGGAGCTGAGAGCTCGGATCCATAGCTGGAAAACCATGCCGGTTCGGATCCGATATCGGATCCATAACCCACAGGTTGCAGACAAATGAATACACCTACTCAGATGGAACGTTATGGTGAGTACGTAACTTCTAATTCAGGAAATCCCAGGGTTTTCCCAGGACACTTATGTTGATGGACCCTCCCAAAACAATTGGGAGAGATCAGAGGATGTTCAAGGACTGCAGGTTAGATGGGAAAACAGGCAGAGGAATGTTGGCAGTAGGACTAGTGAAGTTAAAAAAAAAAAAAAAAAAAAAAAAAAAAAAAAAAAACCTCCGTGAAAGAAGCAAGCACACTTACTTAATGAGTTGGCTTCCACAGAAACATTAAAAGAGTGAAGTCTGCATGCAGCAGAATTGTACAGAGGTCTGAAGTCTTGTATGGGATTAATGTATTGGGGTCAGTTAACGACAGTGAAAATTTATTTATTTTACATTTGTTAACCTGGCTAGTCTAACTGGATATATTTTCATTTTCAGTAGGCCCTGGGAGAAAAGCTCCGAAAGTAGCACTCAGAATTTGCAAACAGTATTTACACAGTGTAAAAAAAAAGATAAAAAATATGGATGTAATAATAAAAAGAAGTATTACACTAAACAGTGTCAGACAGGATAAGACAAGTCGATATGCAGTATAATACATACGTAAATTACAGTACAACAGGTTGTTTTAGGATTGCTAGTTACAGTACTGCCCTTAAAGGGATATGCAGCAGAGTTTAGTAAGAAAAAAAGTGAGAAAAGGAGACGAGAAGTAGTGAAACAAAGGATTAGTCAGGGTTGCTGCAGGGGCATAACCAATGGATCTTCAGGTGGTTTTTGAGGTTTTGTTTAAAGAGAGGCAGAGAGGGAAATAAAGTTAGTTCTTTAGGTAAAAGGTTCCAGTTTTTACCTACAGTGTTAGAGAACAGGGAATCCCCTGCCTAGATGGGATTCTTGTGGCTAGAAGTTTGCTAGAAGAGCATAGTGAATTTAGATTTTTGTAGGGAATTATGAGGTTAGAGAGTATAGGAGTGATTAGGTTGTTAGAATAGCTTGTGGGCAAGGATGAGTTGAGAAAATACATGATTTTGTGGTTCTAGCCAGCCTAGCTGCAGTAGATTCAGACAGTGGTGGGTTCTAAAGGGATTGCCAGTAGCAAATCGGGCAATGCTATTGTAGGAATTAGCTAGTTTGATAAGATTATTTTTTTTTAGGTTAGTGTATATGGGTGAGGCGTATAGAAGAGTTGAGATTAAGTGAGAGTGGGCAATTCTGGTTCTGGCTGATGGCGTTAAAAAGGGTTTAATTCTGTATAAGGAGCCAATTTTTTTGTTTACTGATTTTATAGTGTTGTTTATATGGCTATCAAAGTTAAGGTTATTATCAATTGTGATTCCTAACAGTTTAGTGGTAGAGTCTGGGGATATGAGGGTACCGTTATTGGAACTGACTGAGAAGTCTACAGGGGAGGACTTACTGGTAGGTACAAAGAGTAGGAGCTTAGTTTTTTTGGCATTTAGAAGGAAGCATCATTTCAAGAACCATGTCTCGACTATGTTGAATACCTTCTGAGTTGAAAAATGTAGTTCTGAGGAGGAGTTAGCTGAACATATGATTGTCGAATCGTCTGCATATTGTATGCAGGTGGCTTGAGGAATTGCTACGTGCAGGTCAATGATGAATAGTGAGAAAAGGAGAGGTCCTAGAATAGAGCCCTGAGGGACTCCAAGGTTGACTGGCAGGAGGGATGATGGATTATTCTCCCAGAAAATTGCCTGTTGCCTATTGCTGAGGTAGGACTTCAACCATTGGACAGCCAAAGTGTCAAGGGAAAGGGATTCTAGAATGTTAATAAGAAATGTGTGCTTTTGAGAGATTGATAGAGTGCAGATGAGAGGATATTATTGTTGCGATTTCTATTGATGGAATCTGTGAAGTATAAGAGGGCAGTAGTGGTACTATGAAATGGCCTAAAGCCATGTTGGCAGTTAGCTAGAATGTTATGTTGAGTTAAATGGTCTAATAGCTGATGGTGAATGCATTTCTCCATAATTTTTGCTAAGGGTGATAAAAGTGCTATAGGCCGGTAGTTAGAATAGTCTTTTGAGTTACCACCTTTATGTAGGGGGATAATGTGGGAAATTTTCCAGATTTCTGGGATGGTCCCCTCATTAATGGTTCTATTTATAAGGATGAATATCAGATATGCAATAACCTTGGCTGCTTTTTGCAGGTATTCAGATGGTAACTGGTAAGCAGAAGGAGTACAAGGCTTCAGTGTTTGGATGAATTTGAAGATGAGAGCTGTAGAGATGGGTTGCAATTTAAATGTTGGGAGAGAGCCAGAACTGGTGGTAGGAAGTCTTGAGTTATCTGGGGATAGTTGACTGGCGAGTGACTGTATGGTCTCTGTGAAGAAAGTATTGAAAGCATTGGCAATTTGGAGGGGGGTATTATGATCGAACCCTAGTGGGGTTGGTGTACGAGAGTGACCTGGGAGTAAGAGTCTATTGATACCTGACCAGAACTTATGTGGGTTGTTTTGGTGAATTTGCTGTAATTTACAATGGTAGTTCTTTTTGTCAGTGTGTATTGCCTTTTTTGTTATATTTCTAAGCTGCCTAAAATTTTGTTGGTCAGAGAGAGTTTTGGTAGCTCTCCATTTAGGCCATGATTTGTTTCTAAGCAACATTTTTTTGTCTGGTTTCCTTAGAAAGCCATGGGGCTGGTTTGGTCTTCATTCTGATAGAATGTTCAGAAGCATGCCTATCAAGGATAGCTAAGAATTTAGAGTTGAAATGTTTAACAGCCTCTTCGAGTGGGAGGGGTTTTAAAGGATTCCAGTCACAGGCACTTCGCTCATTTTGAAGTAGTACTGGGTTAAAGTGTTTGTTGGTCTGTGAAATCCTTTAAGTGGGGGGGGGGGTTAGAAATATCATTCTTTTGCCTTCTAATGCAAGTCAAAGAGTGATCACTTACATCATCAGGCAGAGTTCCTGCCTTACAAGTTTGTTTGTTTATTAATAAGAATCCAATCTAAGGTGCTCTCTCTTTTATTTGGTTTGTTGATTCTGGTTGTAGAGGTAATTGTTTGACTAAAGCCATGGAGATTAATATGGGATGTGGGATTTTCAGCATTGACAGTTTTCCAGTCAGTATTAAAGTCACCTAGTATTATTGTTTCTTGTGGGTGAGTAGAGGACACCCAGCTTAGGATATCCTCAATTGTATTGTTATTGTTACCAGGAGGAAGATAGATACAGATGATATATAAGGATTTGCTGGGGTTGATTTGAAATCTGGAGATAAGGATTTCTGCATTATTTTCCTGAGGTGGGTTATAAGGTAAAGAGGAGATCTGAAGTCCATCTTTGTATAAGATTGCTACGCCCCCACCCTTACGTTTTCTACAGTCTTGTCTTAATATATTATATCCTAGGGGGATGATTTTGTTGTCAGGTTTTAACCAAGTTTCTGTGAGGCAGAAGATGTCAAAAGAGTGAATATCTAGAAGGGCATGGAGATGGGCTACTTTGTTATTATATTAAGATGTCCTGTTAAGAAAGAATTGGGAGGTTTGGAGTGGATAACATGGGGTGTGGAATAGGGGCTGTAATTTTTGTCTGTGCAGACATTGGTTGGGTCTGGATTAGGGTGGATATCATCATCTTTCAAGGAGGGATTTTTTAGCCTTAGAGTAGGGTTGTATGTATAGCTTATTTGATATTTTACTTTCTTTACTGTCCGTTTGTTGTATTTAATATGTGAGAGTCTATGGTATTTGACTAGCAGGTAGCTGGGATTGGAAGTGATATTTATTTGAGTATGGGTGTGGGTCAAGGTTAGTATGGCTGTTTGTTTTGGAGAGTAATTAAACTGGTAATAAGTCAGTTTTTCAAAGGAGGTGAGGATATAGGCTGAGGCGAGGATAGATAAACATATTGTTAGAAATGTTACTTTGGTTGTGATGGCTTTGGTTACCTTAGGCATACTGATGAGCTTAATGATGTAGGTGAGTGGGGATGAGGTTGGATAAAAAATATAAGGTATATTGAGTAGGTTAAGCTTTCCCAATTGGGAATGAATCCTTGTTGGTATAAGGTGTTGGATAAGCGAAAAATACTATAAGAAGGCTTTGAGTAAGTGTTTAGGTAAAGGAGGGGTGTGGCTTTGTATGTATAGTGGTTGGTATGTGGGGTTGGCGGGATGGGAGTAAGGAAGTGGTCTAGGTAGTATGTTTAGGACCACAGGGGGTGGGTGGGAATTGGGGGTAGGGTAATGGAGCGAAGTGAGCGCGCAGGGCGAACGGAGCGGGTAGAGCCACGGAGAGGGTTGTCTACTGAGAAGTAATCAGTAATACAGAGAGACTGTGCACTACCAAGGACTTGAGTAGGTAGGTAACACTGTCTGAGTATAATTTTTATCTAGGTAAGATGCAAGGGATGATGATAAGTTGTCTATCTCGCCTTCATTCTTGCTGTTTGTGATCAGAGCTGATCCTCGGCTCTGACTCTGCCATATTCAATAGCTCGAGAGCTGTTTACTGGCTTGACTCTACCCCTTATCCCATAATGCCTAGTGATAGCTACCCAGATCTCGTTTGCCGCTTCAGCTGCGAGGGTATCGTTTTTCTGGCTCAGGCTCGTATGTTTAACTTTTTGTGTAAACTTACCTTTAGAGTTTAAAATTTCTAGTATCTTTTCTATTTAGAGTTAGTTATACGTGGTGTAGCTATTTTTTCTATAGTGTCTCTCCTTTTTTGACAGAACTCGTTTAAGTTAGAGAGTTCTCCCCACCCCTCCCCCATCCTTAGGTTAGCCGTTTAACTCAGAGCCTCTCCTATTTCTTTTTCCCCTTATTGTAAAAAAATATATGTATATATAATAGTTATAGATAGTACTGGTGTGTTTTGTCTAGTGTAGTACTGTTTTTTGTCAGTATTTACTTACTTGGTCTTCATTTTTTTGGTACAGTCATGTCTAAGGAAGCTAAGGTTTCTGGATTCAAGAAGCGTGACTCATGCTGTCAGAAAATGTCTCTGACAGATGGGCACACTAGTTGCGTCTACTGTTTGGGCACTGTTAACCTGCAGGACACTTGTTCTATTTGTCATGCTTTTAGTCCAAGAGTCCTGCAGGAGCCCAAGAACAAACTGATTCTTAGGGGTCTGTTAAAACCCCAGGATTCACCGGCAAAGAGTTCACAGCCAGTGAAATCCCCAAAATCCACTAAGCCGTTGGCTCCACCCTCAGAGCCGACTCCTGTGCAGGATTTACCTTCTAAGTCGGTTCCGGCTGGTACCGACAAGACAACTTCCCCGTCGGCTCCTTCGGATGCTTAGGAGCTGTTGCGGAGCCATAAGAGGCTGAGGCCCCTTCCTTAGAGTCGGTGCATTTGGCTCCTTGGTCTCCATTACTTCAAAGTGAGCGTAGCCACCGATCCTCTCACTCCTCTCGATCCTCTAGGTTGTCTGATCACGATGTGGAGAGAGTAGTCAGTAGGTTGCTAAAGTCGCAGACACTAACTAAATTATTGTCCAGCCCTCCTCAACAGGTATCTGCTCCGTCCACTTCACTTGATGTTCCTCCTCCGACTCCAATGAGTTTGGAGCTGGAGTTCACTGGGGTTCGAGTAATGGAACTGCCTGCTCTGATAACCATATCCCCTTCGGTTCCGACATCGGCTCCGATTACTTCGATGGTACCTTTCATCGAGGGATCTGGAGGCCGAGGCTCCCTCGTTGGCTCCGAGGGGGCGAGTGGCATCGGACCGTTGTCCGACCCCTTTTTCCTTCTTGGAGCATCGGCGCAGGTGAGCTCTGCTCCAACATCGGCCTCGGAGCCATCTCCCTCGGCACGGAGAAAGATTCCTATTTCTTCGGAACCGGAGCTTTCTCTGCCTCGAGACAGGGGTGCCTTTGAAGTCATGCGGAGTGTGCTGTCCCCCGAGTCAGCTCCACTACCAGCCCCACCAGCTCCGCCCCCTGTAGTGCCTGTGCCAATCTCTGCTCCTCCTCCAGACCCCAAGCGTAGGGAACCAATGCTCCAGGACACCCCATTGGATGTTTCCTCTTCTTCCGAGGCCTCCCCTGATCATTCAGAGGAGCCCCCTCGGAAGAGGAAGTGTAAGAGGAAGCACATTGACTCCCCTGAGTCTGTCACTTCTGTTGCAGACTTAGATGAATCAGAAGGGTCCTCGAGATCCCCCTCCTTCTCGGACATCCTTGAAATACTTTGGCAGAGGGGGAACTGGAATCCCCTAGCCCCTACTGAGGATGAGTTTGTATTCTTGGATGCTTTTGGTTCCCGACCTTCCACCTCCTGGGTTTCTCCGCCTTTCGACCCACTTATGTCCGTAGTGGCTTGAAAGGCTTGGTCAGCTCCAGACACAGTGGAACCAACTCTGAGGAGACCTGGTAAATTTATTACAGCCCCCCAGGATAAGCAATTCCTTTCTAAAAGTGTGCCCGTTGATGCCATTGTGGTGGCAGCAGCCACCAAAAAAGAGCTAGCAGAGACCTCTTCATCTGTTTATCCCCCTAACAAGGAGTCTAGGATGATGGACAGGTACAGAAAGTGAATGTTTGCTTCAGTGACTTTCTCCATGAGGTCACTGAACTGTGTCATTTTACTCAATTTCAAAGGGATCTCCTTAAAGAGCTTGGAAATTCCCTTCAAGATCCTACAGCTGAGGGAGCACAAGCCAAAGTAGCTTCCCAGCTAGCGACACTTAATTCTATAGTTAACTCCTCCATGAGGCTCATTTCTTGTGCAGCCGATGGAGCAAGTAGAGCCGCGGGCACAGGTGTAGCCCTTAGGAGGCATGCGTGGATGCGGCTGTGTCACTTTGCGGAACCCTTTCGAGCATCCTTCACCAATACCCCCTTTGATGGCTCCTTTCTCTTTGGGCCACAGGTGAAAGACACGTTGACTAGGTGTGAGCAAGAAGGCAAGACTCTCTCTGCCATGGGAGTCTGTTTTTCCACTCCCTGTAGACCTTACCCCAAGGGTTAGAAGAGTGGGAAGACGTGGTTCCGTAAATCTCATGGAGCCTTGCCTGACACACGTAGTTATTTTTCCTCCAGAGGCAGAGGGGGAAACAATAATAATGCACACTACCCTCGTGACAGAGGTGGTCCGCAGAACCAGGGCAACAGAGAATCTTTCTCTGATAATCCCTTCTAGCATCCCTGAAGGGTTGCCCGGCTGCTCACCTCTGGAGGCAGTCGGGGGAAGACTTTCACTGTACCCAAAAGCCTGGCTAAATTTAACAAAAGACAGATGGGTACGGTCCATTATATCCCGAGGTTACAAAATTCCCTTCCATCAACCCCCCCTTACAGTCAAAGAAAATCCTTCCAGATGTTCCACCCAATCTGAAGGAGCAAGCAATAATAGAAGTTTCAAAACTACTAGAAAAAAGAGCCATCCAGTAAGTCCCTGCAGACCACCACGGATCCGGAACTTACTCAAGGTTCTTTCTGGTGCCAAAAAAGACAGGGGACTGGAGACCGATTCTGGATCTCAGCAGACTAAAGTCTGTACAAAGAACAAAGTTTTGGATGGTCACGCTACCGTCTATTCTACCCTTTCTGGGTCGGGAAAATTGGATGTGCTCGATAGATCTTCAGTACGCATACTACCATATCAAGATGGACAGACGCTCCAGGAGATTTCTTCGCTTTCTGGTGGGGGGCAGTCATTACCAGTTCAGAGCTCTGCCCTTTGGTCTCACCACAGCCCCCAGGGTGTTCACCAAGTGTATGGCAGTGGTCACGGCTCACCTGAGACGTCAAGGATTCCAGGTGTTTCCATATCTAGATGACTGGCTCCTCACTGCTACCACCAGGCATCAACTCCTACAAGCGCGGGATTATACAATCACATCATGCAACCAGCTGCCCTGTCAATCTATCACTTACATAGGTGCAGACTTAAACACAAGGGATATGTTCACAAGGTTACCACTAGAAAGAGTGTCCACAATTCGCCAACAAGTGCAAATTCTAATGCAGAGCAAAATGATCCAAGTCAGGTATGCCCTTCAAACTCTGGGCTCCATGGCAGCTGCCATTCTTCTAATCCCACTAGCATGCTTCCACAGGAGAATTCTTCAGTGGCTTCTTTTCACACAATGGTACTTCCAAGAGCTACCCATGTCGCACATGATCCTGATCACGGACGCATGCAAAAGACACCTTTCTTGGTGGATGGTCTCCCCATTAGTTACTCAGGGAAGACCTTTCATACAACCCCCTCCGGTAGCCACAGTAACGACAGATGCCTCCCTGATAGGGTGGGGGGGGCATTATCTGGGCAGGACAGTCCAAGGCACTTGGCAACCTCATGAGTACCATCTGCATATAAATGTCTTAGAAATGAGAGCAGTGCTCCTAGCGTTGCAAGCTCTTCAAGACTCTTCCTTTCAGGACCATTGCAATTCAAACAGACAACATGTCAAGTAGTGTGGTACATCAACAAGCAGGGCGGAACCAGATCCTACCCTCTGTGTCGAGAAGCACTCAGACTTTGGCAGTGTGCGATTTCTTCCCAACATTTTCTGATTGTAATGCACATCCCTGGGAGAACCAACATCATAGCGGACAGGCTCAGCAGAGCTGTCCTCATGCCTCATGAGTGGTCTCTGAATCAGGAAGTTGCGGATCTTATTTTCCGCAAATGGGGACAGCCTTTCTGCGATCTTTTTGCCACCCCCTTCAACAGCAAATGCAGCAACTACTTCTCCCTTCTTCTGCTTCCAGGTCACAAACCCAGACACGCTCTAGTCCACGATTGGCCTCAGGGACTTCTTTATGCTTTTCCTTCATTTCCCCTCATACCGAAACTCATACAGAAAGCAAAATCGTTGGGTTGCATAATGATCCTCATTGCCCCCTACTGGCCTCGACAGATATGGTTCCCGTTCCTGCACCATTACCTTCTCGATCAACCCTGGACTCTGGACCCAATTCCAGATCTCCTGATTCATCAGGCAGGCGGGTTGCATCAATCCCTCCAAACTCTCCAGCTCACAGCTTGGTTGCGCCACTTCCAACCTTAGCCAGGCTTCCCAGCATTTCCCCAGCAGTATGTGAGATTATTGTCTCCTCTCATAAGTCTACAACGAGAAACACTTATGCTAGCAAATGGAAATTTTTTTTTGTTGTGCGGAGTCTAGGAATGTGGATCCCTTCTCAGCCCCAGTCCACAAAATTCTGGAATTCCTGGCACAACTGTTTCACTCCGGGGCCACTTCCGCTACGATTAGGGTACAATTAGCGGCCATTTCTAATTTTCATATTGGTTTGTCAAAGTCTAACATATTATGTCTCATAAGCTCTGTAAAGCTTTTTTGAGAGGAACATCTCTTCTTAGACTTCCAGTGAGAGATCCCCCCCCCCCCTTGGGACCTTAATTTAGCACTAATTTTTTTAATACTGCCCCCTTTTGAACCCGCAGCTTCCTGCTCCATCGTTTTTTATCTTGGAAGACACTCTTTCTGGTAGCTATCACTTCAGCTATGCGTGTCTCAGAACTCCAGGCACTATGTGTTCGTCCTCCCTACCTGGTGTTTCACAAGGACAGAGTTGCTCTGAGGACTAATCCTTCATTTCTTCCTAAAGTCTGCTCATAAAGTAATTTAAACCAATCTATAGATCTCCCTGTGTTCTTCCCAAATCATGGCAACAAGGCAGAGTACAAACTTCAATTGGACCTTCATAGACAATTGTGTTTTTACCTGCACAGAACTAAAGAAATAAGAAAGTCAGACCAATTATTCCTTTCTTATGCCTTAAACAAACAAGGTCTCCCTGTTTCCAAGGTGACCTTATCCAGATGGTTGTCCCACACTATTACTTTTATTTATCGGTTAAGGAACAAAGAGTTACTAATTAAACCGAAAGGTCATTCTACTAGGGCGTTGGCCACCTCTGTAGCCTTTCAGTCTAGGTTGCCCATGGATTCCATCTGTGCAACTGCCACGTGGGCAAACCCTCATACCTTTATTTCTCATTACAAGGTGGATATGGTCTCCCAGAGCAGAGCTGACTTTGGTTCCACTGTTCTGAAGAGTCTGTTCCACTGAGCCACTCAGGGTGTTAGGTGCTAGGGACGTTGTCCCAAACAGCAAGAATGAAGGCGAGATAGACAACAACATTAAGAAGTTATGTACCTACCATAACATTCCATGTTAGTTATCTTCATTTCGCCTTCTTTCTTGCGTCCCTCCCTCCGTCCCCTGTCGTAGTGGATTGAGAGGAGTCCCTTTTTTCACTGTCTGAGTATTCTTTTATTGTTATTCTTCTGGCCAGGTCTTCCTAACCTATTCTAGATATTAGAATGCGTAGAACAACCAGTTTTTTGATAACTGGTTTCTCTCTTATTATGTCTGGTTTAGCTATTTCAAATGAGATCTGGGTAGCTATCGCTAGGCATTTGGGATAAGGGGTAGCCTCGAGCCAGTAAACAGCTATTGAAGATGGCCGAGTCAGAGCCGAGGATCGGCCCCGATCCCAAACAGCAAGAAAGAAGGCGAGACTAAGACAACTAACATGGAACGTTATGGTAGGTACATAACTTCTTATTCTTCTATGTCTAGTTTCCAGAGGAAAAGGAGATTAAGGCAGAAGGCATCGTTTGCATTCAGTGCTATGGTGAGAGGTTTAATTGTAGTAGGTCAGCTTTCTAGAAGTATGCCTTTCAGCCTATTGTCTGAAAGGTTATACCTTCGTATTTGTTTTCTGGGGGAGATTTCTTAGTTTTTAAGCATGAATTGGGGTTCCTGGACTTGGTATTATACAGCGGAGCTGGGAGAGCTTTAGAAAGTCAGACACAATGTTCTCATATCCTGTGTTCTGCTGACATCTAGTGGTAACAGTGGGGAACAACAACAGCTCACTTAATTAGTTATGAGGTAAAGAGGACAATGTAGTAAGGGGAGGAATGGCCTCTGGGTAGGTCCGCGGGTGTGCTGGCCCTTACAATTAGGTTTAAAAAAGCACTCACTCTTGAAGAGTTCAATAACAGAACTGTAGGCTATCGCCTTGACTGCGAGGCTGGTGAGAGGCACGTCTAAGTGGTCCAAAGTTTGGTATTCAGTTGGAAGTTCATTCTGTTCTGTAGGGTACTCTTTAAGGTAGCTAGATAGGAGATGGGAAGAGACGGCCCGTGTCTCAGCACAGGGCTTCCAGGCTGCAAGAGAGACAGAGAGAAAAACTATATAATGTCAGCTTGTTTAAGGTGTCAGCAGGACTGGGAGAAATGCCGGGGGGGGGGGGGTGGAGTGCGAGTAAGGAGCTGAGCGTTCTATGAAAAGCAGTACAGTTGTAACTCAAATTATACAATTTAAAGGCTCCACAATCATAGTCTGTTTTCCACATGAACCAGGAAAATCCCACTGTAAACTACTATTAGAGATCTAATTTATATAAAAAAAGAAAACAAACGTGTAGAAGAGAACTAAACAGTAAAACAGCATTAATTTAATCACAGCAGTTTATATGTTAATCTAGAACAACTTTGCATGTATACTAGATAGCTAGGTTAATCCCTATTTAATTCCCTTAGAATGGTCTAACTGTTACTTTGAGGATCGAGCACATGTGTTTAAAGTGCAAATATGTTGGGAGGGTGGCCTAATGGTTAAGGTGTTTACCTTATAAACACAAGGTGTAAGGTTCGAGTCTCACAAGGGATAATTGGCTAGGCTTAAAATGGCTCGCAAGGGCAGTTAGCCTAGTACTACTCTATGAACCTATGAAACCATACTGTAACAACGTTACTTTGTTAGCGGCAACTCCGTATAGACATGCTGAGCAAGCAGCGTTAGTCTATATGTCGACTGCTTGCAATTAAGCTATTTAGGGCTAGAAATGCAGTCCAATAATAAATAACAGCATGCTATACCTAGCTGGATTCTAATTAATCTAAACAATTGATTATCATAGCTTACTAAGGCGCTGGCATGCTCTTACAAAGCACAGGCATTCACTTTGTCGCACTTTACTGTTGGTGTGCAAAGACGCCAAAAGCTCTGTGCTTATTTATTTAATGCACTGTTGCAGTCTACAGAGCTAGAGTGCGGACCTATGATCCTTAATAATCTTTGCCAGAAACTATAGTTTAGCTACATTCAGAAGTAGTATTCTGTGCCAGCGCACCTTTGACAGTATCTATACCCAACTGCAATGTTCTATAACAGGAGACCTGTAAACTAGCTACTATGATTTCAAATGTTTGAAGTAGAATTAGTCCGCAAAATGAAGTATATACTGTGGTAAAACAAGAATTTTACAATAAATTAATAGATAAGCTGAAGGCTTTGAAATTAGTCAGTCCAAACAGATGAATGGAAAAATGGGTACTGTAGTAAATAAAAAATAGGCAGGGAAGTGTGAGTGAAAAGGTTCATATGTTCATAGATAAGTACTAGGCTAATTGTTTTTGTGGACCATTTTAAGCCTAGCCAATCCCCATCTCAAGGATGAGAATCAAGCCCTGTACCTTGTGAATGTCAGATAAACACCTTAACCATTATACTAACCCCTAGAAGTAAATGATGTAACAAGTTGCAAGATGTGGCAAAGGGAGAAAGAAGTTTAGAATTATATGAAAGTAGGAACAGTCAAGTGCTATATTTACACTTACTTGATTACTTTTGATAAAATAAAAGTAAAAGTTGGAAGAGATTTGTACACTTTATTTCTAGCTGTGAAGAAAGCAGTTGGCAAATGAACAGCTAGAGCAAGAAAGCGTCAAGCAAATTATGAAGGCTGGTAAAAGAAATGGAGCTTTTGTCATGAAATGTCAAAAAGGGTGCCATGGACAGTTTAAGTAAAAGGGAAATATGAATCGTGTGTACTAATTGTAAGGTTATTATGTGCAATACTGCAAATGTTTTCATTTGCATTTAGTTTTAACTTTTGATATAATATAAAACCTCTCTGGCAAATATGTGAAAGTTATTAGAAAGTACACAGTGTTCTAAATGTGATAAATAATTAATAGCTAAAAGAAGGGGTTGTGTTGTAATGTTTGTGAATTGGTTGCACCAATGAAATTGCTAAAAGTGTAGCAATAAATAAATAAGACAATAGAATGTGTAAAGCATATTCCACCCTCGATTTGCCAATTGTAGTAGAACTTATCCTTTCAAAGAAGGATCTTACTACTGGAAGCACTGTAAGTAAGCAACCTAAAGGTAATAAGGTGACACAAAAGAGGAGAGGGCAACTAAAGTAAGCAACCTCAAGGTAATAAGGTCACACAAAAGAGGAGAGGGCAACTAAAGTAAGCAACCTAAAGGTAATAAGGTGACACAAAAGAGGAGAGGGCAACTAAAGTAAGCAACCTAAAGGTAATAAGGTCACACAAAAGTGGAGAGGGCAACTAAAGTAAGCAACCTAAAGGTAATAAGGTGACACAAAAGAGGAGAGGGCAACTAAAGTAAGCAACCTAAAGGTAATAAGGTCACACAAAAGAGGAGAGGGCAACTAAAGTAAGCAAACTAAAGGTAATAAGGTGACACAAAAGAGGAGAGGGCAACTAAAGTAAGTAACCTGAAGGTAATAAGGTGACACAAAAGAGGAGAGGGCAACTAAAGTAAGCAACCTAAAGGTAATAAGGTGACACAAAAGAGGAGAGGGCAACTAAAGTTAGCAACCTAAAGGTAATAAGGTGACACAAAAGAGGAGAGGGCAACTAAAGTAAGCAACCTAAAGGTAATAAGGTGACACAAAAGAGGAGAGGACAACTAAAGTAAGCAACCTAAAGGTAATAAGGTGATACAAAAGAGGAGAGAGCAACTAAAGTAAGCAACCTAAAGGTAATAAGGTGACACAAAAGAGGAGAGGGCAACTAAAGTAAGCAACCTAAAGGTAATAAGGTCACACAAAAGAGGAGAGGGCAACTAAAGTAAGCAACCGAAAGGTAATAAGGTCACACAAAAGAGGAGAGGGCAACTAAAGTAAGCAACCTAAAGGTAATAAGGTGACACAAAAGAGGAGAGGGCAACTAAAGTAAGCAACCTAAAGGTAATAAGGTCACACAAAAGAGGAGAGGGCAACTAAAGTAAGCAAACTAAAGGTAATAAGGTGACACAAAAGAGGTGAGGGCAACTAAAGTAAGTAACCTGAAGGTAATAAGGTGACACAAAAGAGGAGAGGGCAACTAAAGTAAGCAACCTAAAGGTAATAAGGTGACACAAAAGAGGAGAGGGCAACTAAAGTAAGCAACCTAAAGGTAATAAGGTGACACAAAAGAGGAGAGGGCAACTAAAGTAAGCAAACTAAAGGTAATAAGGTGACACAAAAGAGGAGAGGGCAACATGAAGACCTAGGGGGGCAGGGTGCCCTCTGTATCCGTCCTCCAATAGAAAGCACCTGTGACTACTCCAGCCTCTTCCACCACAGTCAAATTGAACAAAGCATACAACTTCTATTATTCCCTGTCCATTTAGTAAGGTAAGATGTCACTTAGCCTCTTCCTACCAGCAATGGATGAGAATTATGTCAGATGGCTGCTAGATATTACAGTCCGAGGGTACAAGTTGCAGTTTATGGGCAGACCTCAAATACATAAACCATCCAATGAGCAAACCAAGAAAATCTGGAGAGTCCCATGTCAGAAATGGTGCCTCTTGGCACAGTACAAACTGTTCCCCATAGGCAAGAGAACACAGGATTTAGTCAAGGATGTGTTTCATCCCAAGAAGGGGCTGGCCCAGAGACTAATTTTAGATTTCTCAAGGTTAAACAAAGTCCAAAAAATGCCAGAATTCAGGATGTTGACACTACAGGCCTTGCTTCCTCTCTGAAGTCCTCAATTGCTCTTTTTTATTTTACATCTCAAGGATGTCTGCGTCCATATTCCCATTTAGAGTTCATGGGTAGTATTTGAGGTTTGTGGCAGGAGAACATAATTATCAGAAGCTATTTTTTCCATCCATCTGATCTGGTTGTTGGGGTACTGAGATGGTTGTCTGATCTGATCAGGCCATCTGCTAATGTGCCTAGCACCTTCAGATTTCAGATATTTCCTCCCATAATTCGCTAATGCTCTCATTAACATGAAATCTTAGTTGCTGCCATAGCGAATGATCAATCTTTGAGCTCAGCTAAGTGCTCAGTCTTTTTTTCCTTTCCAGAGAGTCTTTATATTTAGAATAACTTTTGTACTAGCATCTCTCTGGTTTAAAGTGGAATATGGTTATTAGCATTATTTCAGTTGGGCATAGTGTATTTTACTCTTCTTTGTCTCGTTTACTTTGCAGTGCCCAGGCCAGTGGCCTAGGGCCTAGTATCTCTCTGCAGTCTCTGTTTAATACACATATATATATATATATATATATATATATATATATATATATATATATATGTATATATATGTGTGTGTGTGTAACGTGTGTGTGTATATCTCTGATGTAGGTGATCGAAGCTAAGCAATTGGTACCAAATTGCTTGGGACTCTGCCTTTGAGCTACTGGCATGGTTCTCCATCTCAAGGCTACCTGGACTGTTGATACCAAGACATCCCTCCTTGGTCCACTTAAGTCTTAAGTGGGATGTTGACGGCTCCAGTATTGGGGTCCCCGATGCTGGCAGATTCTGGATCTGCCTTTGAGGTTATGGAGGGATGATAGCTTCTCCTTCTAGGCATTTGACAGAGTTTCCATCAGTACCCAGTTCACCTCCTTTGACACCTTCTTGTCAGCCCTTCATCTGGTTCATCATACCTGAAGGACAGAGCAAAGGGAAGCCTCAGGGAATAGCACTGGGTTCACACTGATTCCTCAGGAGATTCTGATCAGCCATAATCTGAGATTCCCATTAAGAGGATGTGGAAAGAGCAGACACATGGATTCCCTTGCAAAACCCCTGACATCATAGGTTCATAGGTTCATAGGTTCATACTAGGCTATCTGCCCGAGGGCATTTATAAGCCTAGCCCATTGTTTTGTGGCTTACGCCACCCCTTTAGTATGGGGAACTATACCCATTATTTTGCTGTGCCTCTGTCGAGCAGTGACACTGAGGTAATTCCTGGGGTATATCTGCGATCTCCCATCCATTGGTCAAGATTTCTCTTGAACAAGGCCAGCGAGGTGCTCTGCCTCACATGTACTGGGATTTTGTTCCACAGCATAGGGAGTCTTTGGGTGATGAATCTATCTCTCCTGCACGTCCTATTAATAGCCGTGTCGAGGTTTAAGTCTCCCCCTTGTGGCTCTGATGGATCTAGATTTTTGAGGTGAAGCATATTCATCAAATCTGGGTTTGACATGGCCTTGTATGTTAGGCAAAGGTCACCTCTGAGCAAGCGGTAAGCGACTGAATAGAGCTGGAGTTCTTTCAGTCGGGCAGCATAGGACAGATTTTTGAGACCCTTTATCCTTTTGGTGAGGAACTTTGTGGCCTCTCCAGCTGCTGCAAGTGTCGGGTCAGATACATTCCGAATGGGGCATTGTACTCAATCATTGGTCTGATGAGTGATGAGTAAAGGGAGACTATGACCTCCCTTGATCTAGATGAGAATCCCTTCATGATAAGGTGGGCAATGTAGAAGGACTTCCTAACTACTTTAGCTACATGGGTGTCGAATGACAGACTACTATCAACCTGGGTCCCCAGGTCCCTGATAACTTCTTCTGTGCTCAGCGGATTGCCACCTATTTGGTAGCTAGGGGTAACCTTGTTTTTCCCGAAGGGTATGACTATGCATTTTTTGGCATTTAACTTTAGGCCGTGGCTCTGGCACCAGTTATCCGTTTCTGTGAGACCCTTCTGAAGGATATCTGTGTCAGATGTGTTTTCTACTATGGCCCAGTTTGCAGTCATCTGCAAACTTTGTCAGCCATAACCCTCCTGTGTTTGCTTGTACTTTGGAAAAGTAGATGCCAAACAAGAGTGGGCCCAGGACTGAGCCCTGTGGGACACCACTTGTGACAGGTTTTGAGTCTGACATGGCGCCAGCAACTCTGACCCTGTGGGTTCTGTCACTCAGCCAGTTTGCAACCCATCTTGTGATGTATGGGTTAACATTTAAGCTGATGAGTTTTTCAATGATACCCGAGTGGGGTATTGTATCAAGGCCTTAGCCAGATCGAGGTAGGCTGTATGGACTGCCTTTCCTCATCAATGGCTTTGGTGACTGTTTCAAAAAGTCAACCAAGTTTAAAAGGCATGATCTGCCTTTGACAAAGCCAAACTGGGTTGGATCCAAAGTCTGCAAATTCCCTATGTCTTTATTTATGAGGTCCATTATGATCCTCTCCATGGCTTTGCAGATAAGGCTTGTCAAGCTAATGGGCCGGTAATTTCCAGGGTCTGTGGAGGCACCGCCTTTGTGAAGTGGGACCACAGTTGCAGTGCGCCACTCCCTGGGTACGTATCCAGAGGTAAGACTTTGATTAAACAGCTGTCCTAGCTGTGGGTTTAATTCCTCATTGAGTTCGTGGAGCACACAGCCGGGGACACCATCGGGTCCCATGGATGCTGTGTTTTTTGCTTTGGAGAGAGAAGCTCTCACTTGGGCGCTGGAGATGTTTGGGGGGCTGCACTCATTTGGTATAGATATCTCTCCTTTTGGGGGGGAGGGGGGGGAGAAGTTTGCACTGAACCTGTCAGCCAGACAGAGGCTTAGATGGTAGAGAGGGTTCAACACAATTCTCTCTGAAGATAACACATTTGGTGAGATCTTTGAATTGATGAGATCTTGGCCCCTGTCAGGATGAGGAGGTTCTTTTTGAGGTCTACAAATGTTCTTCGTGTTTCACTGTTGCAGTCATCACATTTGGGTTTCTGCTTGCAGTAGCCCTCAGTCGGCCTGATTATCAAAGTCTTGGATCCTGCGTCGGTTGCTGTCTCATCTTCCATGACGTCAGGTAGTCAGGGGTATAAAGCATGCTGCCGACACCATTACATCAGTCTTTCTTGCCGTGCAGTGCCTGAAGCAGAAGCAGTTCACAAGTGCTGGTCGGTCGACTCCTGAAATTTTCGATCTGAAGTAGGAACTTCATTTGTCAGCAACCTGTGGGATATGGATCCGATCTCGGATCCGAGCCAGCAACTTCTAACATAGCATAGATCTGAGCTCGTAGCTCCTCCCCTTACCCATAATCCCCTGCCTGCCCTAACTGACCTCAGATCTAGTTTGCCGCTCTTCAAGCAACAGCTAGGTTCAGAGCTCTTGGCGTTTTGTGAGGGGAAAAAAAGTTTTTGTATTTTTTCTTCTGAGTGACTGGTTGTGTGTGTGATAGGTTTATCCTTTCTCCTTTTTATATATATAACATACTTGTTTTAATTTAAGAATAATTCTCCCTCCCCCGCTGGTCGTAGCGTGTGTGTGTGACTGAATTAGAGGCCTAGTGAGTGTGCTTTCCTACAGTATGTCGGAGGCCCCTAAGGCAATTTTTTCGAAATGCACCGAGTGTGGTCACAAGCTTTCACTGGCTGATGGCCACACTCGGTGCGTTAGGTGCCTTGGGGTTGAACACCTTTCTTCAGGTTGCACGATTTGCGCGGCGTTCAACCCCAGGGCATTCAAGGATCTAAGGTCGAAGCTAGTTCTGGTGGGCCTTCTACCCCCAGACTCTGCTTTGGCCTCCGGTGCTTCGGTGCCCGCTACCCCCCACCCCTGCCTCCCTTCCTCCGACCGGGACTCAACCTCCCGCTTCGGCTCCGGAGGATAGGGAGGCCAGGAAAGAGAAGCGGCGGGAGAAGCACCTTAAGCGGCGGGCCGAGGACTCTTCATCGGCCCCGCCCGCCAAGAGGGCTTCCCCGTCCAATTCTTCTCGATCTCCTCCTCCTCGGATCCGATCCCCTTGTTTCTCCCCGGGACCCGAGGAGGAGGTGATCCGGTCCTCGTCAAGGTCATCGAGGCGACACTCCAGGTCTGCCTCGGTGGCCTCGTCGAGGTCCACTTTTAGCATGTCTGACGCGGCTATGGACCGGATGATGAGGAGATTCATCCAGGCCCAGATGCAGATGGGAGTGCTCTTGCCCCCCCCCCCCCTCTGGGGGGGAGCTCGACCCCTTTTTTTCGCTCCTATAGCTCCTTCTCCGACCCGCATTCCGGGCTCGGAGCCGAGCCATGTTGGATCCGGGGGTAGGTCGGAGCCGACCGTGCTGGGCACGTCGGCTCCGACTATTCCCTCAAGTCTGTCAGATCAGACCTCTCGGAGCCGTGGGCCGAGCTTCGGATCCGAGGGATTCGGTGTGCTTTCGGCTCTGTCCCGGTCGGAGCACACTGGTCCTTCGGATCCTATGTTCTCGGTGCCGGGTCCGATCCCCGCTTCGGATCCGAGTGGGAGTCTGATCTCAGATCCGTCTGAGAGCGGCTCCCCCTCGGCTTTCGCTGCGGTGGAGAGGGCACTGTTGAGTGCTTCCAGGCCTCCGGTCCTGGCTTCGGCTCCCTCCTGCACTCCTTCTCATCTGGTCCTGGCTCCCCTCACCCAGCCCTCCGGGCAGCCTGCGTCAGCGCCTTTAGGAGTTCCAGTGGAACAGATTACAGCCCGTGAGGACTCCTCGGACAGCCCCCCCAAGGAGATTCCCCACAAGGCAAAGTGCAAAAGGAGGCACATGAACTCCCCTGAGAGTCTCACAGAAGATACGGACTTGGATGAAGGGGAAGGCTCCCTGAGATCACCCCCTGAGGATGTCTCCTTTGGAGACATCATGGAAATGCTCAAGATCAGAGGTGGGTGGTCTGCCCCCAAGGCTTCCTCTGACGAGTCCGTATTCCTTGAGGCGTTCGAGGCAGGACCATCTACCTCTTGGGTGTCCCCTCCACCCGACCCCCTGGTGGATCTCATATCCTCTAGGGCTTGGAAGGAACCGGACACCGTAGAGCCGATCCCCAAGCGCCCAGACAAAATGTTGAGCCTCCCTGCAGAGAGATCACATTGGAGCAGAGGTCCCCCTGTGGATGCCATGTTGGTGGCTGCAGTCACTAAGAAAGAGTTGGCTCAGGAGAGCCCCACGGTTCATCTTCCGAGCAAGGAGTCTCGCGCAATGGACCGTCTTGGGAAGTGGGCCTTCAGTTCAGCGACCTTCTCTATGAGGGCCTTGAACTATATGGCACACGTTATTAGGATGCAGCGGGACCTAATTAAGGAATACGCTGCTTCCCCCTCCCGGGGTCCATGTCGGAGGAGACAAGGATTTGTACTCTTCCCGAATGGCCACCCTCTGCTCTGTCTCTAATACCTCTATGCGGCTATTGTCTCATGCTACAGAGGGAGCCACAAGAGCAGGCGGAGTCGGGCTTGTCATGAGGAGACAGGCCTGGCTCCATCACTGTGACTTCTCAGAACCCTTCAAGGCGTCATTCGCGAATGCCCCTTTTGATGGTTCTGCACTGTTCGGCAAAACCGCTCGCGACACTCTTGTCCAGAACGAGAAAGACTGGAAGACCTTGTCTGCCGTCTGAGTCCGCTTCTCTGCGCCCCAGAGGTCCTTTTCCAAGAACCAAAAGGGTCAGAAGAAGATGTGGATGTAATGTGATCCTATCTCGCCTACATTCTCTACAGATGGGTTCGGAGCCATCCTCGGCTCCGACTCGGCCGCTATACAATAGAACGCAGTCTCTTATTGGCTGAGTTACCTCATATCCCAGGATGCACCACTACTGCTTCCCCAGATCTCGTTTGCAGCTTCTGAAGCAAAGACGTGGTCTCGGACTTGGCTGAGCTAAGTGCCTCTTAGTGACATATTTTCTGTCAAATTTTGTGCTAAAATTTACCCAAAAGCTGTTTTAACAGCTACTTGTTGTTGTGTGACTGTGATTTAGTTTTTTTCTGAGGTAAAATTGTATTTTTTGTGGCAGTGATCCCATTGAGTTAGAGGGGCCTTGCCCTATCCTAGGCGTTTTACTTAGAGTCTAGGCTGTTTTGTGTAGTTTTGTTGTGGAAGTTTACTGTGTTTAATTAGTTAACATGTCAAAGGAACATAGACCGTCAGGTTTCAAAAAATGTTCCAAATGTAGCTATAAAATGTCCATTACGGACGACCATTTTTGTGTGTTTACTGTTTGGGCCCGAAGCACCTCCAGGAATCCTGTAGCATTTGCCACGCTTTTTCCTCTTGCGTGCTCCAAGAGGGGAAAAATAAGTTGATTTTGAAAGGGCTTATTACCCCTTCCTTTGAGGAAGCCCTATCTTCTTCTTCTTCCCCGTCGAGGAAGAAAAAATCTTCGGCTCCGACCAGCCCGTCGGATCCGGCAGCAAAAAAGTCACGGCAGGCTTCTCCGTCGGCTCCACGGACTTCGGAGCCGAGGGCGGAACGGTCTGCCTCGATGTCTCCAGCCTCGACTCCTCTGGCTTCGGAGTTGTGAGCTCTGGTGTCGAGAGGCGAGTCATCTCCATCGGCTCCACTGCCTTTGGAGCTGATGAGGATTTCCCGCTCAGACTCTTCCCCTTCGATGCCGAAGTCCCCATCGGCTCCGAGGGAAATTGCAGTGGTAGTGGAATTTCCCTCGGCGCCGATACTTCTCGAAACCATACGGAGCCGGTCCCCCAGTCTTTTGGAGCCGGCGGAGAAGTCGACTCGGACCCGGTCGGTCTCTTCTCGGTCGTCGAGGATGTCTGATTCGGATGTAGACAGGGTGCTTCAAAGGCTTTTTCATTCTCCGGTCTTTCAAAATTTGGTCTCGGCTCCAGCCCAGTTGGCTCCGGAGCCGGTTTCCCACCCTGCTATCTTGGTTCCTCCTCCAACAGCTTCGGCACCGTTGGAGTCGGTTTTGGTGGAGCCGGTGGAGGTTGTCGGGTCGGTTCCGACCCTAACTCCAACCCCGCCCTTCGGGTCGGGGTTCGGTACGCGGACCTCCTCTGTCGGCCCCGGGGGGGACGCTTCGGGACCGATCCTCCCTCTCGGTGCGTCGGCGGCGGGAGTTCCGACTGCTGTTGTGGCCTTGGGGGTTGAACCATCCCAGGACTCTGGGGGTCCTGCCTTCAAGGCCATGAGGAGTGCCTTGGCCAAATCCTCTCTGGCCACTTCTACCATCTCACCACCACCTTCCCTTGGCACGGAGACTGGCTCCTTTGCAATCCCCCTGTCTCACGACAGCAGAGCCCTTGGGCCTGAGGTTACCCCCATCAGGGGTTCCCTTCTTCCTGGAGGTCCCTCCGAAGCATCTTCAGAGGAACCTCCGAGGAAGAGACAGTGCAAGAGGAAGCACGTCAACTCCCCTGATGAGTGTCTCACCTCGGACACCAACCTCGATGATGCGGAAGTGTCCCCCAAGTCGTCCTCGGATGATGTATCCTTTGCGGACATCTTGGAGATCCTTAAGCAACGAGGCGACTGGCAGTCCAAACCCCCTTCTGCTGAGGAATCGGTGTTCCTCAAGGCCTTCGGGGCTCAGCCCTCCGCCTCCTGGGTGTCTCTGCCCTTCGATGAGCTTCTGGATTTGATCTCTCGAAGGGCGTTGGAACACCCGGACTCTGTTGAACCGGTGCCAGCTCGCCCCAATAAATTCCTTTCGGCACCCCCTGATAAGGACTTTCTTTCCAAAGGTGTGGCTGCAGATGCCTTGGTGGTGGCATCTGCCACCCAGCAAGATGTGGCAGAGGCTTCAACGTCCGTCCATCCTCCTAATAAGGAGTTTAGGAGCATGGATCGGTACAGGAAGCGCACCCTTACTTCAGCAACCTTTACATTAAGGTCTCTGAACTACTTGACGCATTTCACGAGACTGCAGGGGGATCTGGTCAAGGAGCTTTCGGATACCCTCTCCGGTAACTTACCTGAGCAGTTAGCCCAGACGGTTAACTCCCAGTTGGCTACCTTGTCCTCGTTATCCAACTCGTCCATGAGGCTCATTTCGTATGCAGCCGAAGGAGCGAGCAGAGCGGCGGGCACAGGTGTTGCTCTACGGAAACAAGCCTGGCTACGCCTGTGTCACTTTGCGGAGGCCTTTCAGTCTTCCTTTGCCGATGCCCCCTTCGATGGGTCCTCTCTGTTTGGACCCAAGGTAAAGGACACTTTGACTCGCTGCGAACAGGAGGGTAAGACTTTAACTGCCGTAGGGGCCCGGTTTTCCACTCCTTTCAGACCTTATCCCAAGGCTCAAAGAGGAGGAAAAATGTGGTTCCGTAAGTCTCAAAAGCCTTATTCGTCGCAGCAGAGCGATTCCCCTTCTAGAGGCAGAGGAGGGGGAAATTTTTCAGGGATACGCCGTCCCAGAGGCAGCGGAGGCCCCCGCAACACTGGAGACCGTGAGTCCTTTCGTGGCTCCTCCTCCTTCCAGCATCCCTGAAGGAGTGCCCGACTGTGCAGCTCCGGAGCCAGTCGGGGGTTGTTTTTCGAGGCACCTAAAGGCCTGGGAAAGTATCACTCAGGACCAATGGGTGCTCCGAATCATCGCCGGAGGTTACACCATTCCCTTCTCTCAACCCCCCCCACCATCCCAAAGAATCCCGGACCCACCACCCAGTCAACGGGATCTGGCAGCCAGCGAAATTTCGAAGCTGCTTCAAAAAGGAGTCATCCAACCTGTCCCCGCAGATCAGGCCGGATCAGGGACTTACTCAAGATTCTTTTTGGTACCAAAAAAGACCAGGGACTTGAGGCCCATTTTGGATCTCAGCAGGTTAAACCGATCAGTGAAAAAGTCCAAATTCCGGATGGTCACCTTGCAATCCATTCTCCCGCTTTTGGAGAAGGGTGTTTGGATGTGCTCCATAGATCTCAAAGACGCCTATTATCATATTCTGATAGATCAGGCATCAAGGAGACACTTGCGCTTCAGCCTAGGAGACAGTCATTTCCAGTTCCGTGCACTGCCCTTTGGTCTCACCACAGCCCCCAGGGTGTTCACCAAATGTTTGGCAGTGGTGACTGCTCACCTGAGAAGTCTAGGATTCCAGGTGTTTCCATACCTAGACGACTGGCTCCTAACTGCCACCTCCAGGCATCTACTCTTAAAAACTCTAGCAGCCACTATCTCCCTAAGCAACTCCTTAGGAATCACCTTCAATTGAACAAAATCCATATTGCTGCCATCACAGCATATTCTGTTTATTGGTGCAGAAATAGACTCAAGGCAGATGCGAGTCTTATCTTCCTGCGGAAAGGATAGCAACACTGCAGTCTCAGGTTCGGGCGTTACTCCTCAGACGTCGCGCTCCAGCGAGAATGGTCCTGCAGCTGTTGGGTTCCATGTCAGCCACCATTCTTCTCGTCCCCTTGGCAAGGTTGCATATGAGGCTACTCCAGTGGCTCCTCTCAGTCCAGTGGTCTTATCAAGACCTTCCCCTCAGTCACCACATATTGATCACAGAGACTTGCAAACAGGATCTTCGTTGGTGGCTTCTTTCCTCCAACCTGGATCAGGGGCGACCCCTCGTTCCCCCATCCCCCTCGGCCACGTTGACTACGGACGCCTCCCAGACAGGGTGGGGGGGACATTATCTGGACATGTCGTTCCAAGGCACGTGGCACTCCGACGAGAGTCTTCTCCACATCAATATCCTGGAAATGAGGGCGGTGCTTTTAACGTTGCAAGCACTGCACGATCACCTCCCCCAGGATACGATTGCCATTCAGTCCGACAACATGTCGGTAGTCTGGTACTTGAACAAGCAAGGAGGGACCAGGTCTTACCCCCTTTGCAGAGAGGCCATGAAGGTATGGGATTGGGCGATTGCTACCAAACGTTTTCTAGTGGCAACACACATTCCGGGGAGATCCAGTGTGATAGCCGACAGACTGAGCAGGACTATTCTCTCCCCTCACGAATGGTCCTTAAACGACAGAGTGGTAACACAGATTTTCACGAGATGGGGAGCTCCGTGTTGCGATCTTTTCGCAGCTCCCCTCAACGCAAAATGCCAGCAGTTCTTCTCTCTCACCCCAGTTCCGGGGGAGATCCCCAAGGATGCTCTGGACCAAGCTTGGCCCCCCGGTCTGCTATACGCCTTTCCACCGGTTCCTCTTCTCCCCAAGGTGATTCAGATGGCGATTCGCTTGGAAAGCAAAATGATTCTAATCGCCCCATACTGGCCTCGTCAAGTCTGGTTCCCCTTTCTTCACAAATATGCATTGGAGGGGCCCTGGTTCCTGGACCAAGTTCCGGACCTCTTGACGCATCAGTCAGGACATATCCATCAGTCCCTCCATTCATTGAAGCTAGCAGCTTGGCTACTCCTCTTCCGACCATAGTTAGGAGCCATTCTTTCGACCCTGAAGTCATGCATATTTTGTCCTCGGCCCACAAGACTTCTACTAAAAAGATGTATAGCAGTAAATGGAAGAGGTTTGCTATTTGGGCCCAACTCTGAGGATTAAACCCTATGACAGCCTCGGTGTCAGAGGTTCTGAAGTTTTTAACTTCCCTGTTCAACCAGGGTTGTTCGGTGTCTACCATCAAAGTTCAATTGGCGGCTATTTCCAATTTTCACGAGAGCGTAGAACCACCTTTAATGAGCAACAAGTATGTGCAAAGCTTTTATTAAAGGAGCTTGGCTTCTACGGCCCCCTATATCTCATCCCGCACCACCGTGGGACCTTAACGTAGTGTTAGGTGCATTAACCGCACCTCCCTTTGAGCCGGCAGCAACCTGTGACTTAAAATTTCTTTCTTGGAAGACTGCCCTTTTAGTTGCTATTACATCAGCCAGGCGAGTTTCAGAACTTCAAGCCTTATGTGTCAAACCACCATACCTGGTATTTCACAAGGATAGAGTATCTCTCTGACCAAACCCATCCTTTATACCAAAGGTTTGTTCTAACTTTTGTTTGCAACAATCACTGGAATTACCGGTCTTTTTCCCTAAGTATTCAAACAGAGCTGAGTATACCTTTCACAGCTTAGACGTGCACAGACAATTACGTTTCTATTTGGATAGGACACACCAAGCACGAAAATCAGATCAACTGTTTGTGTCCTTTTCGGACAGTAAATTGGGCAAAGCCGTCACGAAAGTCACTATTGCCAAGTGGATCAGAGACTGTATCAGTCATATTTATCGCATTTCAAATAAGGAGCTTACAGTTCCAGTGAAAGCTCAGTCTACCAGAACTATGGCCACTTCGGCAGCCTTTCATTCCAAGCTCTCTATTAATGACATCTGTGCGGCTGCTACGTGGTCTTCTCTACACACCTTTATTTCTCACTACAAATTGGATGTGGCATCTAGGGGTCGAGCTTCCTTCGGTTCCACGGTTCTCCGGACCGTTTTCCAGTGAGCCACCCAGGAATTAGGTGCTAGGGACGCTGTCCCATCTGTAGAGAATGTAGGCGAGATAGGATCACATTACATCTTTTAGTTATGTACTTACCATAACTTTAGATGTATGGGATCCATCTCGCCTACATTCCTAATAACCCACCCTCCTTCCCCCTGCCTTGTAGGCCAGAAGAGACTGGACAATCCGAATTCAACTGTTTCCTCCCTTGAAACACCTGGCAATGTCATAACAACAGTTTATGTGTGTGTGCATGTGTGCGGACAAACAAGATCTGGGGAAGCAGTAGTGGTGCATCCTGGGATATGAGGTAACTCAGCCAATAAGAGACTGTGTTCTATTGTATAGCGGCCGAGTCGGAGCCGAGGATCGGCTCCGAACCCATCTGTAGAGAATGTAGGCGAGATGGATCCCATATATCTAAAGTTATGGTAAGTACATAACTAAAAGTTCCGAAAATCGCATCAATCTCAGTCTGCTCAGGACAACCAGTCCTCTCGTGGCAGAGGAGGACAGGGAGGACGCCGCCCCAGAGGCAGAGGGGATCCGAGGAATTTTGGGTCCAGAGAACCTTTCTCTGAGAGGCCCACGCAGAACCCCTGAGGGGTTTCCCGACTGCTCTACTCTGGAGGCAGTCGGGGGGCGTTTTTTGAAGCACCTGGCAAAATGGGAGTCCATAACAACAGATCGCTGGGTGCTTCGCATTATATCCAGAGGTTGCCTAATTCCCTTCATAGCCAACCCCAGAATCAGAAGCCTTCCCGACGTCCCACCCAGTCAAAAGAAGGCGCTGCAGAAATTCAGCAGCTTCTACATAAGAGCCATCCAGCCCGTCCCCCCAGATCAAGTTGGATCAGGGTTTTACTCCAGGTTCTTTCTGGTGCCAAAAAAGACGGGGGACTTGAGGTCCATCCTCGACCTCTCTTTCCTAAACCTGGCGGAACCCAAACAAAAGTTCCGAATGGTCACGTTGCAATCCGTCCTCCCCTTATTGTGGGAGGACGACTGGATGTGCTCTATAGACCTCAAGGATGCGTACTATCACGTTCTAGTGGACAGGCGTTCCAGGAGGTTCCTCCGCTTCCGGCTGGGAGCCAGTCACTTTCAATTCAGGGTCCTCCCCTTCGGTCTCACCTCAGCCCCCAGGGTGTTCACCAAGGTCCTAGCGGTAGTAGCGGCCCACCTGAGTCTCCAGGGGATTCAGGTCTTTCCATACCTGGACGACTGGCTCCTCACAGCCCCAACAATGCATCTACTTTGCTCAGGCAGGGACTATTTTCTCGGTCTGGCTCCACTATTAGGATTAACCATCAACATGACCAAATCCTCTCTCATCCTTACACAGATGCTAGATTTTATAGGGGCAAGACTGGATTCCAGACAGATGCTTGCGTTCTTGACTCCAGATCGACTTCGGAACCTGATGTTACACGTGCAGGCCATTCTTCAACTGCAAACTCCTTCGGCGGAATTGATTCTGAGGACCCTAGGATCTACGGTGGCTGCAATCCCTCTGCTGCCATTGGCCCAGTTGAACATGAGGGTTCTACAGTGGACCCTCCAGGTACAATGGTCCCTGTCTTGCAACCCTCTGTCTCACCCCGTTTCCTTAAGCAAGGTTTGCAGAAAATCGCTCCTGTTGTGGCTCCAGTCTCCCAACCTCCACACGGGCCGTCCCTTCTCACTACCTCCACCAGTCGACACAGTGACCACGGACGCTTCTCGCCTGGGGTGGGGGGCATTTTTCAGGCAGAACAGTCCAAGGCACTTGGAACGACGTAGAGACCTCTTTGCATATCAACGTCCTAGAGATGAGAGCGGTGCTTTTGACGTTGCAAGCACTACACAACTCTCTTCCAGTAGGGACAATTGCGGTACAGACAGACAACTTGTCGGTAGTCTGGTACATCAACAAACAGGGGGGAACCAGGTCTTACCCCCTTTGCCGTGAGGCCATGAGAGTGTGGGAATGGGCGATTTCCACCAACCGCTTTTTCATAGCAACGCACATTCCGGGACGGTCCAACATTTTAGCGGACAGGCTCAGTCGTACTATCCTGACTCCTTACGAGTGGTCTCTCAACCACCGAGTGGCAGAGCAAGTATTTGCCCGATGGGGGCGACCTTGTTGCGATCTTTTTGCCTCTCCTTCAAACACGAAATGCAACGATTACTTCGCTCTGATCCACCCTCCGGGGATGTCCCCGAGAGACTCTCTAGTTCATGCTTGGCCTCCCGGTCTGCTTTATGCTTACCCTCCTCTACCCCTGATGTTGAAATTGTTACAGAAAGCCAGGCAGCTGGGGAGCAGAATGATCCTCATTGCCCCATTCTGGCCTCGTCAGACGTGGTTCCCTTACCTATGGTCTCACCTAGTGTATCCACCATGGATTCTGGATGCCATTCCGGATCTCATCTCTCATCCTCTCGGTCTTCCGACTCCGAACCTGGTCAACCTCAAACTGACGGCTTGGTTGCTCCAGTTCCACTCCTCATAAGGACTCCCGGGATCTCATCACCAGTCAAAGCCATTCTTGTAGCAGCTCACAAGCCTTCCACCAGGAAGGTTTGTCGGAGTAAGTGGAAACGCTTCACCATTTGGGCAAAACACCGTCGTTTAGACCCTTTTACATCCCCGATATCATCGATTCTAGATTTTCTAACCTCTCTCTTTCACCAGGGGGCTAGTTCTTCCACAGTCAAGGTACAGCTGGCAGCAATCTGATACTACTATGTGGGGCAAGAGTCTGGTCCTATTATCACTTCCAAACTGTGTAAGACCTTCCTCAAGGGTACCTTCCTCCTTAGGCCTCCAGTTAAAGAGGTGGTACCTCCATGGGATTTATCCTTAGTCTTGCAGGCCTTGACTGGTCCCCCATTCGAACCGGCTGCCATGGTTGATCTCAAATTTCTCTCTTGGAAGACAGCCTTTTTGGTGGCCATAACTTCAGCCAAAAGGAATTGCAAGCCCTTTGTGTCAAACCACCTTATTTGGTTTTTCACCCGGATAGGGTTTACCTCTGAATCAACCCGTCCTTTCTACCTAAGGTATCTTCAGAAGTGAACATCAATCAATCCATCAATCTCCCAGTGTTTTTCCCCAACTTTCATAACAAAGGAGAGTACAAGCTTCATTCCTTGGACGTACACAGACGATTACGTTTTTATATCCACAGAACTGCTGGTCATAGGCAATCCGATCAGTTGTTTATCCCCTTTGCCAAAAGTAATTTCGGAAAATCAGTTTCTAAGGTTTCTGTCTCTAGATGGATCTCGAGCTGTATTCTGTTAGCACATCAGAGTTCGAGAAGGCCTGCACCTCAAGGAGTCCGTGCTCATTCTACTAGGGCCGTTGCCACTTCTGCGGCCTTTCAAGCTAGGGTTCCACTGGATGACATTTGTTCCGCAGCCACTTGGGCTTCATCTCACACCTTTATCAGCCATTATAAAATAGATGTTATTTCCTGAGGTAGAGCGTCCTTTGGCTCTGCGGTGCTCCAGAATATCCTTCCATGAAGGCCACCCAAGACTTAGGTAGCTGGGGACTCTGTCCCACAGGTTGCTGACAAATGAAGTTCCTACTTCAGATTAAGAAGTTATGTACTCACCATAACGTTCCATCTGAGTAGCTATCTTCATTTGTCTGCAACCATCCCCCCCTCCTTCCCCCTGACCGATTGGATCGCTCTTGTGTTATTAGCATATGTTCCCATTGGGACACCTGTTATCTGTTGTGCTATGGGGCAAACTTGATCTGAGGTCAGTTAGGGCAGGCAGGGGATTATGGGTAAGGGGGAGAAGCTAGGAGCCCGGATCTATGTTATGTTAGAAGTTGCCGGCTCGGATCCGAGATCGGATCCGTATCCCACAGGTTGCAGACAAGTGAAGATACCTACTCAGATGGAATGTTATGGTGAGCACATAACTTCTTATTTTCAAGTTTCAGAACTGAAGTCTTCAACTAACGCTAAGTAGCCTGTTGGGTTTTCTTGCTCTAACCGATGTCAGTAAAAGTCAATAATTATATTTCTTGTGAAAAGCAAATACCTCACAAAGATTTTCATTCGTACTGTATTCCTTGCCTAGGCCCTGACCACAACGTATCTCGCTGTCGGTTTTGTGCCTTATTTAAGCAACAAACTATCTATATATTTACACTTCTAATTATTTTGGTAATCGGTTCAGTTATCCAGATATGTCTTCGGTAAGCCTTCTGACTACTGACAGTCCGAAAAAACACAAAGATAAAGACAGAGACAGGCCGCCTAGGTCCAAAGCTGCCGACAACGCTTCTCCTAAGCCAGTCGCCAGTTTGCCGGTACTCAGTGAGGCGGTTTTGCAGCCCCTGATGCCCACTACTTCAGATTCACAGGCCTCTATTGAGACCCATTCAGAGTCCGCTATGCCGCGAGATGCTTCAACTGTGGAACCTGCAGATGTCTCTACCTTGGATGGGTCCAGAGCTGCTGTGCAGGCACTGGCTTCTGAGGGTGTATTCAGGCCTACTAGCTTACATATTAAACTGACACCATCTTCTTCTTCTAGGCCTAAAACTCGAACTGTGCCTAGAAAACCAATGCCCAGACCACATGGTCAGGCCTCTATGCCTAAAAAACAGATGATAAGAATGGCTGAAGACCTTATTACTTTAATCAGGGGAAGCCAACCTTCCCCCTGTAAGAGACCTAAGACTGAATTTGCTTATGATACTTCTGACCAGGATTCTGAAATGTCGGTTTCCTCTGAGGACCAGGATTTACCCTTATTTACCTATGAGGATTCTGATGCAGAGGACTCTATTCCCTTTGCCCCCCCCCCCCCACCCCGAGGATTTCTCTTTTGGTGAAACCCTGCATACTCTTAGGGAGCACTTTTGCTGGGAAAGTCAGGATTTCTCTGATTCTAAAAAGAGGCTTAGGGATTTCTTACTCCTGCCCCAGCACAGGCCTTTAGCTATCCCTCCTGTACTAGACATTGTTGATGATGCCTTTTCTGAATCTAGCTTGGCCCCTGACACTCTACCTCCTGCTCTCAGAAAATCTGATGGATATTATAGGGTCCCTGACTCAAGTTCCTTTTTAAAAATCCTACTGCGGATCCTGAGACTATTTCACAGGGACCCAAGGGCATCAAGGCTACTACTGCCAAAAATTCTACCCCCTCTGATAGAGACTCCAGGGTGCTGGATAGATGGGGTAAGAAAGTATACACTTCTGCAACTTTGGCCATTAGAGCCTTAAACTGCCAGTTTCATATTTTAAAGTATCAGCAGCATATCACTGGATTGCTTAAACAGAAAATAACGTTGATTCCTAACTTTGTCGAAAATAAGAATTTACAGGATTTAATGCATTCTGCGGAACAGGTTGGAAAGCATACTTTGCAATGTGGTTTTGATTCACTTAGAGGCATCTTGCAGGGCTGCTGTCACTGGCTCTGTACTTAGAAGGCATGCTTGGCTTAAGGAGCAATCTTTGCCAGATCATGTTAAAGCAAAATTGCTGGATGCTCCCTTAAATCAGGGCTGCCTGTTTGGCAACAAAGCAGAAGTAGTTCTTGAAAAGATGGAGGAAAAAGCTAAATCTATGGAAACTGTTAAGGATTTCCTACAAGTACAACCTCCAATATTTATTAGGCATTGGCCCTCCAAGAATTGGACTTTTCCCGCCTTCTCAGTCCAAACTCAGAACTAGTAGAACACCCAGGCTTCAGTCCCAGGGTATGCACAGGACTAAACAGTGGGGGGCTCCCACTTCCAAATCTGGGAGTAGTAAGACTCCAGCCTATGGTAAAATGCCTTAATGACTTAACCTTAAAACTTCCAAGCACTTCTCAACTGACTGCTCCTTTAGGGGGAAAGATTGCTCTGCAGGTAAAAAACTGGGAACTCATTACCCAGGACAAATGGGTTTTAAATATAGTCTCCCAAGGATACAGATTTCACTTTCACAAGTTACCAACCCCAAACGGTTGGCCAGATCTACCACCAAATCAGTGGACAGAGGGTCAAAAGCAAGTACTCTGTCTCTTAAGCATAAAGGCTATACAAACTGTACCAGCAGAGGAAAAGGGACAAGGTTTCTACTCAAGACTTTTCCTGGTACCCACAAAAGACAACTCTTGGCGTCCTATCCTGGACCTTTCTATATTAATCACCTATTGGGTGTTTCAAAAATTCAGGATGCTAACTCTTCACCAGTTACTCCCTATGCTAGGAAAAGATGCCTGGCTGGCAACACTGGATTTAAAAGAAGCCTACCTGCACATCCCAGTCAGGGAATCTTGCAGAAGATACCTACGCTTCAGAGCAGGCTATATGCACAACCAGTTCTCTGCACTGCCCTTTGGCTTATCTACTGTGCCTAGGGTATTCACAAAGTGTCTAGCTCCAGTCATCGCATTTTGCAGGCAAAGAAATATTTAAATATACCATACCTGGATGATTGTCTAATTCAGGCAGAAAGCCAAGGCATACTTTTGAATCATCTGGCATTTGTACAAAAGGTGCTAACTTGTCTGGGGTACACCATAAATGAAAAGAAAGCACATTTGGTACCCTGTCAACAAATTATATTCCTGGGAGCAAGCTTGAACACAACTTCTCAGATGGCTTTCCTCACGCCAGAGAAACAAATTAATTTGACAACTTACTTCAAACTAATGGCCACAAAATTCCTGCTATCTGCAAGGCAAATACTGCAAGACTTGGGGTTCATGGCCTCCTGCATTCTGCTAATTCCATATGCAAGACTGCATATGAGGAAACTACAATGGTATCTAAAACCTATGGTGTCAATATTCTCGGGATCTAGAAGCAATGAGTCCTGTCATACCTTGCCTACAGTTAGAGTTCCTTTGGGGGGCAGAGGCCTGCCACCAAAGCAAGGGATTACCATTCACTCTACCCCCTGCCACCCAAACCCTAACAACAGACGCATCAGACTATGCATAGGGGGGGCTCATCTGGCAGGGAAGTGCTTTCAGGGCAAATGGAACCCAAGTCAAATGTACCTGCATATCAATCAAAAAGAAATGTTAGCTGTACAGTATGATGTAATGTGATCCTATCTCGCCTACATTCTGTACTGATGGGTTCGGAGCCGATCCTCGGCTCCGACTCAGCACGCTATACTATAGAACGAAGTCTCTTATGGGCTGAGCTATCCCACATACCAGGATGCACCACCACTGCTTCCCCAGATCTCGTTTGCCGCTTCTACAGCTAAGACGTGGTCTCGGACTTGGCTGAGCTAAGTGCTTATTTCAAATTTTCTGTCAGGAATTTTTGGCTAATTACCCAAAAGCTGTTCTAACAGCTATCGTTGTTGTTGTGACTGTGAGATTGTGTGTTTTTTGTGGTGAATTTGCTTCAGTTTGAGGGAAAGGATCCCGTTTAAGTTAGAGGGGCCTTGCCCTCGCGCGTGTTGAATTTACTTAGTGTGAGTCTTTTGTGGTACTGTAGTTTAGTTTTTTGGTCAAGTAATCCTGTTTCTGTTAGAGGGGTCTTGTCCTCAGTTACATTTTTTTCTTTGAACTAGAATTTTGTTCAAGACTTTTTCTGTGGTAGTGATACTGTCAACATGTCGAAAGAGCACATACCCTCAGGATTCAAAAAATGCTCTAAATGCAGTTACAAAATGTCCATCACGGATGATCACTCTCTGTGCGTTTATTGTTTAGGCCCTAAGCATCTTCAGGAGTCATGTAGCGTTTGTCACGCTTTTTCCTCCCGAGTCCTCCAAGAGAGGAAAAACAAATTGATTTTAAAAGGGCTTATCACCCCTTCCTTTGAGGAGGCTTTATCTTCTTCCTCTTCACCTTCAAAGAAGAAGAAATTGTCGGCTCCGACCAGCCCGTCGGTACCGGCTACAAAAAAATCTCGGCAGGCTTCTCCATCGGCTCTACGGACTTCGGAGCCAAGGGCAGAACGGTCTGCCTCGATGCCTCCAGCCTCGACTCCTCTGGCTTCGGAGCCGGCGAGCTGGACTTGAGGCGGGTCACCTTCATCGGCTCCACTGTCTTCGGAGCCGATGAGAGTTGCCCGCTCAGACTCTTCCCCTTCGGCGCCGAAGTCCACTTCGGCTCCGAGGGAAATTGCAATGGTTGTGGAGTCTCCCTCGGCACCGATATTTATCGAGACTATTCGGAGCCGGTCCCCCAGTCCTTCGGAACCGGTGGAGAAGTCGACTCGAACTCGTTCGATCTCTTCTCGGTCTTCGAGAATGTCAGATTCGGACATAGACAGGGTGCTTCAAAGGCTGTTTCAGTCTCCGGTCTTTCAAAAGTTGGTTTCGGCTCCAGCCCAGTCGGCTCCGGAGCCGGTTGCCCACCCTGTTGTCTTGGTTCCTCCTCCAACAGCCTCGGCACCGTTGGAGTCGGTGCTGGTGGAGCCAGTGGAGGTTTTCGGGTCGGCTCCGACCCTTACTCCAACCCCGACCTTCGGGTCGGAGTTCGGTACATGGACCTCCTCTGTCGGCCCCGGGGGTGACGCTTCGGGACCGATGTTTTCGGTTCCGAGCCTCCCTCTCGGTGCGTCGGCTACGGGAGTGCCGTCTACTGTTGTGGCCGTGGGGGTTGGACCTTCCCAGGACTCTGGGGGTCCCACCTTCAGGGCCATGAGGAGTGCTTTGGCCAAATCTTCTTTGGCCACCTCCACAGTCTCACCGTCACCTTCCCTTGGCACAGAGACTGGTTCCTTTGTAGTCCCCCTGTCTCAAGACAGCGGAGCCCTGGGGCCTGAGGCTACCCCCATCGGGGGTTCCCTCCTTCCTGAAGGTTCCCCCGAAGCGTCTTCGGAGGAACCTCCGAGGAAGAGACAGTGCAAGAGGAAGCACGTCGACTCCCCTGACGAGTCTCTCACCTCGGACACCGACCTCAATGATGCGGAGGGGTCCCCCAAGTCGTCCTCGGATGATGTCTCCTTTGTGGACATTTTGGAAATCCTGAAGCAACGAGGCGACTGGCAGTCCAAACTCCCTTCCGCTGAGGAGTCGGTATTCCTCAAGGCCTTCGGGGTTCAGCCCTCCGCCTCCTGGGTGTCCCCGCCCTTCGACGAGCTTCTGGATTTGATCTCTCGAAGGGCGTGGGAACACCCGGATTCTGTGGAACCGGTGCCAGCTCGCCCCAATAAATTTCTTTCAGCCCCCCCCCGAAAAGGATTTTCTCTCCAAAGGTGTGGCTGTAGATGCCCTGGTGGTGGCATCTGCTACCCAACAAGATGTGGCAGAGGCTTCAACGTCTGTCCATCCTCCTAATAAAGAGTCCAGGAGCATGGATCGGTACGGGAAGCGCACCCTTACTTCAGCAACCTTTACTTTAAGGTCTCTGAATTATCTGGCGCACTTCACAAGACTTCAGAGAGATCTGGTCAAGGAACTTTCAGATACCCTCTCTGGTAACTTACCTGAGCAGTTGGCCCAGACGGTTAGCTCTCAGCTGGCTACCCTATCATCGTTGTCGAACTTGTCCATGAGACTCATTTCATATGCAGCCGAGGGGGCGAGCAGAGCGGCGGGAACAGGTGTTGCTCTACGGAGACAAGCTTGGCTTCGCCTGTGTCATTTTGCGGAAGCCTTCAAGTCTTCCTTTGCTGACGCTCCCTTTGATGGGTCCTCTCTGTTTGGACCCAAGGTAAAGGACACCTTGACTCGCTGTGAACAAGAGGGTAAGACTTTAACTGCCATAGGGGCACGGTTTTCCACTCCCTTCAGGCCTTATCCCAAGGCTAGAAGAGGGGGGAAAATGTGGTTCCGTAAATCTCAAAAGCCTTACTCTTCACAGCAGAGCGATCCCCCTTCTAGAGGCAGAGGAGGGGGAAATTTTTCAGGAAGACGCCGTCCCAGAGGCGGCGGAGGCCCCCGCAACACTGGAGACCGCTAGTCCTTTCGTGGCTCCTCAACCTTCCAGCATCCCTGAAGGATTACCCGACTGTGCAGCTCCAGAGCCAGTCGGGGGTCGTTTTTCGAAGCACCTAAAGGCCTGGGAGAGTATCACTCAGGACCGATGGGTGCTCCGAATCATCGCCAGAGGTTACACCATCCCTTTTTCTCTACCTCCCCCCCCCCCATCCCAAAAAATCCCGGACCCGCCACCCAGTCAACGGGATCTTGCAGCCATCGAAATCTCAAAGCTGCTTCAAAAAGGAGTCATCCAACATGTCCCCGCAGGCCAGACCAGATTAGGGACTCACTCAAGATTCTTTTTGGTGCCAAAAAAGACCGGGGACTTGAGGCCCATTTTGGATCTCGGCAAGCTAAATCGATCAGTGAAGAAGTCCAAGTTCCGGATGGTCACCTTGCAATCCATTCTCCCGCTGCTGGAGAAAGGTGTTTGGATGTGCTCCATAGATCTCAAGGACGCCTATTATCACATCCTGATAGATCAGGCGTTCAAGAGACACTTGCGCTTCAGCCTGGGAGACAGTCATTTCCAGTTCCTTGCACTGCCCTTTGGTCTCACCACAGCCCTCAGAGTGTTCACCAAATGTTTGGCGGTGGTGACTCCTCACCTGAGAAGTCTAGGATTCCAGTCGTTTCCATACCTAGGCGACTGGCTCCTAACTGCCACCTCCAGGCGTCTACTCTTGCAAAACCTAGCAGCCACCATATCTCTAGGCAACTCCCTAGGAATCACCTTCAATTGGACAAAGTCAATGTTGCTGCCATCTCAGCGCATTCGGTTTATCGGAGTAGAGATAGACTCAAAGCAAATGCGGGTCTATCTTCCTACAGAGAGGATAGAAACACTACAGTCTCAAGTTCGGGCCTTGCTCCTCAAACGTCGAGCCCCAGCCAGGATGGTCCTACAACTGTTAGGTTCCATGTCGGCCACCGTTCTCCTAGTCCCCTTGGCAAGGTTACATATGAGGATTCTCCAGTGGCTCCTGTCAGTCCAGTGGTCTTATCAGGATCTCCCTCTGTCACCACATTCTGATCACAGAGACGTGCAAACAGGACCTTCGTTGGTGGCTTCTTTCCTCCAACCTGGATCAGGGGTGACCCTTTGTTCCACCACCTCCAGTGGCCACATTGACTACGGACGCCTCCCAGACGGGGTGGGGGGGACATTACCTGAGCAGGTCAGTCCAAGGCAAGTGGCACTCCGACGAGAGTCTCCTTCACATCAACATACTAGAAATGAGGGCGATGCTTCTTTTGCTGCAAGCACTACACAGTTACCTCCCCCAGCGCATGATTGCCATTCAGTCCAACAACATGTCAGTAGTCTGGTGCCTGAACAAGCAGGGAGGGACCAGATCCTACCCCCTTTGCAGAGAGGCCATGAAGGTATGGGATTGGGCGATTGCAACCAAACGTTTTCTGGTGGCAACACGCATTCCAAGGAGATCCAATGTGATAGCCGACAGACTGAGCAGAACTATTCTCTCCCCTCATGAGTGGTCTCTGAACGACAGACTGGCAACTCAGATTTTCAGAAGATGGGGAACTCCTTGTTGCAACCTTTTTACAACCCCCCTCAACACGAAATGCCAACAGTTCTCTCTCACCCCAGTTCCGGGGGAGATTCCCAAGGACGCCCTAGTCCAAGCTTGGCCCACCAGTCTGCTATACGCCTTTCCACCGGTTCCCCTTCTTCCCAAGGTGATCCAGAAGGCGATTCGCTTGGAGAGCAAAATGATTCTAGTTGCCCCATACTGGCCTCGTCAAGTCTGGTTTCCCTTTCTTCGGAAATATGCACTGGACGGTCCATGGTTCCTGGACCAAGTTCCGGATCTCTTGACCCATCAGTCGGGACAGCTTCATCAGTCCCTCCACTCGTTGAAGTTAACAGCTTGGCTCCTCCTCTTCCGACCATAGTCAGGAACCATGCTTTGGACCCGGAAGTCATACATATCTTGTCCTCGCCCACAAGACTTCTACTAAGAAAATGTATAGCAGCAAATGGAAGAGATTTGCTATTTGGGCCCAACTCCGGGGATTAGACCCCATAACAGTCCCGGTGTCAGAGGTTCTGAAGTTTTTAGCTTCTCTGTTCAATCAAGGTTCTTCGGTCTCTACCATCAAGGTTCAATTGGCAGCTATTTCCAATTTTCATGAGAGCATAGAACCACCTTTGATGAGCAACAAGTTGTGTAAAGCCTTCATGAAAGGTGCTGGGCTGCTACGGCCCCCGATATCTCATCCTGCTCCACCATGGGATCTTAATGTGGTGTTAGGTGCTTTGACCTCTTCCCCCTTTGAACCGGCAGCAACTTGTGACTTAGTTTCTTTCTTGGAAGACTGCTTTACTAGTTGCAATTACATCAGCCAGGAGAGTTTCAGAACTTCAAGCCCTATGTGTCAAACCACCATACCTGGTTTTTCACAAAGATAGAGTATCCCTCAGACTGAACCCATCCTTTGTTCCTAAGGTTTGTTCTAGTTTTTGTCTGCAACAATCATTGGAACTTCCAGTTTTCTTCCCAAAGTACTCAAACAGAGCGGAATACATCTTTCACACCTTGGATGTTCACAGACAATTACGCTTATATTTGGACAGGACACACCAAGCACGAAAATCAGATCAACTGTTTGTGTCTTTTTCGGACAATAAATTGGGCAAAGCCGTCACAAAAGTCACTATTGCCAAGTGGATCAGAGACTGTATCAGTCATACTTACTTCATTTCTAATAAAGAGCTTACAACCTCAGTGAAAGCTCATTCTACCAGGGCTATGGCTACTTCGGCAGCTTTTCATTCTAAGCTTGCCATTAGTGACATTTGTGCTGCTACTGGTCTTCTCCTCACACCTTCATTTCTCATTACAAATTGGACGTGGCATCTCGGGCGAGCTTCCTTGGTTCCACAGTTCTCAGGAGTGTTTTCCAGTGAGCCACCCAGGAATCAGGTGCTAGGGACGCTGTCCCATCAGTACAGAATGTAGGCGAGATAGGATCACATAACATCTTTTAGTTATGTACTTACCATAACTTTAGATGTATGGGATCCATCTCGCCTACATTTCTAATAACCCACCCTCCTTCCCCCTGCCTTGGAGATCAGAAGAGACCGGACGGTTTGAGTTCAGCTGTTTCATCTTGAAACACCTGGCAATATTATATCAACAGTCTATGTGTGCGTGCATGTGTGCGGACAAACAAGATCTGGGGAAGCAGTGGTGGTGCATCCTGGGATGTGGGATAGCTCAGCCAATAAGAGACTTCGTTCTATAGTATAGCGTGCCGAGTCGGAGCCGAGGATCGGCTCCGAACCCATCAGTACAGAATGTAGGCGAGATGGATCCCATACATCTAAAGTTATGGTAAGTACATAACTAAAAGTTCTGACACCCTTCAAGGACCACATTCTTCCTGGACAATTAATGGTAAGGACGGACAACACCAGTGTTATGTGGTATATAAACAAGCAGGGGGGTACCCATTCTTACCCCCCCCTGCAGACTAGCCATGGCTCTGTGGAACACAGCCTTGAGCTACCAAGTGCATCTACAGGCTCAATTCCTGCCAGGAAAACTAAATACATTGGCAGACGAACTCAGCAGAAATCTCATGGACCCACACGAGTGGAAACTGGAACCAAAGATTTTCAACATGTTGATAAATGGGGGAGCCCAGATATAGACCTGTTTGCCTCCCCCCAAAACTACCAATTGGACAAATTCTGCACAAGGACTCCCCACAAACAAGCTTGGAAAGTGGATGTTCTGTCCTTCAGCTGGAAAAATATGTCAGTTTATGCCTTTCCTCCTCTGCCTCTCCTCTCCAAAGTACTACTAAAGATCAAACAGGACAAACCAAGGACGATACTGATTGCACCAGACTGGCCACGCCAACACTGGGTACCCCCTCTTGGGCAGTTTGCCACTGCTGGTTCCATGGCACCTGCCTCAGACTCTTACCCTGCTGTCACAGCAGGAGAACCAGATTCTGCACCCTGAGCTTCAATCCCTGCCCCTGGCAGCCTGGCTAATTTCCTAATCTCTCCATTACCATCCCTCAGCAAATCAGTGTTGGATGTCATTTTGGAGGCAAGGAGGCCTAGTACTAGAAAATCTTATGCTGAAAAATGGAAAAGATTCTCTGCCTGGAACCAAACTCAAGGGATGGGCACAGCAGCTCCTAATTTACCTTAGATTCTTCAATACTTAACTGAGATTCTTCACAAGGGCCTTTCTTTTTCCTCCATCAAAATTCACGCCTCAGCCATTTCAGCTCATTACAATTCAGAACCACCCCTCTTCTCTCATCCACTGCTGAAACAGTTCCTCAGAGGGGCCAGAAACTTAAGACCACCCAGGAGAGCCCCAACTCCACCCTGGGACCTTAACTTTGTATTGGAAAAATTCATTTTTCCTCCTTTTGAGCCAGCTGCAAGTGCAGAGTTAGAATTTCTTTCTTGGAAAACAGGCTTCCTTTTAGCAATTACTTCAGAAAGAAGGGTATCTGAACTACAGGCCCTTATGGCAGTGGAGCCTTTCATCATATTTCATGCGGACAGGGTGTCCCTTAGGACCAATCCCTCCTTCATGCCCAAGGTGGTATCCAGTGCGGCTCTTAGTCAGTCCATTCATTTGCCAACCATCTTTCCTAATCCACAGAACAAAGAGGAAAGGATACTTCACTCCTTAGATTCTACTTGGACAGGAATAAACCTCAAAGGAAATCTGAACAACTGTTGGTGGCATTGCTGCAGGGGCAGAGGGGAAGGCTATTTCAAAGCAAACTATTTCTAAATGGATAGGCCATTGCATTCTTTTTTGCTGTAAGCACCATGGAAAACTTATCCCAAAGGGGATTAGACCCCATTCAACCAGGGCTGCATCTACCTCTACAGCCTTTCTCAGAGGTGTACCTACCAGGGACATCCTAGAAGCTGCTATCTGGAGTTCTGTACATACTTTCACCAAGCATTAACATTTACCAATTTTCTCTAACTTCGCCACTGCAGTCTTGCAGGGCCTTATAGCTGGTCCTAATGCTATCTAAATGCCTCCTCCCATCCTTAGCTTTGGGAATCTACCCAAATGTGATGACTGCAACTGTGAAACATGAACATAGTACAGTTGTGTACACTTACCATAAATGTAGATGTTCGAGTGTATTCACTGTTGCAGTCCTGGTTACCCTCCCTCCAGCTCCCTGACATCTTTTGGCTCTACCTTTACTCTCCTTTACTATGTTTAAAAGCTTTTTGGTGTATTTGCTTTTTTGTTGGAGGTGTAACCTTGTGTGTGTATGTGTGTGTGTATATATATATATATATATATATATATATATATATATATATATATATATATATATATATATATTTAATTGCTTCCCATTAGGGGGACACCTGACATCTGGGGCAAGAAAAACTAATGTAATAGCGTCGGCTGCATGCTTTATACCCCTGACTACCTGACGTCACTGAAGATGAGACAGCAACCAACGCAGGACCCAAGACTTTGATAATCAGGCCGACTGAGGGCTACTGCAAGTGGATAACCCAAATGTGATGACTGCAACAGTGAATACACTCGAACATGTACGTTTATTGTAGGTGTACACAGCTGTACTTTCTGCATCCCCTACTTCTTGGGTGGTCCTCTTGTAGACTGTCAGATTTTGCAATTAGGATGGCATGGCAGTAACCAAACACAACTGAGGTGAACCGTTGCAAACCTGAAAAAATTCTGCACCCACATATTGATAGGCAGCACTGATCCAAAGGTCCTCTGGTGGACTTTTGATTCAGCAGTCACTAAGAGAGCTGACAGACTGAAATACCAGCTCTAGTAGAGTATTTAGTGTAGCCTAGAACAGAAGCTGCTGTTAAAAAGGGATAATTAGTAGGGCATATAAAATATTTCATGGTAACTGTAATCTATCAGAAAAAGTTAGAAAAGATTAGGAAGGAAGACTGAAAAGGCACTGTATAAAGGAACAATGACTGCACATCTGTGCGACTTCCAAGTATGCAACACAGTCCAGAAGCTTTATCATTTTTGCTTGGAAGTGTTTGCATAGGTATTTTTCCAGGTAGATAATAAATGCTAGAGGTGTGAGTGAAACAAGAGAGGTAACTGGGAGTGTGTTTTTTGTGGAAGTGTCATGAGTTGGCAAATTTTAAACTATTGCAGAATAATCTGTCAGGAATATTAGGGAAGCAAATTGCTCTAATTAAATTATTATTTTGAGCTGGGGCACAGGTTCTGAATTACCCAGACATAGTAAGGCTTTATTAAGTTTAATGCTTCTGGCTGCCACAAAAGTAATTACTTGAAAATGGAAGTCAAAATCTAAACCAGCTGTAACTGAAAAGTTTATTGTTAAAGAGGTAAAAGAACTGGAAGTGAACCATTTAGAAAAGGGAAGGAGCAAATTGAATAGAAATAAGTGGAAACTGGGAATAATACATGCAGAATTATGTTCAGGAAGAGGAGTGAGGTGTAAGAGAATACAGGAATTGGGCAGTTTATTGTTGGAGAGAATGACAGTTGTAAAGAAGGAAAGAAAACCTATATGTAATGTATAATGCATGATAAAACATTATTATATAGTTTGTTTTTTCTGTTAATATATATACAGTTATGTCTTGTGATAATTTAATAATGGTGTTTAAAAAGAGAGAGAAAGGCAGGCTTTACTGGAAAAGCTCACCCAGACTCTGCCATGACTTGCTGTGAGAGAGAGGCTAGTTTTTTGATTTTTTTTGTATTGTTTCATTGCCTTCTTTTATTTTGTATATTGTGATTTATTTTCTTTACGCTGTGTTTTACTTGTATTCTCATTTTAATTGTGTATTTAAACTAGGAGAAAGACCATAGCTGTCTCTCTTGAGTCACACAGAAATTAGAACAGGTCAATTAAGCTTAATCTCCTATGAACTGAGGGTGGAGTTAGGTACTAAAGCTATTTAAGGAGTAAAATAAAACATTTCAAGGCTTTACTGGAAAAGCTCACCCAGACTGTGCTGCAACTTGTTGTGAGGGAAAGGTTAGTTTATTTTTGATTTCTTGTATTTTGTATCGTTTTATTTACTTCTAATATTTGGTATATTGTGATTTATTTTCCTTACAGTCTGTGTTGCTTGTATTCTCTTTTTAATTGCGTACTTAAACTAGGAAAGTGACTGCAGCTGTGTCTCTTGTGTGCGACACACAAATTACGATCTGATCGTCAGTTTTCATTCATTCCTCAGCAGTTAGGTTTGGATCTGAACCTCTGATTTGACTCTGACGCTTTAAACTGCTCGTGTATACTGGAAACACTCAAGCTGTTCCCTTACCCATACTTTAGTATACTACCGTACCTCAGATATTGTTTGCTGCCTTCACATACGGACGTGTTTGCTGTAAGGTCTTGAGCTTTAGTGGTTTTCTGCTTAGATATGTGAGCAAATTGCTTATATTTTTCACTATATTTTTCCTTGGTGTCTGTATACATTAATTCCTTCCTTATCCTAAACTTTATGTTGTGAAATTTAATTTGATTACCATTGTTGGTATTTTTCTCTCCATTTTACCTTTATGCTTGAGGTAGTTTCAGTCTTTACCATTGTTGGGAATTTTCTTTCCCTTTTCATTGTGTTTTCTTTGTTTCTGTTAAAAAAAATGATTAGCATTATTCTGCCTTGTTTGGAGTGTGTGCATAAGATCACTCTATCTGATGCTTTTGATTCCTGTGTTTCTTGCTGGACCCCAGCATACTTAAAGGTATCGTGCAGTATTTTGTAAAGCCTTTAATCCTAGGGTCTTAGTTGATTGGAAAAACAAGGTTATTTTAAAAGGTCTTCTGTTTATGACCTTCTCTGAATCATTTTCTACAGCCCAAACCTCCAAATCTGGCAAAAAGGATCCCAAAAAGCAGCCATCGGGCCTTTCTGGATCCTCCACTCCATCTTCTGATCCTGTCATAGAGCCAGCCCGTAAAGTATCAAAACAGTTGGCTCCGAAGACTAAATCTTCGGCTCTGTCTCCATTAGATGCCATATTTGTTCCATTGAATCTGATACCTTTGGATCTGAAGCCACACTGACAGACCAGGTATGCATCTTCTCTGGACCCTGTCCCTTCCATGCTGCTAGCACCTTTTATAGAGAGACGCCACCATTCTAGGTCTACTTCATTAGTCTCGTCTTCCCATTCTTCCAGGAGCCTGACAAAGGCAGATGTGGACCGAATGATGAGGAAGTTTCTCTCGGCACAGATTCGGGAGTTCTCCAGGCTCCTCCCCCTTTGGGTCTGGAGACCTTTACCAGTGATACTCAACCTATCTTGGCTCCTTCTGTGAGCTAGAGCTGACCTTTTGCTTTGGAGCTCTTGGATCAGAGTATTTTGGGACTGTGTGTATATCTGATCTGATGATCAGCATATCTTCTGCTCCAATACATTCTCTGAGGGCACCGGCTCTGAGTGTGCTGGAGCCGGAAGACTCTCAGAGCCATAGTGTTGTTGCCGGATCCGAAGTGTTAGAGATGAGACTGAAGCTGTCGGAGCTGTCTCTGCACCTCAGCATTGTACAGTTCAGCTCTGACCTCTACCTTGGGTGGGCTGCCTTTGTATCAGAAGGAGACGACTATCTGGAGGCATGTCTTCTCAGCTCTGTCAGCATTCTTTTCCCCAAAGTGCTCTGGTTTTGATGTGGTGGAGAGAGTATTCTCTGCTTTAGGAGGATGGACGATTCCACCCCCCCCTCGGATCTTCCTTCTAGATCCAATACGTCTTTGAGCCTTGAGCCTCTACTCCACTGGGACAGTCAGCCCAAAGTCTCCAGACTAACCAGCAGGGTGTACTTACTTATTCCAATACTTCTCTGGAACATCCCACCGAAGAAGTCTCTAGGAAGAGAAAGTGCAAGAGGAAGCACTTAAACTCTCCTCAATAGTCGATCACAGAAGATATGGATTTTGATGAGGGGGAGAGGTCCCCAAGATCACCAGCTGATGACTTCTCCTTTAGAGAAATCCTGGGCATCCTCAAGCAAAGGGATGGTTGGTCTACTTATGACCCTTCCTGGAAGCCTTTGGGTTTGGCCCATCTACCTCCTTGGGTGACTCTGCCCACCAATGAGCTCATTGATTTGATCTCTAGATGGGCATGGAAGGAACCTGACACTGTTGAGCCTATCCCCAAGAGACCTGACAGTATCCTGGCACCATCAAAAGGAAGAGAGTTTTGGAACAAAGGAGTACCAGTAGATGCCATGGTCATAGTGCCGGCCACAAAGGAAGAACTTGCAGAACAGAGTTAATCTGTCCATCCCCCTAATGGGGAGTCCAGGGCATTGGACAGATTTAGTAGCGTGCATATGCTTCAGCTAACTTTGCACTAAGGTCACTGAATTGTTTGGCACACTTCACCAGACTTCAGAGGGACTTGATTAAAGAACTTTCCAAATACCTCTCTGGGATTATAACGTCTGAGGCACAGAGCTCTACTGCTTCAAAGTTGGCTACCCTACAATCTTTCTCAAAGTTGTCGATGAGGCTCAATTCACATGCAGCTGAAGGTATATCAAGGGTGGCAGGTTCAGGCATTTTCATTAGGAAACTTGCCTAGATGCACCTGCATGATTTTGTGGAGTCCTTTTAGACATCCTTCGTCAATGCACCCTTTGATGGAAGTTCTTTTTTTGACCCTAAAGTTAGAGACACTCTCCAGCTGTGAGCAGGGTGATAAGACCCTGTTTGCAGTTGGGTGTATGCATTTTGACTCCTCAAAGAACCTTCTCTAGGAACCAACGAGGTGGTTGAAAAATGTGGTTCAAAAAGTCCTAGTCCTTTCCATGATCCACATAGAGATAGCTCCCCCAGGGGCAGGCTCTAGCAGAAGACGCCATCCTTGCAGCAGAGGAGGTCCGTAGAACCAGGGGTCCAGAGATTCCTTATCTGACAGACCCTACCAGTGCTCCTGGAAGGAGATGCAATTGTCCATTTCTAGAGGCAGTCAGGGGTCATCCATCCCTGCACCAGAGAGATTAGCTAGACAGTACAAAAGATACATGGGCGCAGAGCATTATTTTCAGCGGTTATATAATTCCCTTTTCCCTAACCCCCTCCTTCAACAGTAAACAAAATTCCCAGTGTTCTGCCCAGAGAGAGGAAAGCAGCAGCTCCAGAAATAAAGCTGCTTGAAAGAGTCATCTAGGAGGTCCCTCACAGGCAAGAAAGAGTCTGGAGCTTAAGATTCTTTTTAGTGCCAAAGAAAACGGGGGACTGGAGAGCAATTTTGTATCTCCGCAATCTGAATAATTCTGTTCAGTATACCAAGTTCCAGATGGTCATGGGTCAGTCTATTTTGCCTTTCCTGCACAAGGATGACTGGATGTGCTCAATAGATGTTCTTCGTGTTTCACTGTTGCAGTCATCACTTGTGGGCCGGCCTGAATACCAAAATAAAGGATTTCCCTCCTGTGTCAGCTGACTGGTGACAGAGGCTCACATCAGGCCTATAAAGTGAGGCAGCCGATGCCATTACACCTGTCTTTCTTGCCTTGGAGCCTGAAGCAGAAGCAGTTTGCAAGTGCATCAGTCTGCCATTGCCAGAGTGAGGTAGTAACCGTCTAAAGCTAAGTACTCTGTCAGGGAACCTTTTCCTGCTTTTATCCGAGAAAGTCAATAATTGTCTCACTTGTGGAAAACAGATCCCACACTGAGACTTCCATACCCTGTTCGTCACCTGCCTAGGCCCAGGCAGTGGGTGTATGCTTTTTGTCTCCTCAAAGAACCTTCTCTGGGAACCATCGAGATGGTTGAAAAATGTGGTTCAAAAAGTCTCAGGATCCTTTCCATGATCCATATAGAGATAGTGCCCCCAGGGGCGGGGGGGGGGGGGACTCGTGTGGAAGACGCCACCCGTGCAGCAGAGGAGACCCACAGAACCAGGGGTCCAGTGATTCCTCCTCTGACGGAACGCTACCAGTGCTCCTGAAAGGAGACTCTAGAAGCAGTAAGGGGTCATCTATCCCTGCACCAGAGAGCCTAGCTAGACTGTACAAAAGATACATGGGTGCAGAGGATTATTTTCAGAGGTTATATAATTCCCTTTTCCCTACTCCCTTCTTGAACAGTAAACAAAATTCCCAGTGTTCTGCCCAGACAGAGGAAAGTAGCAGCTCTAGAAATAAAAAAAAACTGCTAGAAAAAGTCATCTGGGAGATCCTCCCAAACCATAAAGAGTCTGGAACTTAAGATTCTTTTTAGTGTCAAAGAAAACAGGGGACTGGAGACCAATTTTGGATCTCAGCAATCTGAACAAATCTGTTCAGTAAACCAAGTTCCGGATGGTCGTGGTTCAGTCAATTTTGCCTTTCCTGCACAAGGATGAATGGATGTGCTCAATAAATCTTCAGGATGCGTACTATCACATAAAAATGAACAGGCAATCCAGGACATACGTACACATCTGGCTGGGAGCCGGTCATTACCAGTTCAGAGCTCTGCCCTTTGGACTCATCACAGGCCCCAGGATATTCACCAAATGTATGGCAGTAATAGTTGCGCACTTGAGACTGCTGGGATTCTGAGTGTTTCCATACTTGTGTGACTGGCTCATAATCATTCCAACCAGGCATCTTCTGATAAAATCAAGAGACTTTGTATTCCAGATTTGCTGTCTTGTAGAAATTCCCATCAATCACAACAAATCTCAGCTAGAGCCATCTCAGACAGTACAGTTCATGGGGGCTTTGTTCAATGCAGTATCAGTAACCGCCTCCCTTTCCTTACTAAGGGTACAAACTATTCAATTTCAAGTCAAAAAGATAATTCAGAATTTTTCTCTATCAACTTGATTGATTCTGCAAACTTTGGGGTCAATGTCCACTGTGATAGTTCTAGTTCTGCTAGCAAAATACCATATGAGAATTCTTCAATGGACCTTAGCAACGCAGTGGTCCATTCTACAGCAGCCTCTGTCCACCCAGATCAGGATAACTCAGGCATGCAAAAAGTGCCTCTTGTGGTGGATTCGCTTGTATCAGATATTACAAGGCTGTCTCTTCATTCTTCCCCAGCCCAAAGCTGTTGTGACCACGAACGCTTCCTAAATTGGATGGGGGGAGGCACTTCTTGGGAAAGACGGTCCAAGGCACTTGGTTTCCCAAAGAAGCCAGCATACATATTAATGTCCTGGAAATAAGGTCAGTACTCTTAGCATTGCAGGCCTTTCAAGACTCTCTCTCTTCCAGGACTATTGTGATTTAGAAAGACAATATGTCAGTGGTATGATTCATCAACAAACAAGGAGGAACCAGATCTTACTGTGTCGAGAAGCTCTCAGAGTGTGACAATGGATGATCTCATTCAATCAATTTCTGATAGCAACACACACACACTGGGGAAATCCATTATGATAGCAGAGAAGGTCAGCAGGTCCATTTTATTGCCTCACGAGTGGTCTCTCAACATGCCAGTTGTGGCAAAGATATTCCGCCAATGGGGCCAACCTTCAACAAGTGCAGCAGGTTCTTTGCCTTGATTCCTCCATTGGGGGGAATCACTGAGGGACACTCTCCTCCACGATTGGACCCCCAGTATCCTCTGTGCTTATCTCCCAACCCTTCTAATTCCCAAAGTTTCTCCAGAAAGCATCTCGAGTGAAGAAAGCCATCCTTATTGCCCTCATCAGATTTGGTTCTCCTTTGTTTGACCTCATGTAGTTCACCTTGCTATTCCAGACCTCCTGTCTCATCCAGCAGACATGATTCATCCAGATATTCAAGGCGTAAGGCTGACCAAATGGTTTCTCCACTTCCACTGACAACCCAGGCTCTCCTCCCCTGTCCATCACATTATTTTATCTTCTCATAAAGCTTCCACTAGGAAGATTTAGAGAAGTAAATGGAAAATATTTGATCTGAAGTAGTTACTTAATTTGTTCTGCAACCTGTGGGTATCGGGTCCGACCTCGGATCTGAGCCGGCAGCTTTACTAGCTAAAAGATACGAGCTCCTAGCTCCTCCCCTTTACCCATAACCCCCTGCTACATGCTGCCTTTCCTCGGATCGAGTTTGCCGCGGCTGAAAGAAGCTACTTGTGAAGAGCTCCTTAGGTTGGGTGAGATCGTTTCTTGTCAAAAATTAGACTAAAAGCTTAATTTTTTTGTTAGTGTGTGAGTGTTTAGTCCCCTTCGTCGAGTTATAGTCTTAGTTTTAAATTTTTATGGTAATTATTATTTTTTAGTCGTTGTGCTTGTCCCTCCCCTTTAGTGTCTGGGCGTGTTTTTGTGATGGCTGAAGGGCCCAAAGCCGTCTTTTCCAAGTACACTGAGTGTGGCCATAAGCTTTCCCCGGCTGATGGCCACACTCAGTGCGTGTTGTGTCTGGGGGGTGGCCCACCTGTCCACTAGCTGCCAAATATGTGCAGCGTTTAACCCCCGGGCCATCAGGGATAGGAAGAACCAGTTGATCCTGGCGGGCTTGTTACCGCAGGACACTTCTTCTTCCTCTCCCTCCAAGGCACAGGCTACTACCACAGCCTCTGTACCTTTAGGTCCCCCCACTCTGCCTGGGACTCAACCTCCCTCTGCTGCACAGAGTTCAGGGGACTCATTTGCCTCTTCCAGGGAGAAGAGGCATAAAGACAAAGAGAGAGACACAAGAGTCATAAAAGGCGGGCTGAGACTCATCCCTCAGCCTTACCATCTAAACTCTCTAGTCCTTCTACGAGGGCCTCTGGATCCTCTCCCTCTTAGCTCCTTTTGCCTTGTTTCTCACCAGAGCCGCAGGAGGAAGACCGGTCTCCCTCTAGGTTGTCGAGGCGGCCCTCCCAGCCCGCCTCGACAACATCTTCTAGAGCTATGAGAAGCCTGACCCAATGCGGACATGGATCGGATGATGCGTCGATTTCTGCAGACCCAGATGCAGATAGGGGTGCTCCTGCCTCCCCCCCCTCGGGGGGGGGGGGAGTGCAGTCCCCCCTTTTGCTCCGATCACTCCTTTTCCAACCCGTTTTCCGGTTTTGGAGTCATCGGATCCGGGCCTTTTCGGAGCCGGGTTTTTGTCGGCGCCGATAGCTCCGGTAGCTTCACCGACTGTACCCTCGAGCATGTCGGATCCTAGCTCTCGGGGCTGAGAGCCGTGTATCAGATCCGTATGGGTTGATGCGCCTTTGGCTCCCTTCAGGTCGGAGCACACTTCCCTATCAGATCTGACCACTTCGGCTCCGACACCGATCCCTGCTTTGGAGCCGAGGAGACTACTTTCGGAGCTTGGGGAGAGTGGCTCACCTTCGGCTTTTGAGGTCCGGGCGTCTGATCCTCCCACTCCCCCTATGCATCTGGGTCTATCCTCCATCATCTGACCACTGGGACAGCCTGCTCAAGCCCTCCAGTTAGTTCCCTTAGAGGAACAGGACCCTGTAGGTGAGCCCTCCTTGGATAGTCCCACCGAGGAGGTTCCTCGCAAATGGAAGTGTAAAAGGAGGCACCTGGACTCCCCCGAGTCCTCATGACAGACACGGATTTGGATGAAGGGGAAGGTTCCCCAAGGTCACCCCCTGAGAATGTCTCCTTTGGAGACATCATGGAAATGTTGCGAATTAGAGGGTGTGGTCTGCCCAAAAACCTTTCTCGGACTAGTCCGTGTTTCTGGAGGCGTTTGAGGCAGGCCCATCTACCTCCTGAGTGTACCCTCCGGCTGACCCCCTGGTAGACTTAATTACTACCAGGGCGTGGAAGGAGCCTGACACAGTGGAGCCAATCCCAAGATGGCCAGACAAAATTCTTAGCTCTCCCTCTGATAGGCAGGCCTGGTCTAAGGGTTCACCTGTGGATGCCATGTTGGTGGCGGCTGCCAGGAAGAAAGAACTGGCGCAGGAGAGTTCCTCAGTCCACCCTCCGGATAAGGAATCTCGGGCGTTGGATCGCATTGGGAAGCGGATGTTTGCTTCAGCTACCTTCTCGGTAAGGGCGCTGAACTACATGGCACATATTATCAGGCTACAGCGAGACCTAATAAAGGAATACGCTGCAGCTCCCCCGGAGTCCATGACGGTCGAGGACAAGAAGACCTTCTCGACTTGTATGGCCACTCTGGTCTATCTCGAACACGTCTATGCGGCTCCTCTCCCATGCTACTGAGGGAGCTGCTAGAGCTAGCGGAGCCGATGTTGTCTTGCGGCATCACGCCTGGCTCCGCCTTTGCGATTTCGCAGAACCCTTTAAGGCGTCCTTCGCGAATGCACCCTTTGACGGTTCTTCGCTCTTTCGCAAGACGGTACGCGAGACGCTGGTCCAAAGCGAGAAGGACAGGAAGACGCTGTCTGCCGTCGGTGTCCGCTTCTCTAATCCCCAACGATCCTTCTCGAGGAATCAGAGGGGACAAAAGAAGATGTGGTTCCGGAAGTCTCAGCAGTCCCGTCCAGCTTCGGACCCCTCGTCCTTCAGAGGCAGAAGAGGACAAGGTGGACGCCGGCCCAGAGGCAGAGGGGGGCCGCGTAATTTCAGGTCTAGAGAACCGTTCTCGGATAGACCCGCGCAACAGTCCTGAGGGCTTACCCGATTGTCCCTCTCTGGAGGCAATCTGGGGGCATTTGTCGGAGCACCTACTAAATTGGGAGTCCATCACGATGGACCAATGGATGCTCCGAATCATATCCAGAGGTTATTCCACCCCCTTCCTAAATCTTCCCCCTCCCATGAAGCGCCTCCCCGATGTCCCACCTATTCAAAGGGAGGTGGCAGCTTCAGAAATTTCGAAGCTACTAGAAAAAGAGCCATCCAGCGTGTCCTCCCAGACCAGTTCGGATTGGGCTTTTACTCCAGGTTCTTTTTTGTGCCAAAAAAGACGGGGGACTTGAGACCGATCCTAGATCTCTCTTCCCTGAACCTGTTCATTCCCAAAGAGAAATTCTGGATGGTCACTCTTCAATCAATTCTCCCCCTCCTTTGGGAGAATGACTGGATGTGCTCCTTAGACCTCAAGGATGCGTACTACCACATTTTGATGGACAGACGATCCAGGAGGTTTCTCCGCTTCCGACTGGCAGCCAGTCATTATCAATTCAGGGTTCTTCCGTTCGGCCTCACCTCAGCCCCCAGGGTGTTCACCAAAGTCATGGCAGTGGTTGCAACCCACCTGAGACTCCAGGGCATTCAGGTCTTTCCATACCTGGACTACTGGCTCCTCACCGCCTCCAACAGGCATCAACTGTGTGTTGCCGGGGATTATGCTCTAACTCTTGCCCAGAGTTTAGGCATCTCGGTCAACCTTCAAAAGTCCTTTCTTCACCCTGTGCAAGCCCTGGAATTTATAGGGGCCATATTGGACACTCGCATCTCTCGGGCCCTTCTAACTCCAGACAGGGTGGACACTTTATCTTATCAGGTATTAGCCTTCCTTCAGAACCCGGCTCCTTCAGCAGAGTTGGTCCTGAGAGCACTAGGGTCTATGGCGGCGGCAATCGGTCTTTGTTTACACACACGGCTACGAATGAGGATTCTGCAATGGACCCTCCAGGTCCAATGGTCTCTATTACTACATTCGCTGAACACCCCTATTCCATTGAGCAGGGCTTGCAAGGACTCCCTCCTCTGGTGGCTTCACTCAAGGGAGCTGTGAGAAGGGAGACCCTTTGTAATACCTCCGCCTCGAGCCACGTTGACCACGGATGCTTCTCGCCTCGGGTGGGGGGGAAGGGCATTGTTCGTGCAGAACTGTCCAAGGCACGTGGACTGACCGCTTTGCATATCATTGTCCTAGAGATGAGGGCGGTGCTTTTGGCATTGCAAGCTCTCCACGGCCTTCTCCCTCTAGGGACTATTGTGGTTCAAACAGACAACATGGCAGTAGTCTGGTACATAAACAAGCAGGGAGGAACCAAGTCTTATCCCCTTTGTCGGGAGGCTATGAGAGTTTGGGAGTAGGTGATATCCACCAACCGCTTTCTGGTAGCGATGCACATTCCGGGTCGGTCCTACATTCTGGCGGAGAAGCTGAGTCATGTGATCCTCACACCATACGAGTGGTCTCTCAAACCATCAGTTGCGAAACAGATCTTCCTCAAATGGGGCCTTCCTTGCTGCGATCTTTTCGCCTCTCCGTCAAACACAAAGTGCAGCGAGTTTTTCGCGGTACTTCCCCCACCAGGGGAGAGCCCCAGAGACACTCTACTTAATGCTTGGCCACCCGGTCTCCTCTACGCTTATCCCCCCCCTTCTTCTTATGACGAAATTCATTCAGAAAGCACGTCGGTTGGAGAGCAAAATTATCCTCATAGCTCCATTCTGGCCTCACCAGATCTGGTTCCCATATCTGCGGTCTCACAGTGTAGTTCCTCCATAGATCTTCGATCCCATTCCGGATCTGATTTCACATCCTGCAGGATTGCAACCCCCGAACCTGGTAAACCTCAAGCTAGCAGCTTGGTTGATCCAGTTCCACTGATGGCAAGGACTCCCGGCATCTTGTCACCAGTAAAGGCCATTCTGGTAGCGGCTCACAAGCATGCTACCAGAAAAATTTACAGTAGTAAATGGAAGCGTTTTTCTATCTGGGCTAAGGGCAAGGGCTTAGACCCCTTTACCGTTCCTGTTCCGACGATTCTTGATTTTCTGTCACATATTTTTCATCAAGGAGCAAGTGCATGTACAGTTAAAGTACAGTTGGCAGCCATTTCCCATTTTCATGTGGGGGATGGACTGGGATCTCTAGCTTCTGCTAAGATATGCAAAACATTCTTGAAAGATATTTCTCTTTTGAAACCACCAGTTAAGACTGCGGTCCCACCATGGGACTTAACTCTAGTTTTGCATGCAGTGACAAGCCCACCTTTTGAGCCTGCCGCCTCAGTTCCTTTAAAGTTATTACCATGGAAAACAGCCTTTCTAGTTGCAGTTACTTCAGCCAGGAGGGTTTCAGAACTTCAAGCCCTTCGCATGAAACCTCCTTATCTAATTTTCCATAAGGATAGAGTGTCTCTCAGGACTAACCCTTCCTTTTTACCAAAAGTGGCTTCAGAGTCAAATATTAATCAGTCGATTAATTTACTGGTGTTCTTCCCCAGTTTTCAGAACCTAGGGGAATACAAATTACACAAATTAGATGTACATAGACAACTACGTTTTTACTTGCACAGGACTAAGGATACTCGCAAGGCTGATCAGTTGTTTGTGTCCTTTGCCAAATCTGCCATGGGTAAAGCCATTTTCAAAGTTACCTTAGCAAATTGGATTTCACAGTGCATCATTCATGCGTATATAGCCTCAGGTAAAACTGCTCCTATCGGAGTCCATGCCCACTCAACCCGATCCATAGCCACATCAGCAGCTTTCTGGTCCAGGTTTCCTCTGGATGACATATGTTCAGCAGCTACTTGGTCCTCTTCCCATACATTCATTTCTCATTATAAATTTGATATGATATCCAGGAGTAGGGCTTCCTTTGGCTCCACGGTGCTTCGGAATATCCTTCCTTAAGGGCCGCCCAAGGTTTTTAGGTAGCTGTTGACTCTGTCCCACAGGTTGCAGAACAAATGAAGTAACTACTTCAGGTAAAGAAGTTATGTACTCGCCATAACTTTCCATCTGAGTAGGTACTTCATTTGTCTGCAACTGACCCCCCCTCATGCCCCCTAACCATTATCGCAATTCCTGATCATGTTTTCAGATTGTCTTATGAGGTTAGGCTTATTTAGTCCTCTTTCGAGGGCATTAGCTTGTTGGATTAAGCAAACTCGATCTGAGGAAAGGCAGCATGTAGCAGGGGATTATGGATAAAGGGGAGGAGCTAGGAGCTCGGATCTTTTAGCTAGTAAAGCTGCCGGCTCAGATCCGAGGTTGGATCTGATACCCACAGGTTGCAGACAAATGAGTTACCTACTCAGATGGGACGTTATGGTGAGTACATAATGTCTTTTTTTGTTGGGCATAGTAAAAAGACAGTGACCCTTTTTCAGTAACACTATATAAGGTTATTGAGTGTTTGGCTACAATTTTTAATGAAGGGCTAGTTCCTCCACAGTTAAAGTTCAACAAGCTGGCATTTCTAATTTTCATATAAGAGTTGACAAGTCTACCTTAGCTTCCTCAAAACTTTATATGCCTTTATAAGAGGTACCCTTCTTCTGAGATCACCTTGTAAAGATACAACTCTGCCATGGGATTTGAATTTAGTTTTACAAGCTTTGTCTCAATCTCCCTTTGAACCATCAGAAAGTGTGAACTATCCTTTTGGTAGCTGTAATGTTTGCTCGAAGTCTCAGACCTACAAGCCTTGTCTTTTAAGCCTCCTTATTTAATATTTTCTAGAGAGAGAGGGTAGCACTATGAACCCATCCCTTCCTTTCTTCCTAAGGTGGTATCAAAATCTGACATCAATTACTTTATTAATTTTTTCAGTTTTCTTTCCAAATTTCAGGAGCAAAGGAGAACAGAGGTTACATTTGTTGGATGTTCACAGATAGTTAAGTTTCTCTTTGCATAGAACAAAACATTTCAGAAAGACAGATCAATTTGTCTCTCTTGCAGAATCAAAACTGGGCAAGCCAGTTGCGAATGCAACTTTAGCCATATGGTTAACTGATTGCATCTCCTTTGTCTGTAACAAACTGGGTTTGTTTTTGCCAAAACCTTTGAGAGCCTATTCAGTCAAGTCCATGACAGCTTCAGCTCAACAGTGCTCAGGAATATCCTTCCTTAGAGTTCACCCAGAATTCCCAGTTGTTGAAGGATGCATGAAGATTGACATCATCAGATAAAGAAGTTATGCACTCAACTTAGCGTTCCATCTGCATTGTCCATTTTCATTCTTCCTCAATTCCCCCCACCCCATCCTCCTACTATTTGGTTTCTGACTTCTGGAAAAATGAGAAGATAATAAGGGACCCATGTTCTTGTCTTTGAGCTCCAGGTATTGGTTTCTCATCCTAGTGCTGTTTCTAATGTTCTTTGTAGCTATAAAGGCAGCAAACAAGATCTAAGGTATGGTAGGTGACTAGAACATTATGGGAAAGGTTGGAACTAAAGTGTTCCCAGAAAGAAGACGAATTGGATCTGAGAGTCTTATCTGAACCCAATTTTTGAGGAAGAATGAAAATGGACAACAGAGATGGAACATTACAATGAGGACATCATTTCTTTTTTCCCCACCCTGGGTCTGTTGTTTTTTAAACTCAACTGTCTTTCTAGTTGCCTGCCCCTTTTGACCACATATCTCATTCCCTTTCCCCTTTCACTGGCTGTTGTAAGCACAACATTATCATTTTGTGAAATCACTTCCCTTCAGCTATTTACATTTTTTGCCCATCCCACTGTATTCCATAGAATCACAATAAAAATTGCTACCTCCTTCCAATCTATCTTGACTTTTGAAATTAATGGCTTAGGTAGCTAAAGTTTAAGATACCCTTCTTTTTTATCTAAATGCTTAGTGCACACTGCAGCTCTTATCATATTAACCCATTTTTCCATCTTACCTATAAATCTGCAACATCTACTCCAAGATGACCAATTATTGGAGAGTCCACATTCTGCCTGTCAGTAGCCGTCTTGGGACTAGTGCTTCTGTTTTGCATTTGGTGAGAGAAGGAGCACAGGCACATTATTTCCTGGAGATTGCTGATCACCAGAAAGCCTAATAGCTGCTTTGTAGATGACAGTTTGGAATTTGTCCTTACATTTTGCTCCCAATGAGAGAAGGCGCCAGAGTGCATTGATTCTTGACTGTTTCTGGTTGGACAGTGAGCATCTGTGCTTGACCTTCCAGATTGGTCTGGTTGCTCTTCAAGGTATCTGCCAGGAAAAGGCTACAACAAACCTATAGACCCGTGCTTCATCTGGGACAAGACTGTTCCCAAGCAGGCTGTGGCCACCTCCTTATCATGGCATTGCTGCTACTGTTTTGCTTCTAGTGAGAGAAGCAAAGGATGATTGTATCCCAGCATCGTGAAGCTGTGGTGAGACCATCAGTAGTAGCTACAAAGTAGCCATTCAGGTGACTCCCCTCTTTTTATGCTTCTTGACAAAGCTAATTCTTTTCAGTAAGTACTACTTGATTTGCTCTAACTTAACAATATCTGCCTAAGTACTAAAAATCATAAGGATCTACTTGTTACTTTCTCCTCAAGTGTTTGACACTGCCTTTTATAGATGCAGGCACCTTGAGTTAACAGTTTTCCTGTAAAAGCACTATTGAAATTTCACTAATACATAGTTGCACACAGGACAACTAATTTGCAGCAGCAAGCACTGCTCCAGGTGTAGCAATGCAGATGCTCTTGACATTAGTTTATATTCTCACTCCAACTGTCTAAAAATAAAAAGGGCATGTTGCTGGATATGATCTTTCCCACTGTCTCTGTTACCATCTTAGTGGATATGAGCATCCTGAGGCAATGTTAGTACTAAGCTAACTGCCCTTGCAAACCATTTTAAGCCTAGCCAATTATGAGACTCGAACCCTGTACCTTGTGTTTCTAAGACAAACACCTTAACCATTAGGCCACCCTCCCAACCCATTAAAGCACTCCTAATGTCTATAAGGTTGTCAGTAGTACATACACTGCACCCAGCACACACAATTCGAAGCAGACACATGAACCCTCATATACTGAGGCACTTAAGTGTAACTAAACCCCAAAGACCTCCTAGAGGAAGTACAAATACCCTCAGCAGCCCTGAATGCACTCTTTCAAAAAAAAACTCTCATCAGCACATACAGCCACATCTTATGGAGCCACTACTTCTGAGCCAGTAAGGCAAGCCACCACACAATCCAACACTGTGATCATTGGAGACTCCGTTGTGGGATACAGTGTTGTCCCTCTCACCAGACTGAGTAAGGAGTAAGTCACGGTCAGTTGCTTATCATGGGCCAGTATCCAAAACATTACGGATACAATCAGGTCACTAGACCAGTATGCTTTGTCATAGTCTGTGTGGGTATAAATGACCTGAGACATACCTCCCTTGTGAAAAGACGCATCATGGAGCTTTCAGAATGTATCCCAGGCTGGTATTGGACTGGAATTGAGCAGCATTTTCCCTTCCCCAAGTATGATGCCACAACATGAAAAAAAGATGACTGACCTTAGTAACTGGCTTAGTTTCTGGTGTCATTCTGTGGGGGTGCAATATTTGTCAGCATGGAAGGAGATGGTCAACAGACTAGACTGCTTTGCCGTGGATGGTCTGCGCATCACCACTCTCTGCTTTCAAATATTAGATAAAACATTGATCTGAAGTAGGAGATTCATTTGTCTGCAACCTGTGGGTCATGGATCCGATATCGGATCCGAACCGGCATGGTTTTCCAGCTATGGATCCGAGCTCTCCGCTCCTCCCCTCACCCATAATGCCCTGCTCTCCCTACATGACCTCAGATCTAGTTTGCTGCGCTGGTGACCAGATTGGTTTCTGAGAGCTCTACAGCTAAGTGTTTATTACTGCTAATTTTAGTGTTAAATTTAAGGTTTTTCAGCCAGTTTTGTGTGAAAGTTATAGGTTTCCCTTATTATAGCTTAAAGTTGTTTAGTTTTATTAACTTTTATAACTTTTAGTTTCCCCCCCTCGCTGGTGCGTAGTGTGTGTTTGGGCCTGTGTTTGTTTGGCTAGTTAGCTTTTACTTTTTTAGACTAATTAAAGTAAAAACTAGTGTCCTTAGGATGTCTGAACCACCTAAGGCTGTTTTTTCGAAGTGCTCCAAGTGTGGCCATAAGCTTTCCCCTGCTGATGGCCACACTCGGTGCGTTCGATGCCTTGGGGTTGAACACCTCACTTCTGGATGCTCCATTTGTGCAGGGTTCAACCCCAGGGCATTGAAGGAGCGGAGGTCGAAGCTGGTCCTGGCGGGACTTTTGCCCCCGGACTTGGCTCCGGCTACCGCTCCTTCGGGGGGTACCGTGTCTACAGTTCCCTCCTCTCCGGCTCCCCCTCCTCCACCTGGGACTCAACCTCCCTGTAGTGGTTTGGAGGAGAGGGAAGCAAGAAAGAAGGACCGGAGGGAGAAGCACCATAAGCGGCGGGCCGAGACCTCTGTTTCGGCCCCGCCTGCCAAGCGGGCTTCTCCTCCGACCTCCTTGTCTGCTGGTTCTCCCCCTCCTCGGCTCCGGTCTCCTGTGTGCTTTTCACCGGGACCTGAGGAGGAGGAGACCCGATCTCTGTCGAGGCTATCGAGGAGGCACTCAAGGCCTATCTCGGTAGCCTCGTCGAGATCTACGTACAGTTTATCTGATGCTGATCTGGACCGGATGATGATAAGGTTCATCCAGGCCCAGATGTAGATGGGAGTGCTCTTGCCTCCCCCCCCCCCTCTGGGGGGGAGCTCGACCCCTTTCTTTAAACCAATAGCTCCTTCTCCGACCCGCTGCCCGGGTTCGGAGCAGTTGGAGCCGAGCAGCTTCGGAGCCGGGGGTGGGTCGGCGCCGATAGTACTGGGTACTTCGGATCCGACCCTGCCCTTGAGTGCTTCGGATCCGACCTCTCGGAGCCTGGATCCGAGCTTCGGATCCGGGGGGATCATTGCTCCTTCGGAGCCATCCGTGTCGGAGCGCACTGTCCCCTCGGATCCGAGTGCTTCGGTGCCGGCTCCGATCCACTCTTCAGATCCTAGGGGGAGCCGATTATCGGATCCTTTGGTCGAGGTCGGCTCCCCCTCGGCTTTTGATGTAGTGGAGAGGGCCCTGTTGAGGGTTTCCGGACCCCCGGCACTTGCTTCGGCTCCGTCCCGCGCTCCATCTGCACTGGGCCAGGCTTCCACCATCCGGCCACTGGGATAGCCCACTCCTTTGCCCCAAGTTGTTCCTTTGGAACATGTCACAGTTTGCGAGGAGTCCTCTGACAGCCCCCCGGAGGATGCCCCTCGCAAGCATACTTGCAAAAGGAGGCACATAGACTCCCCCCGAGTCTCTCACTGAAGACACGGATTTGGAGGAAGGGGAAGGCTCCCCAAGATCACCCCCCGAGGATGTCTCCTTTGGAGACATCATGGAAATGCTTCGCATAAGGGGGGGGTGGTCCGCCCCCAAGTCTTCCTCGGACGAGTCCGTGTTCTTGGAGGCATTTGAAGCGGGCCCGTCTACCTCTTGGGTGTCCCCTCCCGCCGACCCCCTGGTGAACCTGATTACCACCAGGGCGTGGAAGGAACCGGACACCGTGGAGCCATTTCCAAAAAGGCCTGACCGTATACTTAGTCCCCTGGCTGACCGTGCCCACTGGAGTAAGGGGCCTCCGGTAGATGCCATGTTGACGGCGGCAACCACCAAGAGGGAACTTGCTCAGGAGAGCCCCTCAGTCCATCCCCCGAGCAAGGAGTCTCGGATGATGGACCGCTTGGGGAAGCGGATTTTTAGTTCAGCGACCTTTTCAGTGAGGGCGCTGAACTACCTGGCACATGTGATTAGGATGCAGCGCGATCTTATCAAGGAATACGCTGCATCCCCCCCAGAGTCCATGTCGGAGGACAAATTGTTGCACTCCACCCGTATGGCCACTCTCAGGTCCGTGACTAATACCTCTATGCAGTTACTGTCCCATGCTACGGAAGGTGCCGTTAGAGCCGCAGGGGCAGGCCTAGTTACTAGACGTCAGGCCTGGCTCCGTCATTGCGATTTCACGGAGCCCTTCAAGGCGTCTTTTGCGAATGCTCCCTTCGATGGTTCTGCCCTCTTTGGCAAAACTGTTCGTGATACCTTGACCCAGAGCGAAAAGGACGGGAAGACACTGTCTGCTGTCGGAATCCGCTTCTCTGTGCCCCAGAGGTCCTATTCTAGGAACCAAAAGGGCCAGAAGAAGATGTGGTTCCGGAAGTCGCAGCAATCCCAACCCGCTCCAGACAACCAGTCCTTCCGTGGCAGAGGAGGACAGGGAGGATGCCGCCCCAGGGGCAGAGGGGCTCCCAGGAACTTCAAGAGAACCCTTCTCTGAACGGCCCGCGCAGCAGCCCTGAAGGGTTGCCCGGCTGCTCCACTCTGGAGGCAGTCGGGGGACGTTTCTCGGAGCACCTAGCGGCATGGGAGTCCATAACTTCAGACCGCTGGGTCCTCCGCGTCATATCCAGAGGATACCGCATCCCATTTCATCACATGCCAAAATTGAAGTCCCTCCCCGACGTTCCACCCGGTCAGTGGGAGGCCGCTTTGGCAGAAATTGGCCATCTGCTAAAGAAAAGAGCCATCCAGCCCGTCCCCCTAGACCAGATCGGATCAGGGTTCTACTCCAGGTTCTTTTTAGTGCCAAAAAAGACGGGGGATCTAAGACCAATATTAGACCTTTCACTCTTGAACCTGGCAGTTCCCAAGGAGAAGTTCCGAATGGTTACATTACAGTCTATTCTCCCCCTTCTGGGTGAAAATCACTGGATGTGCTCTATAGACCTCAAGGATGCGTACTACCATATACTAATGGACAGGCGCTCCAGGAGGTTTCTCCGCTTCCGGCTGGGAGCCAGTCACTACCAATTCCGGGTCCTTCCCTTTGGTCTCACCACAGCCCCCAGGGTGTTCACCAAGGTATTAGCAGTGGTAGCGGCCCACCTGAGGCTTCAGGGGGTGCAGGTCTTCCCTTACCTGGACGACTGGCTTCTCACCACTCCAACAAGGCATCTACTGTTATTGGCGCGAGATTCCTTTCTCCATCTAGCTCCCCATCTGGGCATCACAATAAATACAGAAAAATCCAACCTAGCCCCTACGCAGTTCATAGATTTTATAGGTGCCAGGTTAGACACGAGACGGTTAAGAGCCTTCCTCACTGCGGACAGAATTCAGAATCTGCAGCTCCAGGTGCGGGCCATTCTCCACTCCAGCTCAGTTCCGGCAGAGTTGGTCCTGAGGGCTCTAGGGTCCATGGCAGCAGCGATAGCTCTTCTTCCTCTCGCCAGGTTCTATATGCGCGTCCTTCAATGGACACTCCTAGTTCAGTGGTCTTATCTTGCTCTTCCTATACATCATCCCATTGCGATCAGCAAGGCTTGCAAGCGGTCCCTCCTGTGGTGGCTCCACTCTCCAGATCTCCACGGAGGCCGCCCCTTTTGTGCTTCTCCCCCTCTCGCCACGGTGACCACGGACACCTCCCGCCTCGGGTGGGGGGGGGCATTTTGCAGGCCGGACGGTCCAAGGCACGTGGAACGATTCAGAGACCTTACTGCATATCAACGTTCTAGAGATGAGAGCAGTGCTCTTAGCGTTGCAAGCACTACAGGCCTTTCTTCCCTTGGGAACTATTGCAATTCAGTCGGACAACATGTCTGTCGTCTGGTATATCAACAAACAGGGAGGAACCAGGTCTTACCCTCTTTGTCGAGAAGCCATGAGAGTGTGGGAATGGGCAATCTCCACCAACCGCTTTCTCATCGCATCGCATATTCCGGGTCGGTCCAACATCCTTGCGGACAAACTCAGTCGCACCATTCTCTCCCCTTACGAGTGGTCTCTCAATGCTCAGGTAGCGAAATGCATCTTCGCACGGTGGGGAACTCCTTGTTGCGATCTTTTTGCGTCTCCCTCTAACACCAAGTGCGACAGTTTTTTTGCTCTAATACCTCCTCCCGGAGATACCCCAACAGACGCTCTGGTGCATGCTTGGCCACCCGGTCTTCTTTATGCTTACCCCCTGTTACCTCTGATGCTCCAAGTTCTTCAGAAAGCCTCTCGGTTGGGGTGCAGAATGATTCTCATTGCCCCATTCTGGCCTCGACAGATCTGGTTCCCTTTCCTAAGGTCTCACTCAGTGAATCCTCCTTGGATTCTAGATCCCATCCCGGATCTGATATCTCACCCATCCCATCTATCAACCCCGAATCTGGACAACCTGAAGCTGACTGCTTGGCTGCTCCAGTTCCACTCCTGATCAGGACTCCCGGTATTTCGTTTCCAGTTAAGGCCATCCTGGTGGCGGCTCATAAACCATCTACCAGGAAAGTTTACCGCAGTAAGTGGAAACGATTCTCCATTTGGGCGGAGTGGCAAGGTCTAGACCCCTTCACAGTTCCCCTTCCTCTGGTGCTTGACTTTCTAACCACTCTTTTTAATGATGGTGCCAGGAGTTCCACGGTCAAAGTGCAACTTGCGGCAATTTCTCACTATTATATTGGTCAAGACTCTAGTCCACTGATGTCTGCCAAATTGTGTAAGATTTTCCTAAAAGGTACTTTTCTGCTCAGACCCCCTGTAAAGCAAGTGGTTCCTCCTTGGGACCTTTCTCTGGTCCTTCAGGCCTTGACCGCTCCCCCCTTCGAACCTGCGGCTACGGTAGATCTGAAATTTTTATCTTTCCAGACGGCCTTTTTAGTAGTCATTACCTCGGCCAAGAGAGTTTCAGAACTTCAAGCCTTATCCGTCAAGCCTCCTTACTTGGTCTTTCATCCGGACCGTGTATACCTCAGGACCAACCCGTCCTTTCTTCCTAAGGCAGCTTCTGAAGCAAATATTAATCAATCCATTAACCTCCCTGTTTTCTTTCGTAAATATCAAAACAAAGGTGAATACAAGCTACATTCCTTAGATGTTCACAGGCAACTTAGATTTTATCTGAACAGGACAGCTGGTCATAGGCAATCCGACCAGTTGTTTATTTCCTTTGCTAAATTCAATTTGGGTAAACCAATTTCCAAAGTCTCCTTATCACGCTGGATTTCGCAGTGCATCTTATTGGCTTATCAAGCTTCTGGAAGGCCCGCACCGGAGGGAGTACATGCCCATTCAACCCGGTCAGTTTCTACTTCAGCGGCCTTTAAAGCTAGGATTCCTCTGGATGATATTTGTTCAGCAGCCACTTGGGCTTCATCTCATACCTTTATCTCCCACTACAAGTTGGATATTACATCTAGAGGTAGAGCATCCTTTGGCTCCGCGGTGCTCCAGAATATCCTTCCATGATGGCCGCCCAAGATTCAGGTAGCTGGGGACTCTGTCCCACAGGTTGCAGACAAATGAATCTCCTACTTCAGATTTAGAAGTTATGTACTCACCATAACGTTCCATCTGAGTAGGTGTATTCATTTGTCTGCAACCATCCTGCCCTCCTATCCCCCTGGCCTTGTCAGTTTCCTGCATATGTGTTACCCTTTTTAGGGTATTTCTATTATTGGCAAACTCGATCTGAGGTCATGTAGGGAGAGCAGGGCTTTATGGGTGAGGGGAGGAGCTGAGAGCTCGGATCCATAGCTGGAAAACCATGCCGGTTCGGATCCATGACCCACAGGTTGCAGACAAATGAATACACCTACTGAGATGGAACGTTATGGTGAGTACATAACTTCTAATTCTCCCCCATAGTGCCTTTTTTATGCAATGCCAAATTGAAAGTACTTCCAACATAGCAAATCAAAACCACGAAAATCTAAATGCGTTACTGCTCATTGCTAGGAGTCTAAACTAAAAACTCCTCTCTGTAGAAACCCTCTTCATCCTAGAGAATGCTAATGTATGTGCAGTCACTGAGACATGGTTTTAAGCCGTGGAGAGCACATTGACAGTGCAAGGTTATAATGCCTTACACACATTTAGACCAGCTACTACCTAGACATGGACTTAAAGGTGGAGGTGTGTCGATTTACATCAAAAATAAATATACCTTAAGTTTGGTCAAACATGACAAAGTACTTGAGCTTCTCCAAGTTCATATCACCAAAGGCAAAATTTAATACCACTTCATTGTAATCTATAGGTCCTTTATGATCCAGTAAACCCATATCATGTATTTAAACTTGTTGAAAACACTAACCATCCAACCCAGTACCCTATTCATGCGTGACTTTAATTACACCACTATTAACTGGGAATCATATACGATACCAAACATACAGGCACAGCGATTCCTGGGTTTTGTAAACGCATACTCCCTGGATCAGATTGTCAGTACACCAAATAGGGATCTGGTCCTCACTAATATGGGACAGTGCTGCATACCCCCTAGTGTAATGTCTTCTCTGGAAGGTCAGACCACAAAATGGTCTCCTTTTGAAGTAAAAATAAAACCTGGAACCCCAGCTAACCCAGGAATATTCAATGACTACTCTAAGGATAATTTCCTACTATTAAATGATAACCTGGAAAAATTTCAGGCCCCCGTAAACATTGAGAACACTTGTGCCTAGATGAAACTGTTCACAGAAACCCTGTACAAGCATGTTAATAGTTGCATAGAGACAGCTGTACTTACCAGGAAGAAGTACCAAACTAACTTAAAAAAATAAGCTAACCTGGTGGAATCATGAAATCAATAGGATGTATAACAGAAGGAAGAAAATCATTGAAAAAATTAGGAGGTTCAGCACCAAGCAGGATCAAAGCACACTCATCAAATTAAACAAACAATTCAAAAGTATAAATAAAGTTTACCAGAACTAAATTTGAGGTAAATTTGGCCTCCCAGGCCAAGGACAATCACAAGGCATTCTTTAGCTATGTCTGCAACCTTAAAGGCAATAAACAATTTATGTGTAGAGATGTTTTTAATGGAGCTATCTATACTGAGACAGAAGATATAACAAACCTACTGGCAGACAAATTCAACTCCAACTTCACCCCTCTCTCCCCCCCAACCTTCCCTCAGGAATTGCGAACAAATAAAGCTCCCCCTGGTGTCACTAGGGAACAGGTCCTTAATGCTCTCTCTAAGGCCAAGAACACTGCATCAGTGGCAGACATTGCCCCAGGATACATTCTAAATAGCATGAAACATGACCTATCAGGCCCCCTGGAATTGCTGTTTAACTGTAGTTTCCAAACAAGCTTCCTGCCTTATGATTGGAGAACAGCAGCAGTCATCCCTCTGCAGGAATGTGGGACATCTACAGACCCATAAGTCTCTCTAGTCTCATATGCAAAGCCATAGAAATGATCAGTAATGACAGAGAAAACCTCTAGACACTGGACCCTACCTAACTGGGTTTGTCAAGGGCAGATCATGCCTATTCAACCCGGCAGACTTCTTTGAGAAAGTCACCAAAGCAATGGATGAAGGTAGAATGGTTCACACTGCCTACTTTGACCTGGCCAAGGCATTTGACACAGTGTCAAGAGGTGAGGTACAAACCCTTGTCACTCGGTGGATAAGCCAGCTAGCTCATAGAACCCAGGAAGTCGGAATTGGGGAGTCTACCTCTACGAAGAGGCCAATCGCAACTCCAGTTGGAGTCCCTCAGGGATCGGTCCTGTGACTGTTCCTTTTTGGCATTTACTTCTCTGCAGTCAAGGCCAATGTAAGTGGCCTTTGGCTGACTAACTTTGCAGATGATTGCAAATTAGAATCTGTAACTGAATTCCTCACTTGACACAAATGTTCTCCAGGACGGGTTGGCACAGACAACTGTTGACAGAGCCATGGACTAAAACTGAATGCCAAGAAATGCATAATAGAATCCTTCAGGAAGTCATCCATTCCTGGTAACTATCATATTGACAACACATCCCTAAGAGCTGACCTATTAATCAGGTACTTGGGGCACATACAGACAGCAATCTAGCCTTTGACCATCTCATGTCTACAGTAGTAAGGAATTCTATGTTGTTCAACTTATAAACAAAGATATGGTGTCTAGATCCAAGGAAGTCATTATTCCACTATATTCGGCATCCATTAGCTGTAACATTGAGTACGTTGCCCATTTGATATTTACCTAAGCAGGCATATCTAACAATTAGAATGTCCGCAGATGTTCCTCACTAAAATAATACTGAGCATAACTAACATGTCCTGTGCAGGCCACCTCATGGCCCTATCCCCTGTATTCTGTCTCCTATAGGCTGTTGAGGGGAAATCTATGACTGGCATACAAGGCATTGTCAGACCCCACTCTGATGGACCTTCTGCATGTCTGCAAAACGAACAGCAGCAGAATTACCTGTTCTAAATACTTAAACCTTGTTTGTGATATAAATAGGACCTGCTGGAAAGACAGGTATGTATCCCAGAGACTACCCCTTCTCTGGAATAAGCTCCTCATTGATATGAAGCAGAGTTCATCCCTAACCCAATTCAAATGCAACTTGGACAGTTGTATGGTGGAGCAGTAAATTCATCCCTGGTTTGGGACCTGTGTTTCTAATGGACACAGACACCCTCTAAATAGTTCATCTCCCAAGCCCCTGCTTAAACTTAAGGGTACCGGAACTTGTCAGAGATTTGGGATGCATGGTTAAGCTTAAAAAGGCTGTTGTGATCATTAGCATAGTAAACACCTGTGAACCTATGTCAGATGAATCAGCCACAGTCCATCCACTTAGCCAAGAGTGTAGAGAGTTGGATAGGGTGGGGAAGTGTGCTTACACCTCTGAGGGAGGTAAATTGCTTCCAAAAGGATCTGTCAGAACAAACCATGGATACTTTGTGCAATCTACCCACCTCAAAATCTGGAAAGCAGCTAGAGACCACTTGGGGTACATTGCTGAACATTATTAACCTCTCCATGCACCTGCTACATAGTGCAGCCAGTAGAGGGTCAAGAGCAGCAGGTACAGACAGCACACGCATATGCCTTGCTAGGGTTCTATTGTGTGATTTTGCAGACAACTTCAGATCATCCTTCAATAGTAACCCCCTTTGGTTCTTTCTTATTTGGAACTGAGGTGAAGGAAAGATTGATGAGATGTGAACAAAATGTAAGATGATGTCTGCCATTGGTGTTAGATATGAAAACCCTCAGTGATCCTAAACAGGAATCAGAAAGGTTCAAAATCTTTATGGTTCAGGAAACCTCACCGTCAACCTTTTGAATTTTTCCCTGTTGGGCATGGCAGAGGTCCTCTTCAGTGGGTGCCAACCCTGAGGTTGTGAGGGTTTGCAAAACCAGGGATATCAGTTGCCCTTTAATGGCAAACAGACCCGAATCCCTGATGGCTTGCTAAACTGACCACCTTTGGCAACAAATATGACAGTTTATCTCTCCTTTTTGCTTTATAGCTGGTCAGAGGTGGTACTGTACCCTTTTCCTGTTTCCTTTCAGCAGCCTCTTCCAGGTATCTTACCCCTCCCCCAACTTAAAGCAGTAATGAGAGGTCTCTATCCTCTTGCAAAAGATAGCCATCCATTGAGTCTCACCAGACCAAAGAAGGTTAGGAGACTATTTCAGTTTATTTTTCAGTATCAAAGAAGAACAAGGACCACAGACCAATGAAGAATGTCAGTGGCCAAAGTGTTTGTTAAAAAAAGAACCAATATAGAGTTGTCAGAGTGTATGTAATTTTGCCCTGCTGAAAGAAAACTACTGGATATGCTCAACAGACTTTCAGGATGCTTACTCTCCTCATAAAGATTTAAAAGGAATCCAGAAAAATTTTTCACTTTTGGCTAGGAGGCAATCACTTCGAGTACGCAAGCTCTTGCTATTTAGTCTCACCACATTCCCCGGGGTGTTACAGTTCATGGCATTGGTTTACAGCACTTCTGCAAATCAAAGGGATCCATGTGTTCCCATATCTATACAATTTGCTGCAGCAGTCAGTTTCTGCAGTCAACCAGAGATTACCTTTTACAGCTCTGCATATCTTTAGGTATCTGAAATAGTTACAAATCATGTCTTCAGTCTTCTCATGTGATTGCATTTACAAGTTGCCATCTAGTTATGACAAAATTTTGAGTAAATCTTTCTCCAGCTGGAGCCCAAACCTGCTTATGAACACTGTATCCAATAGTGTCCTTAGTTCACAAGGTTTTAAGTCACATGGCCTCTTCTGTAGTCATGGTCAGCTATATATACTTCCATACATAAATTCTACAATGGATGCTTGCAACTCAGTGGTCCCATTCATTGGATCATCCATCACCTCCATTTTGCACAACTCAGATCTGCAGATATCAACTGAGGTGGTGGCTGACATTGCCAGTCATTCATACAGGTTGACCATTTGTTTTACCACCTCTGTTTATGACAGTAACCACAAATGCCCCTCTTTGGGGTGGAAGGGATATCTCAAGAAAATGGTCCAAGGAACACTAACAGACAGAGGTCAGTCTTCACATCACCATCCTGGAGATTAGGGTGGTTCTTAATACTGATGCAGGAATTTCAGAACCTTCCCTCTCCCAGATTAATATTAGTTCAGTCAGGTAATGTCTATTGTATGGCACATCAAAAGTCAAGACCTTCCTCTTTTGCTGGAAATCTGTAAGCCTCTGACAGTGTGCAGTAGAGTCAAATTGCATTTTAGCTGCCATGCATGTTCTGGGGAGGTCAGCTGTCTAGCAGACAGGCTCAGCAGGTCTGTGCTGATGCTTTACAAGTGGTCCCTCAATCAATCAGTGGCCTAACAGATATTCAGTCACTAAAGCAACCCTTGCTGCAACCTTTTTGCCTCCTATTTCAGCATAGAATACAGCACAACTTTGCCTTGCTCTGACCCTTTCCTTGCATCAGTCACTGGAATGCTCTAATGATAATCTGTCATTGCCCCCCCCCCCCCGGATTCCTCTTTGTTTTTCTGTTAATTCCTCTAATTTTGAAATTCCTGCAGAAGGCCTTGTGATGATATGGGCGAGTGCCAGCACAGCCAGCTGGAGTTTTGTAAAGAATGATATGTCCTTTGAATATCAAATTGATTTATACAAGATGCTTGTGTTGCAGATGTATTAAAACTGTATGTCATTTGTACATCAAACTGATTTTGTACAGATGCTTGTGCTGAAAATGTATTTGTGAGCTTTGCTTTTGTTGAAATGTATCAACAGTGCACCCTGCTGAAATGAAGAGAAATGTACACACATTGTAGCTGATTTAAATGTATATGTTTTAATAGAGGATACTGGCACAGCAGAGGTTAACTTTAAGATGTAAATGAGCTGTTAAACCGTTAAAAGGCACCCCAGAGTGAAGAATAGGACCAATGATGCTGGGGCTGGTGGAGAGCCTTTGTCCATTAGCTCAATGAAAAGAGGGGAGGTCCCAGGCACTGCCGTAAACATTTGGATGTGTATTGTGGCCGTCTGTGTTAACATCCTGTCTCAGCTTCAGAGGGAAATACTGTGAGAACCTAGAGTCAGGTGTCCAGATGAGGTCGTTCTGCCAGCCCTCTTGGAAATTATATTTTGGATATTGCAAAGAGAAATCTCAGAGTATTGGTTATTCTGTTTGGGAAGCTTGACTAGAAAGACCCTCACCCACAGCATTTTGCCTTGCAATATAAGTAACTTAACTAGGGAACAGTGATTCTTTTCAATTTAGTCAAGGAATATAGTGAAGCTTAGTTTAGATATTGTTTTTCTTTATTTGTTTGAGACTGTCCATCAATGTTCTTTTGAATATTTCCTGTGATCTGAACTCTGTGGTTTACTGTAAATATATATTTCATATTTTATGTACTTTTATTATTAATTATTAAATACATTTAAAACTTTTATTGTGGCTGGTCCTTGTAGAGAGTATCTAACCTTTGAGAGTACTTATATTTATTTGGTGACACTGTGTGGTCCTCCAGAAGGCCTAGCCATCTTGGCCGACTACTGCCATTTGTATTAGTATTAATATTGCACGGTATAATTGGACATCCTTTGTTAAAGGCCTTAGCATAGCTGAATGTGAAGTGTCTGGTGACAGTGATAACTGCTTTGTACTCTGGGCAGAAGGGGGCACAGCAGGTACATCTGTGCCAGCCCTTCCCAGGTATCTGTGTGCAAAGAAAAAAATAGTCTCTCAGGGTGTGTGTGTCAGCCACTTGGGGCAGGGACACGAAGTACTGGGTTCGCAGAGAGGGTACTGGAGGACTTGGCTTGGACACACTGAGGACCTAATCCTACAGCTGTACCAGTGGGGAGTCTTATTGGGGATCTGGAGGGAGACAGATATAGAGACAT